>NC_056737.1:1949201768-1949364268 GCF_019279795.1 Protopterus annectens
CAGTTTCCCTGCTTTAAAACCCACATTTGCTTGGTTTTGCATGATTTTGAGCATAGCACAGCATCGGGCAGTGCCACTTGTTTAAACTATTCCCGGCTCCACAAAGCTGCTCTTCACTTTTTCCCTTAGAACTGTTCTAAATCTGAAAGTAAGCACTCTATTTTCATTCTAAAGCCCTGCAGTTGCTCGTATAAGTAATCTTATAAGTAAGCACTAATAAACTAAAGCACTACACCCTCTTATACTCCCTTTAAGTACTTGGCTCCCTATTGGTCCTTTTTGATCAGTGAAAAAGTAGTTCCTTATACTATTCTGGCATGTCCAAAAGTCAGATTCGGGTTTACTCTCCAGTCCAGCTGGTGAATCTGGGAATCTTGAGGCAATGTTACAACTGCCTTATGTACACAGACCACTCTTACCTCCTCCCAACAATCTCAAATATATGTGAGAGATGCAACTATATAGCCAAACTGGAGGCTGAGCTCTCTCAGCCCAGTACTGGCGCAGTCAGTCAGGAGCAGAAGGTAACCACACACACCACAAATCCAGTCTCACATAGACCTATCGCAACAGCAAACCAAACACATAAACACACAAAAACATACTCGGAGACCCTAAATAAAAATCTGCCCAAGCAGCAGAGACCTCCAAAGCAGACATCCAAGCAACCACTACCCCACAACAATACCCACGTATGACATAGTTCACAAAGTCAGTGTGCCACACAGTCACAGCCCTTAAGGCTAAACAACACATCTAATACACTTGTAATAGGTGACTCTATTGTCAGACACACTGACGTCCCACTCACCAGGCTGAACAAGGAGAAGGTCACTGTAAGCTGCCTGTCGAGTACCAGGATGCACCACATAACACAAGCACTCAGGTCACTCCAAAGCAAGTATAAATATGACTCCGTCATTGCCCATGCTGGTGTGAATGACCTGAGAAGTACCTCCCTGGACTACATGCAAAGAGACACAGAGGAGCTCTCTGATCATGTAGCCCAGGCCGGTATGACCCTGACCTTAAGTAGCATCTTACCCTCACCAAGAATGATGCCACAGTATCAAGACAAAATGATCAAATTTAACAATTGGCTAAAGTATTGGTGTCATTCAAAGGGGATCCAGTGTCTGTCAGCCTGGGATGACATGCTCGACAAGCCACGTTGCTTCACTAGGGACGGCTTGCACCTGTCACCCCTGTGCTTTCAAATACTGGCTAAGGCTCTTGCCACCCCCATAGTGCCTTTTTTAGAAAAGGCTCAAAAGACAAACCCACCTCCATAGACAACACAAGGAAAAAGAAACTAAGGGTAATGCTGCTCAATGCTAGAAGTCTAAACCTCAAGATGCATGCACTCGAGGCTCTCCTCAGTATGGAGAATATCGATATCTGTGCAGTAACAGAAACCTGGTTCAAGGCTCCCGAGAGCACCCCAGAACTACCAGGTTATACCTCATACCATGCTTTTCGGCCCCAAAACTCGGACCGAACCACAAAAGGAGGGGGAGTATTCATATTCATCAAAGATACCCACACCTCCAGGTCAGTGGCACTGCACAAAGCATCGGAGACCATCCATATGCAATTAACAATGGGCAAAACTGCCTTTCAGTTTGTAGCCTGCTACAGGCCACCCTCCCAAACTCAGGAACCCTACTCGGCTTTCCTGAGAACACTGGAGAATATGAATGTCTCTCCAAACACCATTATATTGGGTGACTTCAACTACCCAAACATAGACTGGGAGCACTACTCAAGCCCCAACACCCTCACCCAATGGTTCCTAGAATTTATAAACTCAAATGCTATGGAACATCTGGTCACCACTCCCACAAGAGGGGAAAACATATTGGACCTGATCATCACCAACATGGGGACTCTATGTTCCGTACCAGAGGTATACCCCTCATTGGTAAGATCTGACCATAAATTAATCTCACTGGACATCCATATCCCATCCCCACTCTCAGCCAAGGAAACCACAGTGAAGAACTTCTCAAAAGCAAACTTCACACTTCTCAAAACCAAGGTGGAATCCTTCAAAGCCCCCGGGCCAGTGGAAAATACGGCCCAAACCGCAGAATCCTTTACAAACGCATTCTATGGAAACCTACAGGAATGCATGGATTGTGCTATCCCAAATAAAGCCAAGACTCACTCCTCCAAAGACAGGAGACCTATCTGGTGGACCCCAGCCATAAATAAGCTATACAACAGCAGGAGGAAGCTACTACATGATAGAGCAAAATCCCAAAAAGGGAAGGCATCTCCGATCAGTACTAGCAAGAAACTATGATCCCTCATAAAATCATCTAAGGCCAGCTTCGAAAGAAAAATTGCACAAGATGCTAAAGATAATCACAAGGCCTTTTTTTGTTATGTCAGAAACCTGGGTGGCAACTCCCAGATATGCTCTGAGTTAGTGCAAAATGACAAAAAATACACTGAACCCACAGACATTGCCAACATCCTGGCAGACAGGTTCAGTGCAAAATTCTCCCCCTTCCCCCCAAAAGAGCAAATGCCTATCCCAACAGAGTGTAGCCTCCCTGACATTACAGATGCACAGGTGAGAGCTGCCCTCTCCAAAGCAAAAAACACAGCATCAGTGGGACCAGACTGTGTCCCGGGCTGCGTCTTATATGAGCTCTAAGAAGAACTGAACCCTCACATAAAGTCACTGCTCAGTCTCAGCCTTACTACAGGATATGTACCCAAGGAATGGCGTACAGCAACAGTGGTCCCACTCCACAAAGGTGGTGCCACAACGGACCCCAGAAACTATCGCCCTATAAGCCTGACTAGTCTGGTCTGCAAAGCTATGGAGCGTATCATCATGGAACTCATAAACAAAGACATTGGGAAGCTCCAAACACTGGATCCTACCCAATTTGGCTTTATTAAGGGCAGATCTTGCCTCTTGAACCTGGTCGACTTCTTTAAAACAGTCACCAAGGCCATAGATGAAGGGAAGGTAGTCCACACAGTCTACCTGGACCTCACAAAAGCCTTTGACACAATACCCTACTCAGGCATCATAAATAAGCTCACCAGCTTAAATATCAACCCCTATGTCACAAGATGGGTTGCAAACTGGCTCAGGGATAGAACCCACACGGTCAGAATTGCAGGTGCCATGTCAGACTCTAAACCAGTTACAAGTGGGGTCCAACAAGGCTCAGTCCTGGGACCTCTCTTGTTCGGTATATATTTCTCTGAGGTACAGGCTAACACAGGAGGACTATGGCTGACCAAGTTCGCAGATGACTGCAAACTGGGTGCCATAATTGACTCGCTGACTGACACAAGCATCTTCCAAAACGGTCTCACAGAGACGGATAACTGGTGCCAGAGCCATGGCCTAAAGCTAAATGCCAAAAAGTGCATAGTCATCCCCTTTGGGAAAAACAAAGTGCCCACATATTACCACATAGGTGGTAATCCATTAAGTACGGAAGAAGTAATTAAGGATTTGGGGACCCAAGTAGATAGCAATCTCTCCTTTGACAAACACGTTGCCAAAGTGGTTAGAAAGACCCTCTATATAGCCCACCTTATCACGAAAGGGTTCACATCTAGATCAAGAGAGGTCATTGTGCCCCTCTACTCATCACTCATTAGGCCCATAATTGAATACAATGCCCGATTTGGGATGTACCTTACCCGACACCTGCAGCAACTGGAAAGACCCCAAAAGTACCTCACCAAGAGGATCAAGGGACTCAAACAGATGCCCTGTGCAGTTAGGCTAAAGAAACTCCAGCTCTACTCAGTTGCTTACCGCCTACTCAGAGGCGATCTGTGCCTGACGTATAAAGCCATGACCAACCCAGAATTAATGGACATGCTCCACCTCAGGAAATCCAAATCCCTTAGAGCTACATGCTCCAGGGACTTAAACCTTAGCACAGAAATAAATAGGACATGCTGGAGGGACCGATTCACATCTCAGAGGCTCCCCTCACTCTGGAACAAAATCTCAATCCATGTTAGGCAGAGCCCCTCAATGACCCTCTTCAAGAGAAATCTTGACGAGTGGATGGGAGATCATAGATTTACCCCTGGGATCTCTTCTGTGTCCTTACTAGACAGAGGCGCAGTAAACTAACCTTAAAAGGGCTATCGTCTGTGACCTACTATACAGAGACACAGTCAACTAATCCAAAAGGGTGGCGAAAGCCAAACACACTCTACTAGGCTTATAAATGCCCTAGGGCAGATAGCCTAGTATCAACCTATGAACCTATGAACCTATATAACCTACCTAATCCCACAGGAAGATATACCTCCAGACCTTTTCCCTTAACACCTTATACTAAGCTCTCCTTTCATTGCACCCACCCCAGTACTTTATCCTAGGTTTTCTTGCCAGTTGTCTTATAACCCTGAGCTGTCTTTCACCTTTTAAACTTAATTTGCTTACTGCCTTTCAAATAATCTGGCCCTAAATGTTCACCATATATCTATAGAGCCTCACCACATGTATAATGACAGTGACACTGAAAAAGTCTTTCTTGAGCCCCTGCCATGAAGTAAAGGAGATACAGGTTAAAATGTACACTTCCCAGCAGCTGTAGAAAGTTTTGACAGTTCTCCTATAAAATGGTGAACTGCAAATACCCCGGCACCTGAAATGCTGACTAATGCCCAAAAGGCATAAAAGTGTAATGATTTTTGCATGGGGAAATCCTGTATTACAACTCTGTTATGGGGGTCAATGCCCTACTCTTGTGTATATTAACTTCATGGTAACACCATCTCAAACAAGGTATAAATCTCCCAAAGGAAGGAATCACTGCCAGTGCAATTTGACTGCCAACACCACCAGTGATTTTCTATGGAAAGCTGTGATCAGCATTGCCCCTCAGCTTCTTGTGCTGTCAGGCTATTGATGTTCAAGGAATTTCACCTTGACCACTGTACATGAACAAGTTCCTTGCCCCTTTATCCTGTCTGTTAGGTGAATCACAAGCCTGTGAAAGTGAAAGAGTAAAACAACCATAAAACATACATATAAATATCTTCTGAACTGGTTAAGCTGACAAAAATGACCACTATGAATGTATTACTAAATATGTCTGAAGCAGTTTTATTTTTAAACTAAACAAAATGCTCTTTATTGTTTATAGTACTAAATACTTATTATAATGCATGTATTTCAGTATATGGCCATTCATAAGATTATACCATGTGTCTTTTGTGTAAGTATGCTGGTCTGTGTTGTATGAACAACTATGAAACTTCAAGCTGTTTTTCATAAATAATCATATAAATACCACTAATTAACCTGAAATCCATGCTTAATTTTGTTAATGTTTTCCATATTGATGTTTGTAAAATGGCTCAATGAAATTGGTTCTAAATGCATTTGTAATTTTTTAATAAAAATATTTGAGTTATCCATCTTTTCCCAAATGACCTCATAAATAGCAACACCTGCATTTCCACTTGTGCAAGGTATTCACATTGCAGCAATGGTAGCTTCGGTCCATGTGATGTGGACTTTTATGTATTTTTCAGTTTTTAGTAAGGTGTTTGCTCACTTTTTAAAACTGTAGAAATCTTGCTGTTATTCACATGTAGCATAACAGTGACAGTAATTATTTGTTTACTGGGAAATTCCCAATGGGACAGAACCCATTTTCAGCAGAGGCCCAGGGAGAAAAACTCCAGATGCATGGCAGGAAACCCACACAGACATAGGGAGGACATGCAAACTCTGCACAGAAGTCAACCCAGCCGAGAACCAAACCAGAAAACCTTTTGCTGTGAGG
Organism: Protopterus annectens; assembly: GCF_019279795.1. Taxonomy (NCBI): domain Eukaryota; kingdom Metazoa; phylum Chordata; order Ceratodontiformes; family Protopteridae; genus Protopterus; species Protopterus annectens. The sequence goes on from NC_056737.1 coordinate 1,949,207,552, forward strand.
TGACAATTCTAACCACTGCACCAGTGCACCATTCAATAAATAATATCTTGTGAGCCATCTACAAAAGAGAAATAAGGAGCCTCTTAATGCCGTGTGTGTGTATGTGCGTGTGCGTGTGTGTGTGTGTGTGTGTGTGTGTGTGTGTGTGTGTGCCTGTGCGTGTGTGCCTGTGCGTGTGTGTGTGTGTGTGTGTGTGTGTGTGTGTGTGTGTGTGTATGTGTGTGTGTGCGTGTGTGTTTGTATATGCATGAGCAAGTGATGTGGACTTTTCCATGATTCATATAAACAGGTTATTTTTATTTGCCTTGCATTAGTGAGATATAAAATATGATGACATCTTGTAATTGAACAGTATGTCTGGCAGTAAGAGTACTTAATTTTGGGACAAAATCTGGGTAAGGATGGAAGATTTTAAATACGGCTATGAGGGATAATGGATATGTTATCATTTCTTGCTGAGTAGTCTTTGTGGACTCCTGAGATTTACTGCTAAGTTCAAGAGATTATGTGTAAACATTTTAGGAACCAGAACCATAAGGTGAGGGGGGGGGGGGTGTCCCCACACACACTTTTAACCGCTGCCCAATGTGACCTGAAACTTCTGCCTGCATAGCAATTACAATGAAATCATCATCTTCTACCTGTTGCCTGAGCTTAAGGTTACCATGTAAATGCCTACGCAAGTGTTATTTTTATTTATTTATTTATTTATTGAGACATACAGATTAACTTTACATCAGGATTTTTAGACAAAGCCAACAATAACACTGAGAGTGAAGGTTGGAAACCACAGACAATTTTTTAACATTAGTAATTAATTTAAAAATTTAATAGAGCACGTTCTGCATCAGCATGCATTTTTTGAACAATAGAAATATGAAACTTTAATGTCTGTTGTTAGTGAACGACTTTAATCCTAATGCATTAGCGACCTAGAGCTGAACTCATTTAAAGTTATAATTTCAGTATCTGCTGTCTATTTAACAAAGCTGAAGTCATTAGATGCCATCTCATAGTATTTGAATGTTTCTCTTTAACTGCATACTTTATGGATTATGAAGACATTTGAGTGTGTTTGTGTCTAAAAAGGATAGCTGTTGTAGCCTGCTAGTACTATTTTTCAACCTTTATTAACACTAATACTCATATCTCTCTCCCTCACTTGTATCACAGGTAGCCCCCTGTGGTTCCCAAGACCTAACAGCCCATCAGGACCATAAAAGAAAACTAAACCAGAAGCCTCAACTCTTCTTAAAAATCAGGGTAAATACAAAACATTAGTACCCTATTCAGAGAGAACTATACTGTCCTTGTCAAGAACCTGACACTCTATCTTGAGGACTTTAACAATACAAAGCCTGTAAAAACTGTATCTTTATAAATTCAGCACTAGTAACTCCATTGTGTTGAATTATACTACTGGAACTGTTACCTTTAAAACCCTGTAAAGTCTCCTGGCCCTGCCCCTTATCCCACCCGCCCCAGCATCCCTACTTTTATAGCTACAAATAGTCCCTCCCACTTTCCCACTTAACAAATCCAAGGCTCCTTGTCAAACTCCATAACTCCTCCCACCCCAAGGCCCAACCCTCTAACAAACCCAACACAAAGTCTCTTTCCCTACTTCAGTATGGCAAATTTCACTTATACTATTACCCCATCATAATTTTACTTCTCATCACCACCTATATCCTAACAATATATGAAAACCAAACTCTTATAGGCATTCCTTTCCTAAGTGCCACACCAACTCCCAATTTAATCTCCATGACAGTTATATAACACCCTCAATCTACCAGGCCAAAAATATATCCCCAAAATAGTCCACCCGACATTTCAACACCCTAAAATCCCACATAACAAAACTAATCTCAAAATACTATTTAAACTACAAAGACTTTTAGTTTACTTGAAAAACTGTATGAATATCGATGGAGATATTCACCCAAACCAGGTCCCACCACTATGCCAATCTCTAATACCTATAATTTAACGAAAACCTACTGACTCCTTCTAATATTACACCTGAACCTAAGAAGCATTAACAACAAAATTCACAACCTTCACGCCATCATAGCTAGTCATTCCCTGACATCATGTGTCTAACGAAACATGGCTAAAACCCTCTACTAAGAATGAAGAGATCCTCCCACTACAATATTCTCAGGGCTGATCGTACAAAAAAAAAGGTGGAGGAATAGCTATTATGTTTAAAAATAAACTAAACATCCTTAAGAACCAAGTACAACCTCCTATGATCTCAAACCTAGAAATTATAGCCCTACAGATCTGCCTAAACACTCAAACATCATCCTTATTATTGTAACCTATATCCCCGCCAGGAAGAACACAGAAAACCTGGAGCAATCCCTGAGCTGGCTAGCCATCAACTACCCACAAGAAACCATAGTTCTTGGAGGCGTCAACATTGACTGGTCTCTATTCTACCCATATAACTCCACATCCTATTAACCTTTATCGTTTCTCCCTAAATTTCCTATCCCCAACCAGAATAGGCAACTCACTTCAAAAGAAAGTATAATTGACTGGATCCTTACTAATAGAGACTCTAATAACTACACCACTGGCACCCTTCCCTGTGACCTCAGCGATCACCTAATAACTTATATCATTAAACATAAATGCCCAACTTCTAACACCCCTATATAGATTAATCAGAAACAAAAAAAAATTAGTCACTCAATTATTTCTTGCTGACCTGAAATTCTGCAACTGGACCATATTAAAGACTCTTCCACTAGAAGAGAGTGTGTCCCACTTCAATGACACGTTCCTTAAGATACTTGACTCACATGCTCCACATAGACAAATTAGAACCAAAAGCACCTTGGCTCACTACTGATACTAAATCCAAAATCAAACTTAGCGACCAAGCCTGGGAAAATGGAGAGCCACAAAACCCCCAAGACCGTTGTAAATTTCAACAACTAACAAATACCACGAAAACTCCCATAACCCAAGACAAAAACAATACTTCTGCAGCCTCCAGCAAAACACCAGAACAACCCAAAGAAATTCTGGGCAGGTTTTAACAACCTTCTGCACCCAGGCAAAACTTCCACCCCAACCCCTGAGAAACTCTTAGAGAAAGGCCAAGAAGAAGTAGCCAACACCTTTAACTCCTTCTTCACTGAGACTATCCAAACCTTAGCCAGTCACCTTTAATTTAAAGCCAGTCTCTTCCTCTCCTAAAAACTCAAACCAACTACCCTAGCGGCTGACCACCTTCCACAAATTGCATCTGATGAAATAGCCTACCCCATATCAATCCTAATAAACAGATCTATAACTGAGATGAACATTCCCTCAATCTGGAAGACTTCCTATATCATTCCACTTCACAAAGGAGGTACCTCCCTGGAAATGTCAAATTATAGACCAATAGCCATCCTGTCCCCATAGCGAAAATCATGGAAAGATGCATCCACAAACAACTTCTTCACTATCTGACCTCTAATAATCTCTTGTCCAATGCCCAGCATGGTTTATAGTACAACTACTGCCCTCCTTTCCTTTATTGACTCAATCAACAACAATCGCAATAACAAACTCATATCATCTGCCCTCTTTCTGGACCTATCAAAAGCATTCGATATGGTCAATCATCAATTCCTTCTCAACATCCTTGAAACCCTACGTCTGGACACTCCAGCACTAAACTGGTTCAATTCCTACCTCACTGGTAGGCAACAAGCTGTCCTATGGCAAAACAGAATATCGGGACTGCTCCCTCAGGGCTCAATACTGGGCCCACTTCTGTTTTCCATCTTCATAAATGACCTTCAATCAATCATCCCTAAATCCGACTCCACCTTAATCTGTCTCGAATCTCCAAATGACCACACAACATTGTTTTGCACTAGTTGAAAAATGGTTCACTGACTTAAAACTTCTACTTAACCCATCTAAAACCAAACTATTACTTTTCTTCAACGTCTTCTCACCTCTAGGTAAAGAACTCCCAAACACTAACAACACAACCTTTCATATTAAATCCACTAATGGGACCCTCATAACCCCTGTCACCAGTACCAAACTGCTAGGTGTCACTATTGATCATAAGCTCAAATTTGATATACACATTACCCAAACAGTAAAGTCTGTTAACAAAAAACTAGGATCTATGTACAGAATTAAAACTTCCTAACTCCCACTACCAAATTAACTATTGCATCTCCTCTCTTCCCTCCTCTATGCTTCCCCGATCCTCTCTTTTCTCAATAAACGTGAACTTAACATGCTCTCTCTTGCCTATAACCACATTGCCAGATTTATTACAGGTTCCCTTATCGAACCCATCATTGCCTTAATCTGACTTGGCTGGTTGGAACTGCCAAATCTCCTCAAACTTAGCCAACTTCATGAAGCTTATAAAATTATCAACCATCCTGATAGAACTCCCTCACTGTGCAAAATTCTAACTCCATATACTAACCTCAATAGTCTCCGATCATCAAACAGCATCCAGATCCTAACCATTAAAGCAAAAAACTCAGGTGGGGATGCCCTTTATGCAAATTCCATTGGCAAGCAGTGGAACTCCCTGCCAAACAACCTTAGACTTACTTCTTACTCTATCATTTCAAAGCTAACCTTAAAGAATATCTCTCCACACAATGGACATGCCCATGTCGAGAACCTGACTAACTACATATCTCTTTACTTCTAGGTCCACTTCCTAGCCCATTTCCCTAATTGCAGATCTCTAAAATTTCTCTTTCCTTTTAGTAATAAGGAAAATCTCTGATTTCAGTCTATTTTTCAGTATCTTGAAATCAATGTTCTGTGTATAATTTCCTGTCTGTCCTTTAGTCTTATATAACATCTATGTAAATTTTCATTCCTGCATATGTAAGCTGTATTCTCTTGTTGTAACAATACTTTGAATCTTGCAATTTAAATATGTACTTCTATTGTGTATTGGAGCTTTTCTCCTCGGGCCTCTGCTGAAAACGGATATGTATCCAGTTAGACCAGCCCGGTTAACAAATGTAAAATAAAATAAATAAATAAAATAAATAATCCTCATCGTATCTCTAAACCTTTGCATAAGAATTCCAGATAAAACCAAAAATAATGGGGGATAAAACGCCAAAATCAGGGACACACTTTAAATGTTGGTCTTCTAAATTTAGAAAGCTGCTAGAATAACAGGTTTTGCATTAGCATACATTTTCTGAAGGATATATTTAGTGAGCACAGTCTTCAATAGTTTGCTAGAAAACCACAAATCTTTTGAGGAACAGACCAAAAATATGAGGCAATAATCTGGCTATGATTCTGAGTGATTTATCAGAAATTCATACATTTTATGAGGGACCCGGACAGGGCAAAATGTGAGGCAGAATCAGGGACATTTTGTAAAATTCTTCAGGTTTATTGCCTTTCCACAAGAGGTACATTTACTTACAATGCAGTAATCATTTTGCTGTATTTAATGTCATGTCTTCTTCCTACAGCCATAATAATGCAGGGCACTGTAGGAGTCGAGTGCAGCATTAAGTTAAATGTTACTTTACAAGTTCTGTGTGAAAGCGAATGAAATTCACACCCAAGTTGTCAACAGGTTAACTAGTGATCTAATGTTGTCAGTTGCCATTCTATCCTAAACTGATGGGTTTGTATCTGATCCTCAGATCTGACTTGGCTGTTACTAAAGCTTGTGGCAACCAAAAACTCTTGAGCTTCTCCTTTACCCACAATGCACCAACCCTGAGTTACCTCAGATCTCATTTGCTGCTTTTCGTGAAAGACGTGGTTTACCATAGTTCTCAAGCATTTTCAGATAAGTTGTATAATTACCTTCTAAATCTTATTATTTTCCAATTTGTCTTATGTTCTGTATAGTTCCTTTCCCTTACATTGTCTTGAACTATCGTACAGTTGCGTACTCCTTTAAAATACTATTGTTAGTATTTTCCTTTCCTCTCTACACTGATGTTGCTGGTAGTTTTTCTTTTTCCTTTCTGTCCTGTAAAAAAAAAATCTGTTCTAACTTAAATTTTCTATTTCATAGTTGTAGTTGTGGCAGAAAAAGGCCCTTCTGGATTTAAAAAAATGCATTAAGTGCTGGCACAAACTTCTTATGTCTGATGCACACAATATGTGTGCTTGCCTTGGGCCTTTACATCTTCAAGAGGATTGTTCCATCTGCCATGGTCTCAATCCCAGGGTTATAGGAGAAAGGAAAAATAAACTTATTTTAAAAGGCTTACTACCTTATGCTTTTGAAGAGGCAATATCTGGTGTTCAATCCCCCAAAAGCAGAGAGTTGAAGTCTTCATCTCCAAAACCATCCACATCATCCACTCCGGTTTTGGAGCTGGCCAGGAAAAGATCTAAGCTAGATCTGACCTCACAAAAAATGATGGACCCAAGTACCTTGGATCTGACAAAAAGTGTTATCTGATCTGACTGCCTTAAGCCCTATTTCCCTATCCAGGACAAGATATTCTCTGTCCATTGATCAGTGCCTTCAAGGGTGCCCTCGCCCATTTTAGAGCATCACCAGTCCAAGTCCCTTTATCATTTCAACTTATTCTTCCAGAAATTTGACAGAGGAAGACATGGAAAGAGTGGTGTGGAAGATCCTCTGGGCACAGAGTCAGATGGGTGTCTTATCATCTTCTACCCCTTCAAATCAGGAGTTCTGTCCTTCGACCATACCCCTACTTCAAGTTCTTCATCTGATTCCTTCAACCTTTATAGAGTCCCTGGATCTGAGCCTTCTGGATCCATCTGGCTTGGATCCAAAGATAACAATATTTTCAGATCTGAAGCTTAATCTGAGTGCTCTGGCTCTGTCGGATCTGGAGAGCTCTCAGAGCTAAAGCTTCCCTGTTGGATCTGAGGTGTTGGAGTCAACTCCAAAGTTGCTGGAGCCAACTCTGCACCTCAGATCCTCAGTATTGAATAGCTTGGCTCTGGCTTTCACTTCAGGGAGATTGTTTTCTGACTGGGGGAGGACAGTGGTCCAAAAGCTTGTCTTTTTGGAGCCGAGGTCTTCCCTTTCTCCAGAGTGGTCTGCCTTTGAGGTTGTGAAGAAGGTGTTTTCTGCCCTGGCAGAATGGACAGATCCAACCCCCTCGGATCTTTAATCTTCTACCTTGATGTCTCTGCACACGGAGCCTCATCACTCTGTACCACAGGGACATCCAATCTGAGAACCTCAGGCTTCCTAGCAGGGAATTACAGTTTCTTCTGATACCTCCCCAAAGTGTCCCACTGAGGATGTCCCTAGGAAGAAGAAGTGCAAGAGGAAGCACTTGGACTCTCCTCAAGAGTCAGTCACAGAGGATATGGACTTCGATGAAGGTGATTGGTCCCCTGAAGATGTCTCATTTGGAGACATCCTTGACATCTTAAAATAGAGAGGTGGTTGGGTGCCCAGCAACCCTTCATCTGAGGAGTCTGCATTCCTGTAGGCATTCGGCACTGGCTGGTGTACCTCCAATGGATGCTAGCAACACAATGATCAATACTTTAATAACCCATGTCAACTCTGACTCGAACTACATGCAAGAGAGATCTTAGGTGGTAGATTCAGTCAGATCAGGTTTTACAAGGCCATCCATTCATGCCCTCTCATCCCAAGGCCATAGTGACCATGGATGCTTCCCAGTTGGGTTGGGGGGAATTTTCTGGTGAACGCAGTTCAAGGCACTTGGTCCCCCAAAGAGGCCAAATTTCATATCAATGTCCTAGAGATGAGAATAGTGCTTTTAGCATTGCAGGCCTTTCAAGATGCTTTCCCTTTGGGGACAATTGCAATTCAAATGGACAATATGTCAGTAGTTTAGTACATCAACAAACAAGGAGAGACCAGATCATACCCCTTGTATCGAGAAGCACTCAGAGTGTGGCAATGAGCAATCTCATCCAGCCGCTTTCTCATACTAATGCACATTCCAGGGAAGAGCAAAGTCATCCTCATTGCACCATACTGCCCTTGACAGATTTGATTTCTTTTCCTTTTGCCTCACTTACTTCACCAACCTTGGATCCTGGATCTGACTCCAGACCTCTTGTCTCACCGAATGGGCATGATCCAACCTGACTTATCAAATCTAAGGCTGATGGCATGGTTTCTCCAATTCCATTAACAGCCAGACAACTGATGCTCTCTTCCCCTGTCTAACATATTATTTTATCTTCCCATAAACATTCAACAAGAAAACTTTATACAAGTAAATAGAAAAAAATTGTTTACCGGGCACAACAAAATCATATCAAGCCATGTTCAGCTGTGATAAATAACATACTCAAGTTCTGAGCTTTTTTTTAAAGAAAGGGCTAGTCCCTCAACCATTAAAGTTGAGTTAGCAGCAATATCAAATTTTCATATTGGAGATGAAGTTCTTCAGTAGCCTCTCACAAATTGTGCAGAGCCTTTTTGTGAGGCCCTCTACATTTCAGGCCTCGGTTTAAAGACCCTACTCCAGCATGGGATCTCATACTGCAAGCTCTAATTCATTCCTCCTTTGAACCAGCAGCTAAATTTTGCCTTAAGTATCTTACTTGGGAAAAACAGTTTTTCTAGCAGCCATTACATCTGCTAGATGAATTTCAGAGCTTCAAGCCTTGTCTTGAAAACCTCCATACCTGATCCTTCACAAAGATAGAGTGACACTATAAACTAATGCCTCCTTTCCTCCCAAAGTGGTATCAGAATATATCAATCAATCCATTACTTTGCCAGTATTCTTCCCTAATTTTGCAAACAAGGGTGAATACAAGTTATGCTTATTAGATGTTCACAGACAATTGCATTTTTACCTGCATAGAACAAAAGACATCAGAAAAACAGACCAGTTGTTTGTTTCCTTGCAGAAGTGAAATTGGGAAAACCAGTAGCAAAAGTAACTTTAGTCAGATGGCTAACTGATTGTATTTCACTTATATATAACAAATTGGATATTTCTTTACCACAACTGCCATGAGCTCACTCAACAGGTCCATGGCAACTTCTTCAGTTTTTCTTTTCAGAACATCTATGGATGACATATGTGCAGCAGCAGCTTGGGCTACTCCCCATACTTTTATTACTCATTACAAATTGGATCTGGTCTCCGGGGGTATAGCATAATTTGGTTCAGCTGTGCTCAGGAATATCCTTCCTTAGAGTGCACCTGGGATTATAGGTAGCTGGGGACTCTGCCCTATCAGTTGAGGATAGAAGGAAAATTGACAACATCAGATAAAGAAGTTATGAACTTACCATAATGGTCCATCTGTATTGTTCATTTTCATTCTTCCTCAAATTTCCACCCACTATCCCCCAACCTTTCTATTTACAAACTTCTGGAAGAATGAGCTCTTAGAAGAACATCAATGTCCTTATATAAAGCTTCAGATATAATTTATTTCAGTATTGAATACATGCAATTTTTCATCTCCTATATTTATGCCTGTTAAATCATTCCTTTCTGGTAACAAATTGACCAAGATCTGAGGTAACTTAAGGTTGGTGCATTATGGGTAAGGGAGAAGCTTGAGAGTTTTTGGTTGCCACAAACTTTAGTAACGGCAAAATTGGAACTGAACACTGGATCCGAACCCATCAATTGTGAAAGAATGAAAAAGGACAACACAGATAGAATGTTATGGCAAGTGCATAACATTTTTCAGTTTATATTAAGTGTGATTCATAACTATTCCGTCTGCACAAACCTAGTCATGGATGCATGCATTTCAGTGCCTAAATGAATGTCATTTGCATATTAGTTCATAGGTTCATAGGTTCATAGGTTCATACTAGGCTGACGGCCCTAGGGCCTATACAAGCCTAGCCATAACAATTCCCTGGATATTTCTTCCCACAATATTTACTTCTCTGGACCCCTGTCTAGCAAGGCGACTGACATGATCTCCAGGGTGAAGATCCAATCATCAAGGTTCCTTTTGAAGAGGGCCAAGGAGGCGCTCTGCTTGACAGGAATGGGCAGTCTATTCCAGAGTATGGGGAGTCTCTGGGTCAGGAACCTATCCCTCCAGCATGTTTTGTTCATTGTGATGACAAGGTTTAGATCCCTGGAGCGTGTGGCTCTGAGGGATTGGGATTTCTTTAAGTGGAGCATGTCCAACAGCTCAGGGTTTGACATGGCCTTGTATGTTAAGCAGAGATCGCCTCTGAGTAGACGATATGCCACAGAGTATAGCTGGAGTTTTTTTAGATGGCCAGCATATGGCATCTGCTTTAGGCCTGTGATTCTTTTAGTGAGGTATTTCTGTGGCCTTTCCAGCTGTTGCAGATGTCTTGTGAGGTACATACCAAACAGGGCATTATACTCTATAATGGGTCTAACGAGGGATGAGTACAGTGGGACAATGACCTTCTTTTTTTCTGGATGAAAAGCCCTTAGTAATGAGAGTCCATTATTGATAAATTTTGGTAAACAGTTGTTGATGCTAGATTTTTGCTTTGGTGAACATTTATTAGTGGCTGATTTCAGCGAGCAGGAGTTTGTGTTTTGGCAGATACTTGTTTATTGTACAGAAGTTGAATAGTTCCATATTCTATATATTTGCATGAAGCATCACTAATGTTATATAGCTTATTTTGAAGTGATAGTAGTCATCCTTACTTGTTAATCTTGCATTAGTTGTCTGCAAACTATGGCTATATGACTGAGCAGTGTGTATATTATCAAGCGTGCTTTTTTGTTCAACTGTATTATGATCTGAGAGGCAAGCAGTATGTGTTATGTTTACTGATATAAATATTTGTTAGACATATATTTGTGCTACCAAGTAAAACATGAATGAGCACAGATAGTACTTACAGGTACTCTTATTTGTTAGGCCTCAGGTTTTGCAGTTATCTGTTAGGCAATAGAGTTGCTACATATTTTTTATCTACACGTATGCATACAGGATATATATAGTTGCAGGCATACAGGCATACTTACATGTTCTTCCTACTTTTGTGTGGAGTGTGAGATTGTGATTCTAGTGCTAGTTAAGTGTAACATGGAAGAATCTGAATAACCATTATAGTAAGTAATATCCATTCTTAACATCTATCTTAGTATGACATCTGGGAATGTGAAGGAGCCCTTTTGTTATTATGATACACATTTGTGAGGGATACTTTCATGTGCTAATGATGAAGGATTGCACATTTTACTTAGTGATGTGTTTTTAGGCTTTTGGTAGGGGAAATATTGGTAAATGAATGAGCAGTCAAACTACTGTCATACATATTTGCTTGGCCTTCTTTGGTGTAAATTGTGGGAAGAGAACTATGAGGAATCATTATTGATATGCATATTTATGAAGCATGTGGACAATTTATTTATTTATTTACCTATATATTTACTTTTGATTGCAAGATAATTTGAGTGGGCATTGCCCATTTTCAGTGGACATCTGGAGAGAAAAGCTCCACAACAGAGTGTGTTATGTGTACTAATATGCAAACATAATATTTTAATCAGATTGCAGTTGTTCCAGTGTGATTTGCAGTGCTGAACAAAACAAACTATATATGTATATTCAAGGTGAGTTCAGAATGAGATAACACATTTATTCAGAGTGAGTACACACACAGTTTGCTTTGACAGTAAATTCGTATTATGACTACATTATAGTTAGTTTACTAAAATTATGTAAAAGTCTCCTTGTTTTATAGTATATACAACTATCATAGCTGGGGGCCTTGGGCAATAAAAGAGGGCTGGCTTCCTCAAGTGGCATAATTAATGTTTGCTAGAACAACAGGTCTTACATTAGCATGCATTTTCTAGAGGTTAGGTATGGGTTAAATGCATACATGCAAGTAATATCAGGTTCTGATATGCAATTTTAACTGCACATTATTGGTATGCTTTGCTCATTGTCTTTATAAATTGCTATACATTCATATCAAGTCCCATAGAAGAAAGTCTGTTCTACAGGGCGGTTTGAATGTTTGGAGTGCAGGGCCAGTTTCTGTCTGTTGGAGCCAATGTAACTGTAGAAATGAAATCAAACATTTAGAAAACTCTTTCTGGGGCGACTGCTTCTGTCGAATTGATTCTCAAGGTTAATAATATGTGTACTTGCAAGTAGCTCTTTATTTTCACTATTTCACGCCAAATATGGCTTCCTGATTTTGACTTGGTTCAGTCACTGCTCACCTGCAGTCATAGCTCAGGAGAACAAGCTGTGCTTAATGATATAACGTACAACCTTTGTTACTTTCCTGAGAACATTAAGGATATAAGGGCTGATTGCTTCTATTTGTGAAAGGCTTACATAGAACCGCAGGTGCCATCAGGTGAAGAGAAAAAGTAGTTCACTTTAGCTTGTGTAATGGTATCACACTACAAAAACTAGTAGCTGCAGTAGCACAAAACCCTTCTAGATAATGTATTCCAGTTTAAACATGCAGAAAATCCAAACAAAAACTGTATTATGAACCAGTGATGAAATAATACACAAGAGATTTTAATTTTAAAATAAACCAAACATGAGCACAGCTGCGGTTACAATTCTTTATTCCACATCACATTCTGGTACCTCGGCTTCAACAGCCTTCAAAGGAATAACCTCATTATATTCAGTAGCCATATTAAATCCCCCTAATTACACTGCTAATTAGTTAAATACATTCACTTCCTTTTAATAATGACTTTAATTTCCCAAATGTTAAAGGTGCCTCACACAGATATAGGTTAGTACTAGGCTAACTGTCCTTGCAAGCCATTTTAAGCCTAGCCAATTATCCCCTGTGAGATTCAGACCCTGTACCTTGTGTTTGCAAAGCAAACACCTTAACCACTAGGCCACCCTCCCAACCCTATGAAAGACATCCTTCACTTTTATAAAGTTGTTACACATTTTACACATCTCCATTATAAAATTTATTTATATGATAAATGTAAATAACTTATTACTTTTTCCATTTCACCATTTTCCATTGATTGTCTATGCTTATATTGCCTACCAATGTTTAAGTTACATCCCACTAACAATGACTAAATGTGCCACTACATTTTTCCTACTTAAAATTGTTTAATGTGACATTTTCTATTTTTCCTTACCTATTCATCAGCCCATAAATCTTATAAGTCCCAGTTTACTTCCAAATTCAACCCTCTAGGATATAAAGTACCTAGATTGATAATAATTTTTGTTTCTAATTTTACCAGTCTGCTTTTGAATGCTTCACTTCCTATATTATCACCCCCTCCACTAAAGAAAAAACTAACAACATCTCCCCCATGTGACGTCCCGAAATGCTCAGCAATTGGACTTTTCATCCTTTTGTTTCTTATGTCACCTAGATGTTCCAATATTCACAATTTTACCTTTATTTTTGTTTGCCCCACATACCACTTTATGGGTGTGCATCCACATCCAGTGTTGTAGACCACACCACATGAATTAAATTTAAATTCACTCTTAATCAAAAACTTCCTACCATTTATCATCCAGCCATTTATATTTTTAATCTTGCTACATATTTTACAGGCCCCATATGGGAAAGCACCATTTCTATCTGTATTTTTGTCTTCATTTTTTGATTTTAATAACTCTTTTAAGTTTTTAAACCTACCATAAGAAAAAGTAACTTTTTCTGGAAACACATTTCCTACCATTTCATCCCTTTTAATAACAGGCCAAAAATTTTCCACCAATTTCCTTACTTTAAATGTCAGTGGAGAAAATTTTGTCACAAAAAAATGGGATCCACCTCCATAACCCCTTCTTTATTTTCCTTTGTATGACCAACACGTCTTCTAATAAAATTATCCTCATTACACTTCTTGTTTCCCCTTAGCTTATTCAAGGCCACCTGCATAATATTCTCATCATATCCCCTCTTTCCCAATTTTCTCTTTACCTTATCAAATTCACTTGTCAGCATACTTTTATCAGATGAATTAGTAGAAATCCTCCTGAATTCTCCATAAGGCAAAGATCTTATTAAATGTGGGGGATGAGCACTACTAGCGTCCAAAAAGTTTTCTGCTGCTGTTTCCTTATGATAAGGTTTATATTGCAAACATCCCTCTATGTCAGTGTAAAATTCAACATCCAAAAATTGCATGCTTTCTCTGTTCATTCTGTAAGTAAACTGCATTCCAAAAGTGTTCTGATTTAGTGTGTTCATAAAGCCCTCAAATTCATACATTTCCCCTTTGCACACAAATATCAGATCATCTATAAAATGTTTCAATAACACTATGTTGTTCTTCATAAATTATGTTGGATATATAAACAAATTTTCAAAATAGGACATAAATAATATTGCATATGAGGGGGCAAATGCCACCCTCATTGCTGTCCCTTCCAACTGCAAAAACATTTTTCCTTCATACTCAAAATAGTTGTGTGTTAAGGCATATTCCAACAGCTGACAAATAAATGAGGTTCTAGTACCCTCCCCCATTATCCTTCTAACTGCTTCCAAACCTTTCTCAATTTTTATGTTTGTGTATCAAGATTTCACATCCACACATACAAAATAATATTCTGATTTCCATTGTATATACTTCATATATTCCAATATGTGTGACATGTTTTTAATGTAAGATTGGATTCTTGGAAGGTATACCTTTAACTGAGAGTCCAAAAAGATGCCTAAATTCTGTAAATAAGCCCCTACCCCTGAAACTATCAGTCTTCCTGGGGGTTTAGTTAGGGACTTCTGAAGTTTTGGAATCACAATAAACTTTGCATCCTTAGGACACTTTGGATGTAATTTTTTAACATCCCTACCATCAAAGAAGCCAAGCCTTTCACCTCTTTCAAGCAGTTCCATCAAACCCTCATTAAATGTCTTCAGTGGACAAATAAATGGGTAGTTCCTTATAGGTTTTTTTATCAGATAGCAATTCCAAGACCATATTATCATAGGCTTTCTTGTTTAAAATAATCCAATTCCCTCCCTTGTCAACTTGCGTAAACACATATTTATCAGTAACAGTCCTTAACTGTTTAAGTGCTAACCACTGTTCTTTACTTAAATTACACACATTAACATTTTTGGCACATTGATCATACATTTCTTCTGTTTACACTTGTTGACTTGGTTCAGTCATTGCTAACCTGCAGTCATAGCTCAGGAGAACAAACTGTGCTTAATAATATAATTTATTTATTTTTATTTATTTGCAGTTGTTTAACCAGGATAGTTCATTGGGCCAATAAGAACCCATTTTCAATGGAGTCCTAGGGAGAAAAGCTCCAACACAAAGATAAACAGCAGTTTACAAATTTAATATTTTGTGGTTATAAGACAAAATGAAAATTACAGCAGTTACAATAAAGTTAATAGGTTGCATTTAGTAGAAAACAAGCAAGACATTTCTTTAGTAAATATAAAGTTTTGTGAAATGGAAAAGTACAATTTTAGAATGATAAGAAGTTATTTACATTTGACTTAGTACTTGCTAGGTGTAAGTATGGAGTTGGTGTCTGGAATAAATGAGATGGTTGCCATTAGAAAGTGGAGAATAGGCTATGAGGGGTGGGAGCAGGAGCATTCTCATGTGGATGTTAGATGTGAGTGAAGTGATTTTTTTAAAGGAAGGGAGGTTAGTGGTGGTACGGATGGAGGGAGGGAGGGAGTTTCATACACGTGCCAGGGCAAAGGACAGGAGGTTTTTTCCTGGGGAGTGAAGGGATGTGTACAGTTCTATTAGGTTTTGGTTGCTAGATCTTAGTAGTCTTTCTGGGTGGTGCATTTCAAAGGTAGAGGAAAGGGAAGGACAGAGGGAGGGGTGAAAAATGAGTTTGTGAGCATGAGTAAGCTGAGTATAGGAGAGATAGTTAGGAAGCTCTAGCCAGTTTAGTTTGTGGAGAGATATAAAGAACAACCTTTGTTACTTTCCTGAGAACATTAAGGATATAAGGATTGACTGCTTCTGTTTAGGAAAGGCTCACATAGAACCTCAGGTGACATCAGGTGAAGAGAAAAAGTAACTCACTTCAGCTTGTGTAATGGTATCGTACTGCAAAAACTAGTAGTTATAGTAGAACAAAACACTTCTAGATAATGTAGTCCAGTTTAAATATGCAGAAAATCCAAACAGAAACAGTATTATGGACCAGTGATGAAATAATACACGAGTGATTTTAAGTCTGATAAATAAAAAACTTGTATTGAAAAATGCCCTTCATATTCTGTTGTACCTATCCTTTAACTGGATGGTAGTTTTTAATATTACCATTGCTACAGTAAAAATAAAGTGTAACTCTGTGGAATATAATGATTATCAGGATCAATCACTTCTGTTTTTTTCTTTATATACTATTTTTTTAATCTTTTATGTTTTAGTTCTATTCTATTGTATGACATCTTGTAAGTTGTGTTAACTGTGGAGCTTTTCTCTGGGGGTCTTCACTGAAAAATCCGACTTTCCTGGTAATCAAATCCTAATTAATAATTAAATATGTAAATACATAAATAAACAATAAATTAATAAATAACATTGTGTTGTAGAATTATGCAATGGAGTTTATTAAAGTCTCTTTGATAATATGCTTATATTTTTCAATCATTTTTGTTGACTCTGTTTTTAAAATATGTTTCTGACTAATATCCCACAGTCCTACTGGAAGCAGGAAAAGTTATGTGCTGTTTGGTATTTACATTTTTTGTTAATTAGATGCCCAGATATTTTGGCTGGATGTACTTAATTTTCAAGGGAGTTTGTACCTATTTTCAATGTCCGCAGATTGAGAAGTATGCCTAGCTGGCTTACTATCAAAATATGGAATGGCGCTTGAACATAATGTTGTTGAATGCACTTTTTCAAAGTGCTAGAATTGTGAACTTAAATATTTTGAACCAATATTATGGAACATAAGGTTTTCTTTAGCTGCAATGAACTGTTTTCAAATGTCGATCATAGCGGTACTCATTTTTGGCATTCTTGCTTTTCGGCATTACCAAATTCAACATTACCATTTAATTATTACATCAAAAATATTATGATTTTCCATATTTGGATAGTAAACCTGCTTTGCCATGTGCCTCATGTTAATGAAAGGGATCAGAGAAGCCAGGTTTAGTAAGAATCCTGGTAATAGGATTTTTATAAAAGATCTTAAGTGCACTGGGGTAAAATATGAGAAAGACAACATACTCCATAACCTGCCCTAGATATCATCAAGATATGGAGTCAGACATATTCAGCATCTCCAAAAACGCTAATCACAGTATCAGAGTAAATACCTGCAAGGCACAAAGCCTGCCTATTGCCTGATAATAAATTGAGTTACTAGTGGCAGGAGTCTCTTTACCCAGCTTTAGCTAGTAGTCATCTAGCTTTAATATTTAATAGACATGCAGGTCTATAGTTAGTACTAGCTGAGGGTCCTTACCTGGTTTAGGAAGTGCAATAATTATAATTTGAGCTGCGGAAGGAAGAAACATTTCATCAGAGGAAGCAACACATAATAAGTAAACCAAAGTGCCTAATAAAAGAGGACATACAAACTCATACATTTCAATTGTTAAGCCTTCTTAGTGGAGGACGTTTTCCATGGAAATTGATATTGATTATAAAGCACTTTTTACCTTGATTTCATATATTAGGGCTTGTAATTTAGAAAAAGCATCTTTGGAGAGAGTTTGTAAATCTAATTTGCCCAAGAAGTCATCTATTTAAGGGTTTAGGTTTTATTTAGGACTTGAATTAATGCTTTTCAAAGTAATAAAAATTATATCTCTATTGACCCTCATAATTGTTTAGAAAATTATCTAAAAATATATTAGTTTAGTAGCTCATGACTGGTTAGCTGCCCTTTACAGATAAAACTCATCCTTTGTTCTATGCTTCAAAGCCAGTTCTGTTTTATATTTTTAATTCCTTCACTTAGCTACATTTGTTATATTTAGACTTAATATGATTGTCATTCATGTCTTAATCTCATTTCAAACTCTTGAACCACAACATCTCTCTCTCCTATGAATAATGGTCCTCAATGTTTTACAGAGAGACAGAAATTTTACTTTTAAGCATTCTTACTCATCTTCTCCTTGCATACCATCTCCCATTACATGTAACATAGTTATGAAATTACAAAAATAAAAGGCACTCAGCATCCTCATCCATAAAATGTATAAGGCACACAGCATCCTCATCCATAAAATGTATAAGGCACTCAGCATCCTAATCCATCTCTTTCATGGTGTTTGTGAGTTTTGACCTTAAATTATGGAGATCAGCACAACAACAGCCTTGTGGTTCGAGTGCTGACATGGATGTGTGTCTATCTCAGCCACTGGAGAGTTGGTTAAGGGGTACAAAAAATAAATAATCCCAATATATTTGCAGCCAATGATCAGACATTAGTTTGTTTCATTTAACCATAGCTTTTAATTTGGCTCCCTATTGAAATCTCGGCACTCAAATTAGTAAGTGCTGAAATACCAAAAAACAAAAGTCCAAAAATTACAGAAGAGCAAATATTGAATATCTTTCTTCTCCTTTAAACTGTTATTTTTGCTGGGGGCAATCCCTTTGCACTACCCAATGTGGGGGACAAACCCCTCTAACATTATATATATATATATATATATATATATATATATATATATATATATATATATATATGGGTTCCGTTCAGAAGCTCAAAATATTGAAATCTCAAATTTCAGTATTTCAAGGCCAAGAAGCCGAATCCACATAATAGCAAAAGTTTCGAAGCGTGAAATTTAAAACCTCGAATACCGGAGGTTTTGAATTTCACGCTTCTAAAGTTCCGCTATGGTCATGTATTCAGGAAAGTGTGTGTGTGTTAAGGGGTTTGGGTAGGGGCTGTGGTGTGTGTCAGTGTGTTTTGTTGCTGTGATGTGTGTGTGTGAAGAAAAAGTAACTTGTGTGGTGCTGTTTTGTGTGTGTTTGTGTGTAGTGCGACCTCAGAGTGAGAATATTTAAGTAGGGGGGTGTGGGGGGCTTACTCCCCTTCTTTCATGTACTAGAGTGATTGTGTGTGTTTGTGTGGTGGATGGTGTGTGTGTGTGTGTGTGTGTGTGTGTGTGTGTGTGTGTGTGTGTGTGTGTGTGTGTGTGTGTGTGTGTTTGTGTAGTAAAACTGCAAAATTCAAACCTTTCGGTATTCAAGGTTTTGAATTTCGTTGTTTTTCCTTTTCTTTGTTTTGTGGATTCCACTTCTTGGGCTCAAGATACTGAAATTCGAGATTTCAGTATTTCGAGCTTCTGAAGTGAATCCATATATATATATATACATATATATATATATATATATATATATATATATATAGATATATATATATATAGATATAGATAGATAGATAGATAGATATCCCTCTCTTGATATTACCATTACCCTGACAAAATGGAATATTCTGAGAAATGTCAATCTTGGACTTAATATATCTAAGCATGGATTTTTGCTCATTCTGTCTCCATATTTTTGCACTCACTAATTCCAGTTTCAAGCTTTCAAATGGTTACCTTTCAGATCAGCTGCATCAGCTAGTATTTTAGTCATTACTGTTTCCTCAGCTAGGAAAAAATGAGCTTTTCATTTTGGGTAGGGTGCATTTTTACCATTTATTTTTTACTGTTTCCATGTACATAACTATCTGTTTTTTTATGTTGCTAAATATTATAAATGTGATTGTGGAGTGTTTAATGCTTAAACTGTGTGACTTGGGCAAATTTTCTTAACATGTCTAATTGAGAATTCTCCTCAGCAACAAAGGAAGCCATGAAAAGGCTGACCAAGTTGCTGTCTGGGTGGTCTATCATATGAAGAATAAGCATAAATCCAAATCATCAAACATACCATCACAAACTTGCACATAAATTGTGGGGTTAGGTAAAAGTGTAGTTTAACTGGAACTAAACAGTTTAAACTTTGATTTAAAGTATGATGTTTAATACTTAAAGTAGAATGACTACTTCCATTTATATTTTGTTTCACTAAAATGATGCACCTATGAATGTGGCAAGCCGCACTGCTCTGATACCTTTAATTTCTCTCTGTCTTTCTCTTTTCTGGTTAAATCTTAAAACTCCAAAGACTTAAAAACACTAGTATCAAGTCACATGAAGTTTAGCATTTATTATTTCCCCCCATACCTGCAGAGTTTTTGTCCTCCCCACGGTTGGGTGTGTGTTTGAAAGACATGCGTAAATGGGCGTGCCTTCGTTGAAGGTTGAACATCGAGCTGGCACCTCAGCGTTCATGAAAATCTACTGCCAATCATTAGTGGACCGGAGTTCCTCTGTGGTGATCCCTAACCGGGAAAAGCCGAAAGACAAACAACAACCTGCAGAGTTTTATTAGAGTTTCAGAACAGGAGTATATTGTCCAAACACGTAATATATCCATGAACAACTTTTCTTAAGTTGTTAATGCTTTACTTCTGACATGGCCCCTTCCTTTTCCAGTTATCCTCATGTGTAATATAATACCTGTACAAACTTCATCTATTGTGAAAACCTAATTTCTGAAATTCATTTCCTTATTGGTCATATTTTGTTCCATTTCCCATTTCCCTTGGATTAGCACACTTCTTAAATCTTCACCACACACACACACACACACACACACACACACACACACACACACACACACACACACACACACACACACACACACTTCCATTGGCTCATTCATGTCCATTTATATTTGTTTCTGTTTCTGTCTCATAAATCTTTCTGCAACATTCACCTTGTTCTTTATTTTCCTCTCGATCTGTATTTTTATTTATAGCTTCTCCTTCCTGACGCTATCCCTTACAAAATATCTAAGCTACATAAAGTTCCACCAGTTTCTTATTAATAGCCAGTATCTGTGTCTTGCCTCTTCTTACAGTATTGACTCATTATTTCTATACTGTATATTATAAACCATAAGTACGCCACTGTTTTGCTCTTTCTTGATATTTCAGGTTAAGTTTTGCTCATACTGAAGAATGAGATATCAGGTTATTGACATTCTCCTTCAATGTGGTTGTTTCATTTGTTCCTGTTATACTTACATATAAGATGCCCATTGCATTTTATGCTCACACAGATGCACCAAGATATTTTTTTTCCATTTATAGTATAATAGTAGGTGAGCATTCTGGCTGAATAACCTGACCTGATAAGTCAGAAATGCAGTGGATATCATTATGATTGAATAAATGCCACTCTAGATATTCTACAGGGAAAGTGTTTTTATTAGTATTTACCTACCTAAATACAAAATAAATTAAAATCTGCTTTGTTAAATATATAACATGTTAATGAACTACTGTTGTAACTTACCTAAGGAAAGTCTTAATAAATGAAATAAGTCAATTCCAAAATAGTTAAATTGTGTCTGCAGCCTATATTGTTCATTCTGAGGTTTGTATATTGTCAACTAAATGTCCTACTTATATTGATCATATTCATGTAACTAAGAGAGCTGGACTTGATGCAGTCTCCCTTAGATATCCCTGAAAGTTTATGCTGTTGTTGTATCTTTCGGCTTTTCCCAGTTAGGGGTCGCCACAGCGGAACTCCGGTCCGCTAATGATTGGCAGTAGGTGCCGAGTTGCCGGCCCTGATGCACAACCTTCAATGAAGGTGCGCCCATTCACACATGTCTGCACACAGAAGATGCTCTAGCTGAGAATTGAACAGGACAACATCTTACTGTGAGGCGACAACGCTACTGCAGCACCACCACCGCAGTTAACCATGTATGTATGTTGATTTCTCGAGGTGAATTTCTTGGCATTCATGTCTCAAACACATAATAAAGTGGTTATGAAAGCAGTCTCACTCATAAACCTATGATATGAGCTTAATATTACTGCAATTGGCCTGGGTCATGGCTGAAAAGGATCATTAGGCCAGTCCACTTACTTGATAAACAAATGTAAGATAAGTATATAAACTTCAGAAGGGAACAAGTCTGATTATGCTGTGTATGCACTTTTGGAACACATCAAAGACAGTATCAATTCAGATTTCATGAATTTCAGTTATGCCCTGATTAAGGAATGTGGTCCATTCCTGCTTTAACATTAAATATTCTAAATATCTGGAGAGCATAAAATTTGAGACAAGCATTGCATGGTAAAGAGACGTAGGTTACTGAGACCTTGTGCAGAATGTACAAGAGATACAGAGTTTTAATACCAGCAAATCACAACCAAACTAAAATGTACAGTGAGGTCTGGGAGGCACAGTGAGGTCTGGGAGGCATGATAACACAGGGCAAAGACCACAGATTGTGTACATGGTTTATCCTGTATGTATACATATAACAAAGCATGCTGAGATGGAATCATGCACAAATGCTTGTGATGTGCACACAGGCATCGTGTGTCATCTGTACAGAATAGGAAACATAGAACTGCTGCATTAAATGCCACAGATGATGTGATGAACATGACCATAAGAAAGTATACAACTAACACAGGCCAGATACACAGATATAACATAGCTGGCTCAGCAACAATATACTATGAGCAAGTATTGTCAATATAGTCACTGACTGTCAGGTGACTGATACCCGCGGTGGTGGTGCTACAGTAGTGTTGTCGCCTCACAGTAAGGCGTTGTCCTGTTCGATTCTCAGCTAGAGTGTCTTCTGTGTGTAGACATGTGTGAATGGGCGTACCTTCATTGAAGGTTGTGCGTCAGGGCTGGCAACTTGGCACGTAAAAATCTACTGCTAATCATCAGCGGACCGGAGTTCCGCTGTGGCAACCCCGAACCAGGAAAGCCGAAAAACACAACAACAACAACTGTCAGGTGACTGATGCTATGGAATGGGTTTATTTAATAAAGGATGGCACTCACCACCCACAGCTGTATCACTCAAAAGGGTTACACTTGATTATCACATAGTAGTGATCTTGCTATGTGTTATAAATGGCTCATGATCATTAATGTACAGTAACTGTGCAATTCGCAAGAAAACATACATTTAATGCATGTTACAGACAGTGTCATATATCCTGCAGGATGCACTACCCAAATTGGCAGCCTGTAATTAAGCTAGTGCAGTCATTTAACGCAGTGTAATAAGACAATGATAAAGGTAATAGTAGAAATAGCACATACAGCTTGCATTATACAGACCCTTTTACTGAATTCTGGATACACAACATAGTGGCATGTCAATGTGCTATTGCACACAGACATCAGTGTAGACTTGTGAGTTATTCTCTGCTTCCACAGGATAAAGACCTGCACAGCTATTATCTGGCCTAAACATCTTAGTTGTGAAACTACCTCATTAAGCAATTCCGAAACATTCATTTCAGATACTTCATTAACTATGAATGGTGCAGCTCACCCACAAATTTGCCAGCATCCTTTTTGACTACCAGCTAGTATACAACTATAAAATCAGACAGATGGAAACTCAGTTTTTAACAGGTAATTTAAATTCAGCATCTCAGGGGTGCAGTTGCTGTCTTCCTGTACTGAAATTCCATTAGATTATGAGTTCAAGTGTCTTTTATTTTAATAACATCATTTGCCTTATAATATTCTGGAATCAAAGGCAAGTATATGACCTGTTGAGCCATCGGTACTGTTGTTTACAATGTCTGGAATCTTGTCTGTCAACAGTGGCTGCACCCTTATTTCATTTCCTTAAGTAACCCAACCCTCGCATTCCATTACATACTTGATTCTGCTGCTGTCCAACTGTCCACCATTTACTGTTTGCATCGTCAAATGTGCAACAAGAAAGGCATGCATATTTCTACTTCCCCATTTTTGAAAGTATGATGTGACCTGCCTTACCAGTTTTCTCCCATCTTGCCCAATTCCCTTTTGTCTTTGAATGCTTCTGTTAACTCATTTTCATGTCCTGTCCACCTTTACATTTTAATCTGTACTTATTTCCCTAATTTTCAGTATAACAGTGCAGAATGACACAAACAGATGGATATCAGCTACTGATGTCATCATTCAGAATTTCTCTATGCCCAACATGGGGATTCCATGGCGACCTTAAATCTTTAAAGGTAAAAAAAAAATAAAGAATGTAGAGAAAAAAAGAGGGACCAGAGTACTCTGACTATGTGATAATGCTTGTTGATCTGAAGTACTGTATGACTAGAATAACTGGTTTCACAGTCCTTTGTCTGTCATTCAAAGAATCATTTTTGCAAACAAAATACTTAGAGAGTCATGCTGTGGGCTAGGCAAACTCAGTTGCATGAGAACTTGAGTTTCATGAGTTTATTTATTTATAGTTTTCAGTAACCACTGTAATTGCAAATATTTGTGCAACATTTAGTCATGACAACGCTGGTCAATCTACACATTTACTTAACAGTCCAACACTATAACAAAATCTGATTCTATTAATGTAAATTGTGTTTATTTAGAAACTACGGGTATCAGATGGTCAAGATGGGGATATTTTGGCTGTAGTTACTATGTATTGTATGAGATCTCTGCAATGACTCTGTTGTTCAGATATTGTTTGAACAGATGTTTAATGTTTAGCTGTTTGAGACCATCACAGAGGGGTGTCATAGTAATATTATGTATGAGAGATAAAGCCTCTTGTCTTGAATTACAGGAACCTTCACCTCTGCACTTATAATCAGCTTTAAGGTTACTGCACCTTGAAGATAAAAAGCTATCCCCTTTCCAGGGAAATACCTTTTGAATATGTCAGATTGTTAACCTTGGAGGTTATAACTCAACCTGCACTGAACTTTCCAGAGGTGACTAATTTAGGCATTCACCCCTGAAAAGAAATGAATAAAACAAATTCAGATAAATGTGTATTTCATTGGTTTCAGGCATGTAGCCAAGTATGCTCAATGTATTCAGCTGAGATAATCTTTTTCTGAACACCTCCCAAAAGCATTACAGGTTACATTTCCCAAAGACTCAAGAAAATATGAAATTATGACTACAACATAGATCTTTATATGGTATACACAAAGATAAGAACTCTAATCAGCAAACAGTCATTTTACCATGACAGAGGTCAGTGACAAATGATTTGTATATTTGCTAAATGTATTTAGAAAATATGTGGAGATGCGTATATATTTTTAAATGTCAGAAGGGCAAAAATATGAGATTTAAGTAAAAACTAAAGATTTCTGGCTACACCTCTGATTTGTCTGAGGGGTTGTTAGTACCATTCTTCACTGTGAATGCACGCACACACACACACACACACACACACACACACACACACACACACACACACACACACACACACACACACACACACACACTTAAACAACCATGTTTTTGTCATGTGTAACACACATAACTGCTATTATATTGCTAGCTGTGCTTGTATCTCAAGATTCAACATACCCTTCAACAAAGTAACAGCATGACATTTATATTTGTGAAGCAATCTTTCTACAGAGATCATAAAAACAGAAAGAAAGGATATCAATATATCTGGTAATAAAACTGAAATAAAAGATTTCCTGCTACACATAGCAATGATTATTGCACTTATGCTTATCTACATAAAATTAGTTTATGTCAGGCAGCAACGTTTTGCTACCTATTGATTTAATACAAGAGGAGGGTTGCAGAAGCAAACAAGCTAATGCCAGCGTTCCACCGAAACATTTATAAGGGTTCCACAAATATCATCAGTCTGTGCAGTACTGTAATAAAAAGTTATATTCCAAATTAAATCAAACTACAGACTGCAGATTAACAATCATGAGCAGTTTACAAAGCATAGCAAGATCACTAAGCTGTGATAATCAGCTTTGTCAGGAATGAACAGATAAGAAGGAGTAATACACATTCACAGCATAATACACTGCTGAAAATAATGAATTTCTGAAAAAGCAAACCTGTCTGATATAACATATCAAGCTACCACTGCAAATGCCTCCTTTCACATAATATGGTCATTAGAAGAAAAGCGCATGCTGTAAATTGGCATTCTATGTGCCTTTGCAAATCTTTTCCAGAGGTCATTGCCATGGCAATGGTAGCAAGCTACACTCAAGTGCCGTCAGGGCTGGTCTTAGGTCAGCTGGACCTATTTGACCCAACATGGCCCCTCTCCCTCAGGTAGGCCCCCACACTAGGCTATGTCAAGCTCATTATGGTTTATGTAGCCCAGAGATTTGCCTGAAAGACACTATAGCGAAGTCCAAGGGATTTTCCTACTAGTAGTTTTATTCCTATTTTAAAGACAGCAGACATTTTCATCATGCATTATACTAGTGGCTACTCCAGTACTATGAGTAGCTGCAGCTTTACACCTCTTGTATGGCTAACAGTGTCAGCCTCTCACACTCATCCAGTGGTCACTTGCTGCTGAAGAATGATCAATGGGGGGGTTCAAACCAAAACTGCCTACTGAAAATATCCTCTATAACCATCTCAAAGAGCAGAGCAAATTATATATGTATATATATATATATATATATATATATATATATATATATATATATATATATTTGTTTTTTTATCCAATAGTATATTATTATGTACAGGAAGTGTCAAACTATGAATAATCAGATATACAAATAATTCAGAAACAGTACAAGCATAGTTTCAATACATTCCTTAACACCACACAACCCTCCAAATCACAACTATATATATATATATATATATATATATATATATATATATATACAAACAGTGCTACTGCAGTCATGAAGTGGAAGCCAGGCTGGTTCCAGTGAGAGCCTTGGTAACTTAATTCAGGAGGAAGGAACACATTTATGGTATAAGTCCAAAATAATAAATTGCTCCTTCCGACCTTTGGTTAATCCCCTAGAATGAGGACAAAGATACATTTCCAATATTTCTGGTAATACATTTGTTTATTAGAGTTTCCTATGAAATGTTTTTGTGAGGATATGTATTTAATTGCCAGATTCCTAAATCCATTCCAGGATAATTTGGTGCTGTCCATCCAGTTTTTGATTATGTAAAATTTGATTAGCAAACAAAGGGTTAAAATGACATGATACTTCAGTTTAGATATTCTAAGTTCTGCAATGTGTAGGACCGCTAATTCCCAAGATAGGGCTGACTTTTGAAAACCCATTTTCTCTAAGCGCACTTTAAGAGAGCACCAAGGTTTATGTGTGTGCTTACAAAAACATAATATATGTAGGAGGTCAGCTCATAGAAAGGAGCACCGTGAACATGATGAAGAAACATAGAACTGAATTTATTTAATATTGAAGGAGTAAAATAGGCATTGTTATTCATCATTAGTTGCGTGTATACTAGCTTTTTGAAAGGGGATAGCTTGATAGTAGATTCAATTGCGCTGAGTTTTTGACCCTCCATAAATTTGGTTCCTTGCTGGTCCCAATAGTTAGAAAATAGCAACACAGATTAATATTTAGAGGCCACAACTATTTTGTAAGTATTAGATAACATATGTTTCTTGCTGGTTAGACTATCAATGATATCTACTACACTAGTTATATCTTTTTTCGATGTTTGGTGTATCTATTATTAGTGTTAGTATGAGCTCCCTGATCTGATGTAAAATAATAGTGTTTTGTTTCAAAATACTGTTTATATTTGAGTTCTTTAAACTTATTGAAGACATGAAAGGGAGGGTTTTTGGGTTGAGATTATTATCAGTTAGATAGTTGTGCTAGATATTTACCCATGGAGGGAACCATGTGTCTTTCTTCGGGCAGAACTTTGAAATTAAAATAATTCTATTTGCACAAATGATCCAGTAATATAGTCAAAAATCCAGTAAAGCTAAGCCTCCTTTTTCTTTATAATATATTAATGTTTGATAGCTTATCCTAACCGATTTAGGGAACCATATAAATTTGGCCAGTTCTTTGTAGATTTTGTGGAAGAAATTATTTGGGATGACCAGATTAGAGGCATTAAATTGATATAGAAGTTTAGGTAACATATTCATCCTAATAATTGCTGCTTTAGATAACAAGGACAATTTCAGTTGCTGCCATCGATTTAGATCTTGCAAAGAAAGCAAATTATATTTTGAAATTCAAAGACAAACCACCTTGGTGGTCTACAACAAAAGGAAAAGTCTTTTTATTTAAATTATAGAACAAATCCCAACCCCTACAAATCAAGGATGGTATCAAACATATTACTTATAACTTAAAAAATAATATTATATCTACTAAAGCAACTTATGATGTTAGGATAACATATGAAAATAAATAAAACAGTTATAAATCCTTCTTCAACTACATTAGGAAACTAAGAAATAACACCAAATATTGCTCTAAACTCCTGTAGAATAGCATAACAATTCCAGCATCAAAGCAATGTATCAAATAAGAGCTCCAAAACACTTGCAAGTGCACAAAATCACATTTAATTAATAAACGATTATTGTATCACAGCCAGAAAAAGCAGTATACTGATTTCAATGTCCTATGACATTTTCATCTATTCAATTTCAGAAAGGGAACTGTCGTTCTCAAAATGTTATTTATCTAGCCAAGTGTACAAAATGCCCATGCTATTACGTAGGGAAGACGAATAGATGTCTAAGAAATAGGATGTATGATCACAGGTATTGCATAAAAAGAAAGGACACAAACAATGCTTTGTGGAGACATTTGGATGGTAATAAAACTTGTGACACATTTAAATTTGGAATTTTGGAGTGGGTCAAAACAACCCAAGAGGAGGTACATATATAAAAGACTGGGAGAAAGGGAAACTAGATGGCAGATTAAGTTAAATGCATCAGTTTACCCTGGAATCAATGAAAGTATATCAATTAAACTGATATTAGAGAATGAATATTAACATTTTATTTTTCATAATATTAGTACACATTACTAGCAATAGGATGATGTGATTATGATATGCGGTAATGACAGTATGATTTAGTCACACATTTTATTATTTTTTTATTTTATTTCATGTCTAACTAGTATGTAACTTACGCATTTAACAAGGTGGTTGTATAGTTCTAATAGGTAAATATTGGGTAACAGTAGTTTAGGGTAGTGGATTAGTTAGAAAATCAGATATAGTGGTCTTTATACAGACAGATTTTATTTGAAGTGTTTTAATAGAGTAGATATGAAAAATTATCATCATGAGTGCTGTGGACTTTAAATTGCTGATTGACGTCTGTGATGGTTAAGAGTGGATGATATGGATTGGTTAGAACTGTCTATAAAAAGTGAGTTTTGAAAAATGGAATTGTTCTGATGAAGTTTACTATTATGTAGATGAAAGCGCTTAACATCAGGTTTTATGCATTTTATGCTTGCTACAAATAAATTCAGTTGTGGTATTGTAACAGAAAAGGATTCGTGTTTTCTTCCGCTCATGCAGCGAGAGCAATTTTGTGCATACCTCATTACATATCCGGCAGTGGCACCCTTCCTAACCCTCTAAGTGATCGCTTCCCCACTTTTGCTCATTGTCTACCCTCCCCCTTACAACTATCTTGCAACTATATCTCGACACGCTCCCTAAAAAACTTCTATCCCAATACCTTCTCAAACTCGCTAAAATCCACAAACTGGAACTCACTAAAAACTCTCCCTCTAGAAAATGTCATTGCATAGTTCAATACAACATTCTTAAACCTCTTAGATGCCTTTGCCCCATTAAAAACAAAGAGAATAAAAAGTAAAACTGCCCCTTGGCTAACCAAAGAAACCCTTGCTGCCATGCACCTTAAAGACAAAGCTTGGAAAAACTGCCAGAAAAACAAAACTGCCATCACCCTTAATGAATACAAAACACTTCACAACAAAGTCAAAAAGCTTATAACAGCTGACCATAAAAACTACTTCACCTCACTCCAAACTAGCCACAAGACAAATCCAAAAAATGTCTGGAATGGTATTACTTCCCTCCTCATCCCCGGCAAAAAAGAAAACCCCTGCCCAGATCCTAAAGACACAGACATAGATGTGGCAACCCAATTTAACACTTTCTTCATTGATTCCATTACCAAACTAACAGCATCCTTCACTAATAACACCACTTCCTCTCCTCTACCTACCCCTTCGTTCTCAACTCCAAATTCCTCAACATCCCAACCTCCTCCTTTCACTATAAAACCCATTCCCACATCCACAATAAAAAACTTCTCCAGAAATTAAAACCATGCTTCGGTGCCCCGGATAACATTCCCTCCTACTTTTTAAAGATAGCTGCAGAAACCATTGCCTTCCCCATCTGCATACTGATAAATCATTCAATCCATGAAAGCTATGTACCCCAACTTTGGAAAAAGGCCTTTATTATTCCCCTACATAAAGGAGGCACCAATAACAATATTCCCAACTACCTATCTATAGCCATCCTATACCCCATCTCCAAAATTCTTGAAATATGTATCCGCCTACAACTACTACCCTACCTTTCAGACAATCACCTGCTCACCCCCACACAGCATGGATTTAGACCTGGTCACAACACTATCACCGCTCTTCTCCCCTTCCTTGAAACTGTTAACAAAGCCTGTGACTCTGGCAGTATCGTGTCTACCTTTCATCTTGACCTCTCTAAAGCCTTCAACACCATCTCTCACAGCCTTCTCCTAACTAAAAATTTCAATCTAAACCTATCCCTCTCCTCTCTCAGCTGATTCACCAGTTACCTCTCTAATAGGCAACAAGCAGTAAAATGGAAAAAAAGCCACCTCCTCATTCCTCAACACCCCCACAGGCATACCACAGGGCTCCATTCTAGGACCCCTTCTGTTCAATATTTTCATAAATGATTTCCACCATTCAATCCCCAATGCAAAACTCATCCAATACGCAGATGATTCTACTATCATATGTTCTGGAACCTCCACCCCTACCCTCATAAAGCTAACCCAAGATGCTTTCTCTACCACTGAACAGTGGATGCTAGATAACACCTAGCACTCAATGCCTCAAAAACTAAACTCATGATATTTACCCCTTCTGAAGCAACCACCATACATAAAAACTTTTTCTCCATCACCAGACAGAACAATACTCCACTTTAACTAGAACCCCAAGCTAAACTATTCGGTGTACTCAGTGAGGGCCAGCCTAAGTTCGACACCCATCTACAAATAAATATGAAAAAAACACACCAGAAACTTGGCATGCTTTACCACCACAATCGCTACCTGTGTCCCTCTACAAAGCTCACTCTATCTTCGACATATCTCATCCCATCTCCACTATATTGTGCCCCACTCCTTACTAACCTAAATCCTCTCTTAAGTCTAAACTCTCTTCTTGTTATAACAAAATTGCCAAGTTCGCCTCAAGCCACAAATCTTCTACCCATCACTGTATCTCCCTTCACAAACTAAATTGGTTAGAGTTACCCATTTATCTCACTTACATTCAAAGTATTCATGCTCACAAGCTCATCTTCAGTCCCTCTGTCTGAACATCCCTTTTTTCCACTTTTAAAATGCACCTTCCTGAAAGACTCTTAAGATCCAACAATCATAATCTAATTGAACTGCACAGACCTATCTGTCCTTCTAGAAAAAAATCTCCTGTCCTTTGCCTTAGCACATCAGCTGAACTCCCTACCATCATTTATCTGTACCATCGCTAGTCACACTGTCTTCAATCAACCCTTCACTCACATCTTATATCTGTCCAGGAATGCTCCTGCTCACACCTCACATAACTCCTTCATTCTACCCTTTCCCTCTCTGCCCTCCCCTTGCTCCCTTCCTTTCTCCTCTTTCTCCTTTTTTCTCCAAAATTATTCCCCACCTCCCTTCCCTTTCCTCTTCTTCTAACTCTCATCCCTCTCTCCTCCATACTAATCACCCGCACGCATCCCATCCACTCTGTGCCCTACAGTTATATTGCCACAGTAGGAATATACATATTTGTAAATATCTACTCATATTTTATAACTTTTATTTGTAATTAGCTTAAGCTGTATCTTTGAATGCTATGTTCTTATTTGCACTTCTGTATTACTATTATGTAAACTATCTAAACTACAACTTTGATCTTGTGTACTGTTTGTGTTGAGCATTTATCTTCTGTATGCTTTATGGAGCTTTTCTACCCAGGACTCCATTGAAATGGGTTTTTCTTAGCCCAATGGACTATACTGGTAAAACAACTACAAATAAAATAAAATAAACAATTTGTTATATGTTTGAGATGTGAGGCCAATAAATTCTTCATAACAGCCTCACTTTGCTCCACTTTCAAGGTGAACCTTGGCATTCATTTTAGGAACATATAACTATTTTGTTATGAATGGAAAGTTCTGTTCATAATTCTTTGCAGTGCATGGAGCTATACCTGCTGCAAGCATTTGTGGAAAGAAAGAGAACAAAAGTGGATGAGCTCTAAGTATTTCAAAGGTTTAAACACTGTAACTCACTTACTCCTGCCAGATATGTCTTTGTAGAATACTGATCTTTAGCTGTTCCAATGTACTATAAAGGAAGAAGATAGAAAATAAAATATTATTCCAGTTGGCAAGTGCCATTTTGTTGATGGCTGTTTCAGTAGTGTCCAGCCTAAAACATTCAGTTCATAAAGTAAAAGCATATTTATGGTGATTATTTTGCCTCGACAGGTATATGGATTCTAGTGGGGTCTATATCACATAGTCGAAGTTCCATAATTCCAAACACCTAATGGTCAAACCATTATGTTTGAAGTTACAGAACTTCAACTACAGATAAAAAAAAAAAAAGAATGGACAACAAAATAAATTGTTGTAAGCAGGGGGGCAAGCACCCCTGCACCCCCTGCACCCCCCACTACTTAAATATAACAACTCTGAGATCGCACCATATTGAACAAAATGGAAACCTCCGCTTATGGAGATTTCCATTCAAATGCTCAAACATTTACAAATTCAAACTTATGGGGCAAGATTCATGAAACCTCTGTGTAAGAGTTAATATGTCTTACACGGAGGCTGCAGTCTAACGGTATGACGTCAGCATGCCATGCATATTCATGAGGGCATGCTGAATCACACCCTAGGCTAACATGGTCCATGTAAGAAAGTAGGGGGCGTGTCTGAATGCCGAGTTCTGCAAAGGGACACGCCCCCAGAAGAGTCAGAGTCCTGAAAGTAAATTCCCAAGAGCGAGTCCGGGTAAATGTCAAGAAACACAACACCACACATGCCCCCATAGACTATAAACCCAACTGTAATGTAAAACGTAAAAATAGCAGTTTAATTTTTTTTTATAATTTCCAAAATGTTTGCCCGTAGTTGCGCTCGTTTGCGTGGGTATGCCCTCCGCTCAGTCACAGTTAGCAGTCATTGAAAAGCATATAAGATCTAAATATGCAAATTAAGCCAAGTAGTAATAGCATAGCGGTAGAGACGCTGGCCAAAGAGGAGGTAGTCACGGTCCGAGCCCCCACAACATCATTTTCTATTTTTATTTAAATAAGCATGAAACAATCCCCTGACATATATGTATATATATATATATATATATATATATATATATATATATATATATATATATATATATATATATATGGTTCCCTATCAGAAGCCTGAAACACTATAAGCCTGAAAATCAAAATCCTGAAACCAAAAGCCTGAAAATTCAAAATCCCGAAAACCCAAAATCCTGAAACTCAAAATCCTGAAAACACAAAATGGACATACTGACGTCATTGTGGCTTTGCTATTGTTAGCCCTGTGGTGTTAGGTCATGCGTTGGGTTCAGGTAAGTGTCTTGTTGGTTTTATGTTAGGGTTAGGCGGTTTAAGTGAGTTAGGGTTAGGCGCAGGTTAGGCATGTATGCAATAGTGACAAATATTGGGGTTAGGGGCGGTTTAAGTGAGTTAGGGTTAGGGCGCGGGTCAGGTGAGTGTGCGATAATGACCGACCTTAGAGTTAGGGTTAGGGTCAGGGTCAGTTGGTAGATATTAGTGTCTTTATAGTGACATATTAGCATTATTTGTGTTTTCAGGATTTTGAGTTTCAGGATTTTGGGTTTTCGGGATTTTGAATTTTCAGGCTTTTGGTTTCAGGATTTTGATTTTCAGGCTTATAGTGTTTCAGGCTTCTGATAGGGAACTATATATATATATATATATATATATATATATATATATATATATTTATAAAACTATAATTTAAGTAAAATGTAATGAAATGGGCCATGTATTTTGAAGAAATCCGACACAAGAAAATATAAAAAAATTGTATAAGTGCCCATAGCTGAGCAAGGCTTTACAAATCTAAATATGAGTGCCCATAGGTGAGTAGCGGTCTAACAAGCGTAATATGACTGCCTGCAGGTGAGCAGCGGTTTAACAGGTGTAATATGAGTGCCTGGAGTTGAGCACCGCTTTAACACGCTTAAAATGAGAGCCCGTAGCTGAGCAACACTTCACACAGCGTAATATATGTGCTCATAGCCAAATAACGTGTTTCCCAGCATAAGCCATTTGCGCGGAGCTGCGCAGCGCGCCAACCAGCTTATCGGCGGGCAACGGAGAGCAAGCTGTATCAAAACCGCCTTTACACAGACACACCTCCTACCCTGTCTAGACAGTAGTAAAAACAAAAAAGCAATGCTCAGGCTCAAACCCAGGATACTGTGCACCATAGTCAAAGTACTAAACCACTAAGCCATGACAGTTGTACTGAAATATGCAGTATTAGCATATATATAGGAATGAATGGAAATAGAAGCATGACAAAGCAGGTTTTCTTAAGCTGATAAATATCCAAAATGGCCAATCACAGATAAGTGCGGGAAAACGGGCATATATAAGCTCCATAGGCGGGAATACACAGCATAACTGATTGTGGTACCCATTTGCAGTCAGGATGGCAGGTGCAGGAGAGGGAAGTCACTTTAGAGCACAGAGGTGGGGTGTTGAGGAGTCCAAATATATGGTTTGGCTCCTAGTTCACGATCATGAGGCTCAACTCATGCAGGGCCAGGTTCACTGGGGTGCATACAAGGCAGAGGCGTGGAACTGGTTGGCACATGATCTCACCAGTGCCACAGGCATACCAAGGACTAGTGAACAGGTCCATCACCACCATGCGGACCTGAAGAGACGTAAGCAGGACCAACTGAACCGTTGGATCCAGGAGGCTCGGCAAATGCCCAACGCCCCACTACTGAGTAAGTATCCATGTAATTAAGTATGTAAGAAATTATCCTAGCCTATATTATGGAGATGTATGTTCCAATATTACTTCATTTATATTACAGCTGCAGGTGTCCGTTCCATGAATCAGCGAGCCTATGCTGATAGGCTGGTGAGGTTGCACCACCAGGCAGGTTAGTAATTATTTTGCTGGAATTGTTATAGAATATAGGTGAGACAGCTTGTAAAAAAGTTCAGTGTTGTTACATATTAATAAAGTTAAAATAAGCCTAGAAGAAAGATTCTGCTAGTACTGTAAGATTAGATAAGTGATGCAGCCTGTAATCCAGAAATAAACATTAAACAAGTCTGAAATAGAGTTTCCACCTGTATTGTAATATCAGATAACTGCTTCACCCTGAAAATGACTGGTAATCAATCTACAAAGGATAGACATGTGTCAAACACATCCCCTTTTAAAATCTGCCATATGAAATAAGTGAGTCTGTTGGAAAGGATTGTTGTAACCAAGCAAGAAATGTTAATAACACCTAGAATTAAGTACCATCTTGAATTGTAAAAATAAAACAAGTGAGAGTGTGAGAAAGAGGGTATGAATCTACCAAGAAAGCTGTAATAAGTCTGGAATAAAGTTATACTGCAGTGAGTACATAATGAAATGAATGAGACAGCCACAACCAAAGAGTGAAATGGGTGTAATAAAATACTGAACCTGGAATGTGTGTGTCCCACAATTTGGATATGGTGCTGTACCCTTGCAATATGGAGATAGTATGGTTGTATGAAATACTGAACATCCACAGTTGTCTAGAGCCATATAAATCAAATGTAGCAGGATGCTGTACCTGAACACAGCCAGATATGAACATGTATGAATAAAAATGGAATGTATATTAATGTAGCAGTAACATTCCCATCACCAACATTCCTAAGGTTACATATATGAAACTGTACAAAGACATGTAGGGGATATATATCTGCAGCTACTAGGAATGTACAGCATATGTATAGGTAGTTTAAGTTGTTAATGTAATATTTCTTCACTCCACCCCATTTTCACAAATGATGCCATTCCACACCAAACTGGGTATGTGTATACACAATTAATTCCCATGGACATTTGTCCTGTTGGTTCATACATATCTGCATGTACGTTGATGCATGTTCTCTGTTCACATATCCAAACCTGATGGCCTGTTGCCATCAATCAACCGTGCATGCTGTTGGATTGTGTACTGTTGTTCTAAATATGCATGTGTTATGCTTGCTGTTCAATGTTTGGAATTTATGGGTGTTTGGTTAATGGGAATACTGATGCATGCTGTTACAACTAATTTTGAATGGTGTTGTTTGTTACTAACCCATAATGTCATAAAATACTGCTAAACATAGGACAACAGGGAAGGCGGGTTCCAGCGGACCCACCTCTCCCACCTCAGCTGGCGAGTGCACCTGGCACCAGTACCCAGGCCGGAACCTCCTCCGGTAGCCCTGTGCCACCTTCGGGTGGAAGCGCTGCAGGGGATGGGGCTTGTCCCCCCTCTGCAATCGTGGCCGGAGGAGAACATCCACTCACCTTCCATAGTGTCTGGTCTGTGGTGCGTAGCGAGATCAGGCATGCTGTGCTTGATCGCCTACGCCAGCTCGAGGCGAGGGTGGCTCAACTCACGGGTGTGCCTGCCTGTCCTATACAGCCCCCAGCACAGCCCTGTCCTGAGCAGTGAAGGCGCAGTGGTAACTGCCCATGGGTGGGGATCTCAGTTTCACTGTTGCCATCTGTGGGCTCATGGGCTCACGATATCCAAACATCCATCCCCGTCAATTGTGTTTACCCCCCACGTGTGTCATACTCGACCCCTGTATGCGTCTTGTTTGTCTTGTCTGTTAACCTCCCCAACCTACCTCCCCAAATATACCTACTTCCTGTACCTCACATTCCACTCTCACCTGAAAAAAAATAAAAAAAGGGCACTCTGTTCCCACAAAAACATTACGCCCCATACATAGCTGCCCATTTTGCAGACATATCTGCTGGACATGTCAACTGATAATTAACATTGGCTGTACAACATATTTTGTTGTCCTCACCCCTCTCTCAGGGGTGGAAGGTTTCAAACTCCACACCAAATTTCACACATATGCACAGCTGTTGCTGGTAAAGAAATGGGCAGCTATGGGCCTTCCCTACATCCTTCCTGCACATCCAGAGCTTGTTTTCCTACTGTCCTACCCTCTTTGTGCCCCCTTTTTCATCACTTTCCTATCTCCCCATTTTCTTTTCTTTAAAAGAAATTAGCGCGGGTGTTAGCGAGAGCAAGCACTTTTAAGCAGTAGTCAGCGGGTGTGCGCTTGTGTGTGCTTAGCTAAGTGAGTGTGCACATGCGTGAGCATCGCACAAACCAGCGTAAACCCACTTACAACTGCTTAAAAGTGCCTTAGTCACTCTGTGTGACAAGGCCTGTAGTCTGCTCATCAGCAAAATAAAATTCCCCTGTCAGTCTCGAACACAGGACCTTGGAAACACTAGTCTGCATGACTTACCACTAAGCCATAACTGATATACAAGAACTTGGTGCTGAAAGCAATATATCATGACATAGAAGGACTGAATGTAAAGGGAATATAGGAAGGCCATTACACAAAGCTTGTTTCCTGTATCTTTACTGGCAGTTCTTGTGGAATTGCCTTACATTACATTACTGTGATAAGAGAAACAGCCATGCTAGGAGGTAACAATGTTAGAGTAGCACCTTACAAACCACACACGGTATCAGAGCAGGATAAACACCACCATATTTGAATAGGTATGAGGCCAGACATCCCAACTGTGACTGATTTACAGGGATGTCCTTCATTTGTCAAAAAATGTTACCTGTGCCCCACTGACTCCCTGCGAAATGTACTAACAGTAGGCAGAAAGGTGGGGAATCCCATGTAATGGTGACCGTCAATAAGTTAAAGTACACACTACTTGCATGTCAGAAATGGTGTAGTAATACATATGCTCAAAATACCCCACAGTCACAACTGCAGAATATCTGAAATATATCACGGGTGTATCCCACTGATATGTACCGTTCCCTGAGGCTACTCAAATATATACCCGAGAGTATCTGAGGCCTGCAAGTGTCAGAAACACACAGGCATATCAGCCTGTCTGCTGTTACACACTCTGCGAATAGGTGTAGAATTGCTTCCACAAGCACACCCTCATGTAGGAGTACAACCCAGAAATATCAAAGGATGTAGCCATCTAACAAACTAAGGACAGTATAGCAGTTTACAAGCACTGCATGTGCCTGATATTCATAACTGTTAGTACAAAGTACAAGGCCCTACTACTGCTCAGCAGCAAAATAAGATACCCTTGTAAGTGTCAAACCCCAGACCTTGGCCTTACCAGACTGCATGCAGTGCCACCAAACCACACCAAACATATAAGAAATTGCTGCTGAAAGAAATATATCATGCATTACAAGGAGTGAATGTAAATGGAAAATAGGAAAGCCATAGCAACACATTCCAGTAAAGACAAATATCAGGCCTTCAAGGAGTGAATGTAAAGGCAAAATAGTGAAGCCATAGCAACACATTGCAAGAGCTACTGTTGTATACCAGTTAATCCACAAGTCCCACAGGAAAGTACATACTCCCATGTAAACAGTGTTAGCATTATTAGGTGTGAGTCAACATACACACTGAGAAGAATGAACTGCAAGAAGCAACAGTCAGGATTCAGTACAACATGCATTTCAGTGGCTACAACACAGCCTTAGATATGAGAGACATACCAACCTTTTGACTGACACAACAGTGTCCACAGCAAACCAGCATGGTCCCCACCTTGCAAAACTGAAAGGCCTACGCCTACCTAACCTAACATTTTATAGCACTGTCCTGAAATCACAGTGAGAACTGCAATTACCACACAGCAGGCTGCATGCAATTAGTAAATGCTGGCCAACAATTGGTGCAGAGGCCATCACATGCACATGTGCAGATATCTACAAAAGCAGCCTGTACTGCCAGTCCACACATGCAATAATATCATTGCAGCAACTGGTGGGAGAGAGAGAGAGAGAGAGAGAGAGAGAGAGAGAGACCAAAAAAAACAAAAAAAAAAACAA
Organism: Protopterus annectens; assembly: GCF_019279795.1. NCBI lineage: Eukaryota > Metazoa > Chordata > Ceratodontiformes > Protopteridae > Protopterus > Protopterus annectens. The sequence continues at coordinate 1,949,246,644 of NC_056737.1, forward strand.
GCCATCAAGCCATCAAACCATCAAGCCAGCCAGCCAGCCAGCCAGCAAGCCAGCCAGCAAGCCAGCCATCCAAAAAAGCTGTCAGAAACAAAGGTAATGTAAACTACATAATCTAATAATCTACATACTGTGAACCCTCCATATGTGTTAGCAGTCTGTATCTATATGTATATGAAGATGTGCATAGGGCAAGAGACATACTGCAACTGTTAGTGAAGGCTGGACATACATATGTAGTTGAAGGTTGCTATGTGCACATATCAATGTAGGTTGTAGTACATGTACAATGTAGGTTGTACAGCAATGGATGTTTAGAAGTATGTTAGTGTGTGTATGTGTGTGTATATGTATGTGTATATATATATATATATATATATATATATATATATATATATATATACATAGATAGAGAGGTATGTATAAATAGATAGACATATATAGATAGATAGATAGATAGAATATGTATATACATATAGATGTAATAGACACATACATATATAGATACATATACATATACATACAGATATGAATGTCTATAGATATGTATGCATATGAATATATCTATCTATCTATCTATATATATATATACATATTTTAAAATTCTTGTTGAGAAGATTTTAAACATTTCATATTTTAAAATTCTTGTTGAGAAGATTTTAAACATTTCATATTTTAAAATTCAAATATTAACACAATTTACGAAGGAATTTATATATATCATGAAAACTATGTACATTCATATTCATATTTACATATTTATATCCAATTATTTATTTATCTATTTATTTACTATTTATTAATATATACACATTTAATCAATTTCTATACATCAATTTCCACTTGATATTATATTATTATACATATATATTTTTTATATACTATGTATTATAATTATTTCATTTTTTTATATATATTACACATGTACTTTTGTACCAGTGAGAGTTTTTATCCACATATTGCATAGTTATGTGATTTATGAATTTATGTAATTCATGTACTTTGAATTTTGCACACAATTACAATACATGGAATATTGTTTAATGTACGGAAAAAAGTTAATATGTGAACAGTATGGTTTTAAGAACAATTATACTACTTTGCTTTTAAATATTCTTGTTTTTTAACAATCTCTTATTAATTGGACATGATAAATCAATTAACCTATTTAACTGATGATATATATATGTGTGTCACAGGATGTTGCGTTGTTCTGATGAAGTTTCCATTTTATTTGGAAATGAAAGCGCTTAACCTTTGTTCTATGTTTATCGTTCATTAAACCTTGTAGAATTATACCTTTGGACTGAAGAGTTTGATTTGCTGAACTGGTATATTGGTGACGTTTTTGGACAGCCTTCATTGAGTCTGTTACGGGATTACTTTTTCATTACTAGTTTATTCTTCCCGTTTTTCCATTTTGCGTTTATCAGTGACTTTTCATGGATCCATCAGACAACCGAGGAGTCCCACAGCCCAGAAATGAGCAGTCTTTGATCGGCGAACTCACAAGGCTACTACAAGCCTTTAGCCAACCGGAAACCAGCACGCAGAGGTCGGAGGACATCATACCTTGCGCACAACCGGTGAAAGCTAGTGACACTAATGCCATCAGGAAAAAGAGGAGAGATGAAATAACCAGCGGAGGTTCAGGGCGACAGAATGGTGATTTAAACTCTTCTCGAGAAGAGAATACTGGACATAACGACAACGTGTTTGCCCACTATGCAGACATTAACTTAACGGAATGGTTAAACAAGAGTTTTGGGTCTGTGGAACGACCCGAACAAGGACAAAAACAAAAACAAAATGACACCTCCTATGCAGAGAAATGTAAGCTACTCAAAAAATATATGCTAAAGTTTAAAAATTTAAATTTGGATAATTGGTTTTTAAATGAATGTTTGACTAGAAAACATGTCCCTAAGGGACTTAGGTTAAACAAATTTCCTAATGAAACTGTTGTGGGTTCAACGTTATATAAGGACATTGTGGAAATACTGAATGGTTGTGGTTTAGCCATTATAAAAGTTATGATTAATAACAACAACATTTTAGTTGATGAATTGAGTGTTAAAATAGACAAGATTAATAAGGAAATTACTGACGACTTGCTATTTACCATTAGGGAATACAGACACAATTATCTCAGGCTATTTAATGATGTTGACAATGCAGTAAAAAAGAATTACAAAAGGAAAATGGGCAAATTAGAGAGGGATGACTGGGCCTACCAGCATGAACAAGTATACCTATTATCCCCCAACTATAACCACAACAGCAGTTATGGTAGACAAAATAATGGATATGTTAGAGACAGATTTCAAAAGGGTTTTGCACGTTGGAATCAAACAGACACTAGACCCCCACAACCTAGAACACATGAATACTCTAATAGTAGGCGTGACATAGATTCAGATTCTGTGAACAGTTTAAGGGCGGTTAATGAAATTGATAATGACATCCCTTTAGAACAGGATGGACCAAGGAGGTCCGAAAGAATACGGAACCTACACCCACACCCGACTTATGCTCAGGTAATGAACCAGCATGTACAGAGGTACTAGTTATTGACTCTTGCACTAGGGATGACATACCTTTCCATTTTACTCCTGAGCATAACACTAGGGGAACGGAAAAAGATAATAGTGTTAATTTAAACAACCAAAATTACACTGGTCCGGAATACGAAGTACCGGACAGTGAACATCTTTCTGATTTTGAGATTGATAGATTGACTGTTACTTCTAACAATGAACATGATTTAAACTTATGTGGTTTATTAAATGTAAGGGAAGAGGTGATTGTGGACACTGAAATTTTGGACCCAGAAACTATCACATTTAACAGTGACAACATTGTAGTCAGTCAACCAGGATGTGAATTTTTTATTTACAATTACACGGACATCAAAATTGAGAACAGACATTTTGCTCTATTTAAAAAGGGATTTTCTTTTGTACCAACTAGGAGGTTGGACATGGCAGAATTATTTGTAGACATAAAACTGTTTACCAGGAAATTAAATTTAGAATATTTAGCAAAACAGAATGCTAATGTTAATTTCAACACTATCAACACCACCAATGGTCACATGAATGCTTTAACTAGAAGAAGTACATACAACCCAGGTTTACAATGTGACATTAACAACTTTGAAAACATGGTTATTAATGAGTTGAAATTACTGGCACGTCATAACAAACACTATAATGTTAAATTTAATTTATCAGCAGATGAACGTCTGACGTTGGAAGAATTCAGAGTGTTGTACCCCGACATCAGGATTATGAAACCTGACAAAGGGGGTGGGGTGGTCCTAATGAACAGCTGGACTTATACGGCCAAAATGATGGATATTCTAAATGGGTTCAGTAGATATACCATTTCTTCTAGAAATGAGTTAAATATAGCTTACCAAAAGATAGATATGGTGATAGAAGACAATTTAGCACAAGGTTTGATTGATGAGAAATTATATAGGTTTTTCAAGGTGGAAAAACCTTTCTTATCAACAATGTTTGGTATTCCAAAAATGCACAAAGGGTTGGAAAATGTGGCAATGAGACCCATTGTAACATCTGAAAGTTCAAAAACACAACCGTTAGCAATATATATAGATTCCAAACTGAAACCTTTTTATAAACTATATACCCACATTCTTATTGATTCGTGGGACCTACTAAAGAAGCTAAACCAATTGCCCTTTCAACCCCATTATGCATTTCTTACTATAGACGTTAGGGACCTTTTTTCTGTTATTCCACATAATACTGGATTGGATTGGTTTGAGTACATGTTAATTGAATTTAAGTTTTTGTCCAATAATGAATTCAGAATCATTCTTGAGAACATTGAACTGGTTTTAAAAAACAATTGTATTTATTTCCAGGATGAAATCTATTTACAAGTTGATGGTGTTGCAATGGGGGCAGCTTGTGCCCCCATTTTTGCTAACATCGTAATGCTTTTCTGGGAACTACATTATGTTTTCCAGTCATCTTTTATGACCAATATTGTTCAGTATTATCGCTTTTTGGATGACATTTTAATTGTATGGGGAGGTACATACGAAGAGGCTTTAGAGGCCATACAGTACTTTAATGAATCAAGTACATTTCTTCGTTTTACACATGAATTTAACAAAGATGAAACACACTTTTTAGACCTTACCATTAAGAAGGATTACAACAATAGTACATTTACATCAAGCATTTATAGGAAAGCATGTTTCTCAAATGCCTACCTTCACTACAACAGTAACCACCCTCCACTACAGAAGAAAAATATTGTCAAAGGACAGATGGTTAGGGTGGCACGGATGACAACCGGATATGAGGAATTAACCAAGGAATTAGATTATGTACAAAGATTATTCCAGGAAAGAGGTTATCCAAATTCCATTATTTCCCCATTAAAGGAAGAAATTTTACAGGGATGGGGGACAAAATATGTTCCCTTATTAAATACAGAGAGATTGAGTGAGGATACAATTATCGAGAACAACCTGGAGGATGCGGAAAGTGGTATATCAAAAACAACCTCAGATACCCCTTTTTTGGTTATGACTTACAGTGCAAACACTAATTTAGTAAAAAAGGTCATTAACAGGACATGGAATATGTTTAAGAGTATGCCCAATAGAGCAGGGATATTTGACAGATGTTTACGTTATAGTTTTAGAAAAGGGGCAAACTTAAAAACTATTTTTGAGAGGAAATGGCAAGGGGAAGACAACAATAAAAGAAAGGGTACATTTCGTTGTGGCAAGTGCCACCAATGTGGATTTATGGCTAACACAGACAAAATTAAACTACCCACTATTAATTTTGTGTTGAAAGGAAAAGGTTACTGTACATGTTATACTAGCGGAGTAGTTTATTTAGCATACTGCACGGTTTGTTGGGCACACTACGTAGGGAAAACTGAGAGGCACCTGCGCCAAAGAGTGTATGAACATACATACGATATTGTCAGGAACAAGGAAACTAATGCCCTCTACAGACATACCCAAACTTGTAAACAGGCAACCTACAAATTTTGGGTTTTGGAAAAGGTGTTAAAAAATAGTAGAGGTGGAGATTGGGAGAATCAACTCAGTTATAGGGAGCTTATTTGGCAACTAAGACTCGATTCTAACACACCTCCTGGGTTGAATGACCACATCTCCCTTCTACCAGTTTTAAAACTGAGAGCAAACAAGACTAAAAGGAAAATACAAGACAAGGCCTAAAATTATAGGAACACTTTAGTCTTGTTGAGAAGATTTTAAACATTTCATATTTTAAAATTCAAATAACACAATTTACGAAGGAATTTATATATATCATGAAAACTATGTACATTCATATTCATATTTACATATTTATATCCAATTATTTATTTATCTATTTATTTACTATTTATTAATATATACACATTTAATCAATTTCTATACATCAATTTCCACTTGATATTACATTATTATACATATATATTTTTTATATACTATGTATTATAATTATTTCATTTTTTTATATATATTACACATGTACTTTTGTACCAATGAGAGTTTTTACCCACATATTGCATGGTTATGTGATTTATGAATTTATGTAATTCATGTACTTTGAATTTTGCACACAATTACAATACATGGAATATTGTTTAATGTACGGAAAAAAGTTAATATGTGAACAGTATGGTTTTAAGAACAATTATACTACTTTGCTTTTAAATATTCTTGTTTTTTAACAATCTCTTATTAATTGGACATGATAAATCAATTAACCTATTTAACTGATAATATATATATGTGTGTCACAGGATGTTGCGTTGTTCTGATGAAGTTTCCGATTTATTTGGAAATGAAAGCACTTAACCTTTGTTCTATGTTTATCGTTCATTAAACCTTGTAGAATTATACCTTTGGATTGAAGAGTTTGATTTGCTGAACTGGTATATTGGTGACGTTTTGGGACAGCCTTCATTGAGTCTGTTACGGGATTACTTTTTCATATATATATATATATATATATATATATATATATATATATATATATATATATATATATATATATAGAGTGAGAGAGGCACATGGGGCAGATGTATTGCAACAGGTGCCTGGTGAGGAAGGCATGGACTGAACACCAGTGTGGATACTGGAGTACCATACCCCATTCCAAAACACTTTAACCACTAATTACCACATAGGTGGTTGCCTGCCTACTACTGGAGGTGTCAGAAGGGAACATGGGAAACAAGTGTACAATAGCCTCCCCTTTGATATTCACAGTGGCACACTAGTCTTGTAATCCATGTACATGGTACATGTCATCACAAATGGTGTGTCAGCTAGGGAAATGTAGGTCAGTGTACCCCTCTACACCTCACAATGTCCTACATGGTATGTACCTCCCATGACAACTACAGCAAGGGAAAAGGCCACAGACATACCTAACAAAGAGTGATAATGCCCTCAAACACATTCCCTATGCAGAGTGACTGACAAAACCACAGATAGAGTGCCTTTCATGCTACCTACACAGAGGTTACCACTGCTGGATATACAGAGTTATATCACACCCATACCAGTTGTCCAACCGCCATGGTAACACCTCACAATCTGTCCAGCCTAAATGACCAATGGCCCTCATCCTTGTCACCGCAGTAAAGAGCATATGCTGGAGGTACAGATTCCTATCCACAAATAAGCCATACCCTGGACTAAACCACCCAGCATTAACAAGCAAGACTCCTTATTAGTAGATGCCAGACATACCCCTGATGAATGTTATGGAGATAGGTAATATGCCGTATGAGTCACCTCTGTGTAACTGTTTGACAGGAGCAAGTACAATTACATTACATGTGTCCCAAGGGGCAGGGTAGCATAAGGCTATGCTGCCGTAGGCCCAGGGCCAATAGCATAGTGCCTACATATGACACAATGCACACACACATGTAATCATTGCAATACCAACTATGTGAGGTGGAATGAGTGTGACACTGACTGTATGCAAGGTCTGTAATGGTGTGATTGCTCAGCATGACGTTGTGTCTGTCATGGTAGTGTGTGTCCTTGGTGTGAGGCCAGAGAAGGATGCATCAGTTATTGGGATACAAACATACTACATTGCCATATGTTGTGCTGTAGTTCCCTGTGTACGACTGCGGTGTAGGTTGGGGTATGGCAGCAAAGACTAGGGTGGATTACCAGTGAAACTGTAAATGTGCATTGCATGCATTGCATGGGATGACAATATTCTCCATCCAGTAGCTTGATACATACCCCCAGTGTGAGGTTGTGCATTGTACCTCAAACAGTGTGCTGAGTGTTGGTGTATACTAGTTTGTTGTATGGAGTGTGCAAGGCACTGTCACACAGTTGTTGGCTGATCACTGATATGTGGTAATTTAAATGTGTATCCCTTGATGGACAGACAGATGCTATATATGGCAGTTCAGTGATATCAGTACAGTAGAGTATTACGTGTGCCATATTACTTGCTCACATATTTTTCTTTTCCTTCCAGGGCGATGGTGCATCAGCTCAACCCCTGTTATTCAGCTGCAGAGGATGAGGAGATACACCAGAGCCTGGTGCGGGATTTTTCCAGGACCAGCCAGAACCAGCAGGAGAGGGCTGCACTGTGGCAAGACCTTGTCCATCGGGTAAATGACATAGGCATGCATAACCGGACATATGAACAGGTACGTCATCACTGCAGTGATTTAATTAGAAATGTCCATCAGCGTGCATCTGATATCCACAGACAACAGCTTGCCACAGGTGGTGGGGTACCTATCCTCCCCCCTCACCAGAGTGGAGGAGCTCCTCCTAAGTGTTGTGGCTCCAGGCCAACAACAACATCCACAGACATGTGTCATGATGGAGGCTGGAGCCACCCAGCATGTGGACATGGAGTGTGCAGGTAACATGCCATATCTGTAGTTGACTGTTCCTCTGCACTGGTAGTTCATGCATGTGTGAGATGTGTACTGTGTGTTTAGCTGTTATCCTGCCTATTCTTGTGCAAGATTGATATTTTGAATATCATCAGTACACCTGTGAAAGCTAACTGTTGTACTACTGTACTGTATCATACTCATAGTATCAATTGCACAGTTGTGGCCACTGACAATAACTCTCTTATTTGTGCAGGTCCCTCTGGATTAACAGCAAGGCAGCCAATCCATGCTGGTGAGTGTGTAATAACAATACTATTAATACTAATAATAATATTAATACTTATAATACCCTCAAACAGTATTGTGTATGCGTTGGATTGCAGGTGTGTGTGTGTTTGTATCTGCTGTACTGAGGAGTGTGCATGTGTGCCCGTGTGCATGTGTGCATGTGCCCATGTGCATGTGTGCATGTGTGCATGTGCCTGTGCGCATGTGTACATGTGTGCATGTGTGCATATGCCCATGTGCATGTGTGCATGTGTGCATGTGCCCGTGTGCATGTGTGCATGTGTGCATGTGCATGTGTGCATGTGCCCGTGTGCATGTGTGCATGTGTGTATGTGTGCATGTGCCCATGTGCATGTGTGGATGTGTGCATGTGCCTGTGTGCATTTGTGCATGTGCCCGTGTGCATCTGTGGTAACATTGTGTACACATTGTAAACTGTGTTTCCTGTCTTCCTCTCACAGGTTCTGGTGTTGCTCTGTTGGCCTGCAGCAGGGAACCTGAAGCCACTGCTGGGGATAGTGATAATGATGATACAGGTGTAATGGCACAGGGAGGTGTGACAGGGTCTGTTGTTGGTCAGCCAATCGACAGTACACAGCAGTCAACCCCATCAATGCGCACAGTCATCCTGCCGATACATCCATTGTCACCAATGTCCATAGCTGAGGGACAGCATACAGTGGGCATTGACCAGGGTAATGTGGTATCAGTGGCACATGCATCCCCTCACAGCAGCCATAGCCAGAGTCCTGACATGGTACCACATAGGCAGATGTCCAGGGGTTCTCGTGGGAGCATCCATGGTCGTACTGCCCCTGTCAGACGTGCCCACAGAGGTCTTTCAACCTCAGCTATGTTCCGGGCTGTAATGCAGACACAGGCATGTATGGAACGGTACGCCAGACGGAGTCTGAGGGAGCTTAGAGCACATCGCACTGCTATGAATGACACTATGCGTGATGTTGCGGCTGCCATCCGTACTGTCAGCGGGGTCATTGACAGGCGTTGGGGGGACACATTAGATCTGTTCCACAACTACATGTCCATGAGCCAGGGCAATGCAGGACTGTTGAGCCATCGATGTGGACGTATGCTAGCAACATCATCAGCTGGCAGTCATCGAAGACGACAACAAACCCGCAGCTGCTCCCATAGTGCCAATACCAGCCCCAGCAATGCTGGGTCTGTGCTGTCATCTGACCGTCCTAGAAGACCATGTGCACGTGGCTCTGGACAGTCCCAGCAGGGACATGTGTCCAGTCATCAACCAACTGCTTCGGATGACAGTACCCAGTCTGGCTTAGTACCTGATACTGTCCATAGCACCCCTGCCAGGCACAGGTACCATGTCCGTGGCCAGAGACAGTGATCTGTATGACCTGGCAGGTAGAGTCTGTGGCTGTCCACAAACACCCGTATATGGCAGCCATGTGGTGGAACTGTGTGCATGCATACACACATGCATAATGCTAAAACCTAGGGCTAACACATACACACACACACTGCATCAACATCGCCCCATTTTGTACTGTTGTCCCTCACTAACACACACACACATACATGTTGACTGGATGTGTCAATGGCAGACTCTGGCATACCAAGCACACACCCTGTGCATATGATGAAACTGTGCCACCTCCTGAAATCTGTAACATTGATGCAGGAACAGGATAGCATGGTGCTGATGCACAGGGTGACTACATAGCACTGTAGTAATATTATCATGTTGTTTACAGTACAGTGTAATGATATCAATGTGGGTATATCCCAGCATGCCTGATGCATTAACAGTATGATTGTCATTGTAGTGTTTTTATACACCAGTGTTAATTCCAAAAGTGTAATGTCTGCACATGTTTGCATTCTGGTGGTAAGGCTGAAAACACAAACCCACCTACATAGGTATCACAGGGGATAAGAAACTGGAAGTAATGATACTCAATGCCAGACATCTAAACTGCAAGATGCATGCAGTCCAAACTCTACTCAGCATGGAGAATGTTGATATCTGTGCAGTAACAGAAACCTGGTTCAAGGCTCGCAAGAGCACCCTAGCACTACCAGGTTACACCTCATACCATGCTTTACAGCCCCAAAACATGGAACTAACTATGAAAGGAGGGTGAGTATCAATAGATGTCAAGGATACCCACACCCCCAGGTTGGTGCCACAGCATGAAGCATCACAGACTATCCACGTTCAACTAACAGTGGGTAAAACTGCCTTCCAGTTCATAGCCTACTACAGACCACCCTCCTAAACCCAGGAAACCCACTTGGCCTACTTAAGAACACATGTAAATATGAAGGTGTCTATAAAAAACATTATATTGGGCAACTTCATCTACCCACACATAGACTGGAAGCATTACTGTAGCTCCAACACCCTAGGCCAAAGGTTCCTAGAATTCATAAACTCAAATGCTATGGAACAACTTGTTACCACTCCCACAAGAGGGGAAAACATACTGCACCTGATCATCACCAACATGAGGACTCTATGCTCCAGACCAGAAGTGTATCCCTCACTGGTAAGATCAGACCATAGAGTAATCTCACTGTATATTCACATACCAACCCCAACCCCTGCCCAGAAAACCACAGTGAAAAAGTTGTATAAAGCAAATTCCACACACCTCAAAACTGAGACAGAGGTGGAATCCTTCAAAGCCCCCGGGCCTGTGGAAAATACGGCCCACACTGCTGAATCCTTTATAAACGCATTCTATGAACACCTTCAGGAATGCACAGATCATGCAATTCCAAATATAACCATGACCCAATCCTCCAAAGACAGGCGTCCTTTCTGGTGGACCCCAGCCACATAACAGAAAACAATAGAAGGAGGAAGCTACTACATGATCAAGCAATATCCCACAAAGGGAAGGCATCGCTGATCAGTATTTTGAAAACATTTCGGGCACTCATAAAATCGTCTAAGGCCAGCTTCAAGAGAAATATTGCACAAGACACTAAGGATAATCACAAGGCTTTCTTTACTTATGTTAGGAATCTGGGTGGGAATTCCCAGATATGCTCAGAAGTTGTCCTAAATGACAAAGAATACACCTAAGCCACATACATTGCCAACATCATTGCTGACAGGTTCAGCACAAACATCTCACCCCCCTCCCCACCACAAGGGCAAATATATATCCCAGCAGAGTGATGCCCCCCCTGACATCTGAGATGCTCAGTCACCCTCTCCAAAGCAAAAACACAGCATCAATGGGAGCAGACAATGTCCCAGGCTGCATCCTACATGAACTCCAAGAAGAACTAAACAGAAACATAAAACTACTGTTCAGTCCCAGCCTTACTACAGGATATGTACCCAAGGAGTGGCGAACAGCAACAGTGATCCCTCTCCACAAAGGTGGTGCCTCAATGGATTATGGAAACTATCACCCCATACGCCTGACTAGCTTGGTCTGCAAAGCTATGGAAAGGATCATCATAGACCTCATAAATAAAGATATTGGGGACCTACAGACACTGGATCCTACCCAGTTTGGCTTTGTTGAGGGCACATCCTGCCTCTTAAACCTGGTCGATGTCTTTGAAACAGTCACCAAGGCCAGTGACGAGGGGAAGGTGTTCAACACAGCCTACCTGGACCTCGCAAAAGCCTTTGATACAATACCCCACTCGGGCATTATAGAGACGCTCACCAGCATAACTATAAACACCTATGTCACTAGATGGATTGCAAACTAGCTCATGGACAGAACACACATGGTCAGAATTGCTGGAGCCATGTCACACTCCAAACCGGTTACAAGTGGCATCCCACAGAGTTCAGTCCTGGGACCTCTCTTGTTTGGTATATATTTCTCAGAGGTACAGGCCAACACAGATGGAGTGTGGCTGAGCAGGTTCGCAGATGACTGCAAACTGGGCTCCATAATCAACTCACCAGCCAACAGAAGCATCCTACAAAAGGGCCTCATAGAAACAGACAACTGGTGCCAGAGCCATGGCCTCAAGCTAAATGCCAAAACGTGTATAGTCATCCCCTTTGGCAAGAACAAAGTGCCCACAAATTAACACATAGGTGGTAAGCCATTAAGTACTGTACACATGATTAGTGACCTGGGGACCTGAGTTGATAGCAAACTCTCATTTGACAACCACATGGTTGTAGTGGTTACACAGACAGTTTATATAGGCCACCTAATCATGAAGGGATTCACAGCTAGATCACGGGAGGTAATCGTGCCTCTTTAGTCATCCCTCATCAGGCCCATAATTGAGTACAATGTCCCTTTTGTGGTGTACCTTACCAGAGACCTGACCTGCAGCAACTGGGAAGTCCACAAAAGTACCTCACCAAGGGGATCAAAGGGCTCCAACAGATGCCTGACATATAGAACCATGTCCAACCTGGAATTAATGGACATGCTGCATCTCAGAAAATCCAAATTCCATGGAGCTATGCGCTCGTGACACTTGCACCTCAGCACTTACATAAATAGGACATGCTGGAGGGACAGATTCATAACCCAGAGGCTCCCTTCACTCTGGAATAAAATCACAGTCCAGGTTAGGCAGAGTCCCTTAATGACTCTCTGCAAGAGGACTGTTGCTGAGTGGATGGGAGATTGTAGGTTTACCCCGGGTTTCACTTCTGTGTCACTGTTATACAGAGGCTGAGTTACTAACCTGGAAAAAGGCCATACGAAAATACATTTAAAATGGGTGGCGAAAGACAAACACAGTCTGGCTAGGCTTATACCTGCCCTAGGGCAGATAGCCTAGTATGAACCTATGAACCTATTACATGATGTATCCTTAACTGATACACAGATGTAGGAAACCCAGTGTCAGTGATATCCCTGCAGCACTACACTATACCAGTAGCCATTCTTACTGAGCCCCACACATCCTTGGGAAGAATACTGTTTGGCATATAGCAGTCTCACGTACATGCCAACACACTAGCGATATGTTCATCCATGACTGGAAATGTATACAGTGGCCAACAATGCAGTCTGCACATGACACACATGACCACCAGAAGGGTTTCATACAGATAGATACCTGTTGTCCAAGCCATGCTCTATTACTGTAATGCAACTGTAACTTTTTCATCAGCATGTACTTAACATAGTATTCCAGTAGTACCATGCAGGTGGCAGCATCCATCATGTAGAACGGGTAATGGTGTGTACATATGGACAAGTGTTTTCTTGTCTATCCTGTGATATTCACATTTCCAAAGGTATTGTGCAGTCCGTTGGTGTATCGCCTAAACCAGAAGGTGTCTTTATGCATATCAGCAACAGTTGCCATACACCTACACTGGATGTCCATTACTCACAGACTTTGCTCTGTTATAACATGTGTGACATATACTCCAGACATGAACCCTCACCCACATTAATATATCACAGCTTTCATGAGTGTGTGTCACCCAGTTGGCCTAGGACACAGATCACTGCAGTAGCCTGCATTGTCAACAACATACATGTATGGTGTACAGTCTGGGAATCTGAAGGACATGCTGGCACAGGTAACAACTGTATTCATATGAGGCGGGCTTCACACATAGGAACTATTGAAGGTCACAGGTACATATCTGTATGTGGCACACACATACCTGATGTGTGCATTGCAATTACTGTTATAATTATATGTCATACAATAATAAAAGCAAAACCCACCACACATGGCTTTTGTAGGATTCAAACCCCTATCGAACTATGTTATGACACTTGAGAGAGACGCATTAGCACAGTGCGCTATTCGCATTATTGGGTGGTTTTTCTTCTCCTGCTGTACTTATAGGGTGCTGACATCATCAGTCTTTACAAAGAGGAATGTACATCATGTAGTGTGTTATTCCAGTTGTCAAAAGGGGCATTTCTTTCAAAGAGAATTGCACATCCCCTGCCCTCTCCAAAGCTAAAATCCCAGCATCAATGGGACCAGACGGTGTCCCAGGTTGCGTGCTACATGAACTCCAAGAGGAACTAAACCCGCACATAAGGCTTCTGTTTAATCTTACCCTTACTACAGGATAAGTACCCAAAGAATGGTGTACAGCAACAGTGGTCCCACTCCACAAAGGAGGTGCTTCTACGGACCCTGGAAATTACCGCCCCATAAGCTTGATGAGCCTGGTCTGCAAAGCTATGAAGAGGATCGTTATGGAACTCATAAACAAAGACATTGGGGACCTACAGACACTGGATCCTACCCAATTCAGCTTTGTCAAGGGCAGATCCTGCCTTTTGAACCTGGTCAACTTTTTTGAAACAGTCACTAAGGCCATTGATGAGGGTAAGGCAGTTCACACAGCCTACCTTGATCTTGCAAAAGCCTTCGACACAATACCCCACTCGGGCATCATAGACAAGCTCACCAGCTTAAATGTAAACCCATATGTCATAAGATGGGTTGCAAACTGGCTCAAGGACAGAACCCACAAGGTCAGAATTGCTGGAGCCATGTCAGACTCTAAGCCAGTCACAAGCGGTGTCCCACAGGGCCCGGTCCTGGGACCCCTCTTGTTCGGCATTTATTTTTCTGAGGTGCAAGCAAACATAGGAGGATTGTAGCTGACAAAGTTCGCAGATGACTGCAAACTGGACGCCATAATTAATACTCCAGCGGACACAAGCATCCTTCAGAAAGGCCTTGTAGAAATGGATAACTGGTGCCAGAGCCATGGCCTTAAACTGAACACCAAAAAATGTATAGTCATACCCTTTGGGAAAAACAAAGTACCCACAAATTACCACATAGGTGGTAATCCATTAAGTATGGAAGAAGTAATCAGGGACCTAGGGACCCAAGTTGACAGTAACCTCTCATTTGAAACTCACATCGCCAAGGTGGTTAGGAAGACCTTCTATATTACCCACCTTATCATGAAAGGATTCACATCTAGATCAAGAGAGGTCATCGTGCCCCTATACTCTTCCCTTATCAGGCCCATAATTGAGTGCAGTGCCCCATTTGGGATGTACCTTACCTAACACCTGCAGCAGTTAGAAAGTCCCCAAAAGTACCTCACCAAGAGGATCAAGGGTCTCAAACATATGTCATATGCTGCCCGGCTGAAGAAACTCCAGCTCTATTCAGTCGCATACCGCCTACTCAGAGGCGATCTATGCCTGCCATACAAGGCCATGTCCAATCTGGAATTAATGGACATGCTCCACCTCAAAAAATCCAAATCCACCAGAGCCACGAGAGCGAGAGATTTGAACCTCAACACAGAAATAAATAGGACGTGCTGGAGGGACAGATTCATAACCCAGAGGCTCCCTACACTCTGGAACAGAATCCCAGTCCATGTTAGGCAGAGCCACTCACTGACTCTCTTCAAGAGAAATCTTGACGAGTGGATGGGAGTTCGTAGGTTTACCCCGGGGGGTCATCTCTGTGTCACTACTAGACAGAGGCACAGTAAACTAAACCCTAAATGGGCATAGTATTCTCATTCCAAGGGGTGGCGAAAGCCACCCACACTCTGGCTAGGCTTATAAATGCCCTAGGGCAGATAGCCTAGTATGAACCTATGAACCTATGAACCTATGAACCTATATAGATCACAGATACACACACCTCTGGGTTGTTACCACTGCACTAAGCATGACAGGCCATACATATACAACTACCATTGTGCAAAACTGCCTTTTGGTTTGGTGTGTAGTTCAGACCACCCCCTCCCATATCCAGGAACCACACTTGGCTTCCCTGGGAACAGTGTGGGATATGAAGGTGTTCACATATGCCATTACAGTGGTTAACTTCAGGTACAGGAATATTGACTGGGGGAACTACTCAGGCCTCAACAACATCACCCTACAGCCACTACAATTTGTGAATCCATGTGCTATGGCAGAACCAGTCACCACAGCCACAAGGGGGAATACATATTGGACCTGATCATCACCAACATGGGGACTCTATGTTCCACACCAGAGGTAGACCACCATTGTTAAGATATGACCATAACCAACTTTCCCTGGATGTTCATATCTGATCCCCACCCCCAGGCAAGGAAATCACTGCTAACAAAGTATTTCTCAAAAGCAGACTTTGCACTTGTGAAGAGTGGGGTGGAATACTTCAAAGGCCCTGTGCTGGAGGATTATACAGCCCAATCTGCAGAATCCTTTGCTAATGTATTCTATGAGCACCTGCAGGTTTTCATTGATCATGCTATCCCAAATAAAACCAAGACTCCTCCACAACAGGAGACCTGTCTGGTTGACATCAGCCATATATAAGCTGTACAACAGAAGGAGTGAGCTAATACATAACAGAGCAATATCCCACAGAGGGAGGACATCTCTGAACAGTATTGGCAGGACACTTCAATCCCTCAAAATCATCACTTGCAAGTTTTGACAGTGAAATTGCCCAGAAACTACAGATAAGGCTCCGCTCAGTCTGGAATTGAATCCCAATTAATGTTAGACATAGACCCTCGCCAACCCTCTTCCAGCAAACTCCAGCCACATGGATGTGACATTGCAAATTCAACCCCTGGGATCTCCACTGTGTCCCTGCTTGATGGAGGCAGAGCAAACTAGCCTTAAATGGTGCCTTCTGTGACCTACTTTACAGAGGCACAGTAGGCTACTGTACTGGGGAGGCAGGCACCAAATACACTCTGGCTAGGCTTATGCATTCCCTAGGGCAAACAGCCTAGTATCGACCTCTGCACCGATATGTTTATGTTTGGGATGCACAATATTTGTTGCTGATAAACTGTTTGCAGGTCTTTATTGCCATAGCTTTCCCTGTTTCTATGAACAACTTGTGTATCTGTGGAAGATGTTTGATCATGGCAGGGTTCCAGTATATTACTTATGTCTCTGTTGTCATTTAACTGTGTGCACTGGACAGATTGCTGTATTGTGGGAGGTTCCTGGCTTAACACATATAAATGCCAGATATGTGTGTCCGACTGCTATACTGAGACATGGCCTAAGTGTGTGAGCATGCCCAGTTCAAGCTTTTGTTTTGTTGCCTGACATATGTTTCATTTATCAAAATGTGTGAGCATGCCCAGTGTGACCTTTCCATATGTTGAGATCTGAGGTCCACTACATTTGTGATTGTGTGTGAACTTGAACAATATTTGTCATTTAGAGTGTGTGTGTTGGAAGTCATGTTGTGTTCTTACTGCCCAACTGCTTTGTGTCTGAACTCAACAGGGATTATGCTGTGCCTGCAGGGTTTCCATGGGATAGTTTGCATACACTTGTCAACATTATTTCATACTGACCAAGCACTGTAATATTGTCATAGTGTAGTGGTTCAGTCCTTTCACTCTGGTGCACAGTATCTTGGGTTTGAGTCCCATTACTGCTTTAAATATTCATACCGTGCACACCAGAGTAAGGTATGACCATGTTGCATTCTGTTCAGCTATGCCCTACTTAAACCAGGCTTGTCCAACATTACTAGTGTATTCCGCAACTTGGGTGGACATTGAGAAACACTAGGCTATGTGCCCTAGGGCATTTCTAATCCTAGTCAGAATGTGTTTGTCCTTCAACACACATTTTAACTGGAGTTTGCCAGGACATTTTTCAAGGTTAGTATACTGTGCCTCTGCCTAACTGTGACATAAAAGTGATACCCAGGGTAAACCTACAATCCACCATCCACTCATCAAGATTCCTCTTGAAGAGAGTCAATGAGGGACTCTCTGGCTAACCTGGACTGTGAATTTACTCAAGAGTGGAGGGAGCTTCTGTGTTATGGATCAATCACTACAGCATGTCCTAATTATTTCAGTGCTGAGGTTCAGGTCTCTCATGTGCATAGCTCAATGGGATTCAGATTTTACAAGGTGCAGCATGTGCATTGATTCCAGGTTGGACATGGCTATATACATCAGGCACAGATTGCCTCTGGGCAGGCAGTATGCCACTGAGTGGAGCTGCAGTTTGTTTAATCAGGCAGATTTGGGGTCTTTCCAGTTGCTTCAGGTGTCTGTTAAGGTACATCCCACAAGGGGCATTGTACTCAACTGTGAGCCTGATGAAGGATGACTGAAGAGGCACGATGACCTCCCCTGATATAGATGTGATTACCTTCATGATTAGGTGGGTATATGAAATGTTTTTATAACCACTACAGCCACATGGTTGTCAAATGCGAGATTTCTATCAACTTGTGCCCCAGGTCTCTTATTACTTCTTCTGTACTTAATGGGTTACCGCCTATGTGGTAATTGGTGGCCACTTACTGTTTTTCCAAAGGGGATGACTGTACACTTTTTTGTGTTTAGCTTGATGACATGGCTGTGGCACCAGTTGTCTGTTTCTATGAGGCCCTTTTGTAGGAAGCTTGTGTCAGCTGGAGGGTCAGATATGACGCCCAGTTTGTAGTCATTTGCAAACTTGTTCAGACACAGTCCTTCCATGTTGGCCTGTACCTCCGAGAATTATATACCAAACAGGGGGGGTCCCAGGACCGAGCCTTGTGGGATGCCAGTTGTAGCTGGTTTGGACTCTGACATGGCTCCAGCATTTCTGACCATGTCAGTTATGTCCTTGAGCCAGTTTGCAACCCATCTAGTGACATAGGGGTTTATATTTAAGCTGGTGAGCTTATCTATAATGCCCATGTGGGGCATTGTATGGAAGGCTTTTGCAAGGTCCAGGTAGGCTGTGTGGACCACCATCCCCTCATCGATGGCCTTGGTGACTGTTTCAAATGACTCAACCAGGTTTAAGGGGCAGGATCTGCCCTTAAGAAAGCCACACTGGGTAGGGTCCAGTGTCTGTAGGTCCCCAATATATTTATTTCTGAGGTCCATGATGATCCTTTCCATAGCTTTGCAGACCATGCTAGTCAGGATTCTGGGGTGATAGTTTGCATGATCCATTCAGGCACCACCTTTGTGGAGAGGGACCACTGTTGCTGTACACTGCTGTTTGGGTACATATCCTGTGGTAAGGCTGAGATTGAGCAGTGGTTTTATTTGGTGTTCAATTCTTCTTGGACTTCATGTTGGATGCAGCCCGGGACACCATCTGGTCCCATTGATGCTGTGTGTTTTGCTTTAGGGATGCTGGATGTTACCTGAGCATCTGCGATGTCAGGGGGCCAGCACTCTGCTGGGATAGATATTAGGCCTTTTTGTGGGGGGGGGGAGACGTTTGCACTGAACCTGTCAGGTCGGATGTTGGCAATGTCTGTGGGTTTGGTGTATTGTTTGTCATTTTGGACTAATTCTGAGCATATCTGGGAATTCCCACCCAGGTTCCTACCATCAGTAAAGGAAGTCTTGTGATTATCCTTAGTGTCCTGTACAATTTTTATCTCATAGCTGGCCTTAGAGGATTTTATGTGTGGCCATAGTTATTTGTCATAATACTGATCAGTGATGCCTTCCCTTTTTGGGTTTTGCTCTATCATGTAGTAGCTTCCTCCTTCTCTTGCATGGTTTGTTAATGGCTGGGGTCCACCAGACAGGATGCCTGCCTTTGGAGGATTGGGTCTTGGTTTTATTTGGGATTGCATAGTCCATGCATTCCTGAAGGTGTTCATAGAATGCATTCATAAAGGGTTCTGAGGTCTGGGCCATATTTTCCACAGGCACAAGGGCTTTAATGGATTCCGCCTCAGTTTGGAGGAATGCATAATTTGCTTTACACATGTTTTTCACTGTGGTTTTCTGGCCAGGGACTGGGGTCAGGATGTGAATATCCAGTGAGATTACTGTATGGTCTGATCTTACCAGTGAGGGATACACTTCTTGTCTTGGCCATAGAGTCCCCATGTTGGAAATTATCAGGTCCAGTATGTTTACCCCTCTTGTGGGAGAGGTGACAAGTTGTTCCATAGCATTTTGGTTTATGAAGTCTAGGAACCTTTGGCCTAGGGTGTTGGTGCTAGAATAATGCTCCCAGTCTATGTTTGGGTAGTTGCAGTCGCCCAATATAATGTTGTTTGGAGATACCTTCATATTTTCATGTGTTCTCAAGTAGGCCAAGTGGGGTTCCTGGATTTAGGAGGGTGGTCTGTAGCAGGCTACGAACTGGGAGGCAATTTTAGCCACTGTTACTTGCACGTGGATAGTCTGTGCTGCTTCATGCTGTGGCACCAACCTGGAGGTGTGGGTATCCTTGACAATTATTGATACTCACCCTCCTTTTGTAGTTTGTTCCATGTTTTG
Organism: Protopterus annectens; assembly: GCF_019279795.1. Classification (NCBI taxonomy): domain Eukaryota; kingdom Metazoa; phylum Chordata; order Ceratodontiformes; family Protopteridae; genus Protopterus; species Protopterus annectens. The sequence continues at coordinate 1,949,266,967 of NC_056737.1, forward strand.
GGGCTGTAAAGCATGGTATGAGGTGTAACCTGGTAGTGCTAGGGTGCTCTTGCGAGCCTTGAACCAGGTTTCTGTTACTGCACAGATATCAACATTCTCCATGCTGAGGAGAGTTTGGACTGCATGCATCTTGCAGTTTAGACTTCTGGCATTGGGTAGCATTACTTCTAGTTTCGTATCCCTTGTGATACCTATGGAGGTGGGTTTGTGTTTTGAGCCTTACCTATTCAAGGCACTATGGGGGTGACAATAGCCTTTGCCAGTATCCAAAAGGCCAGGGGTGATAGGTGCAAGCCATCCATAGCGGAGCATCGTGTCTTGCTCAGCATGTCATCCCAGGCTGACAGGCATTGGATCCCCTTTGACTAACAAGAATATTTACACCAATTGTTGTAACTGATCATCTTGTCTTCATATTGTGGCATCATGCTTGGTGAGGGTAGGATGTTACTCATGGGTCATCAAGTTTGCATATACTACATTGTGTTACATTGCTTAACACATGGCAATCATGCCTCAGGTGGTGCTGCAGGGCTGCCTATGTTGGATGCACATACTATTCTCCCTGTACATGTTTGAAAGCAGGTTGTGTCAACTTAGGCATCCCTTTTACTATATGTGTGAGTCAGGGAGAGGTATAATTTCCAGGGTTCCTACTGAGCCAGTGTATGTGCTATGCGTTGCCTCTTTGCCAAGGCCAAGGCATACTGGACATGCCTCCTTCTGCCTACAGGGGCAGGCTCAGGTTGTTCCTCCTCTGAGTCACGCTCTGCCTGTGATGGCCTTGGCAATGGTGGGGGGGGGGGGGCTGGTTGGGCTGGGCCTATGCTGGTCCTGCTGCAACTGTTTTCACAGAAATTTTATTAAGCATAGCACATACCATGACAATTTGGGTAAATGTAGTTGGTGAGTACTGCAAGGCTCCACCAGATGTGTCCAGGCACCAGAACCGTGACTTGAGCAGCCCAAACACGCACTCTATTACATTACGTGTTTGTGCGTGTGCCTCATTATGGCATTCCTGTTCAGGTGTGTGTACGTTTCTGATGGGTCTCATCAGCCATGGCTCCAGTGCATAGCCAGCATCCCCCAATAGGTGACCATGTGGGATGTCCCCATTGGCAAATGTCTGGTACAACTGCGTCAGATGCCAGATATGGGAATCATGGTAGCTTCCAGGGCAGCCAGCACACACATTCATTATTATGCCCTGGGCATCACACACAACCTGGCAGTTGATGGAGGGGAAGCCCTTGCGGTTAATGTAGGCCCTACCCCACTCACCGGCTGGTGCTTTAATGCGTATATGCGTGCAGTCTATTGCACCCACTACCTCAGGGTATTCCGCTGTTTGCTGGAAGAGACGCATATTGCTGGCCAATACCTCACGGGAATTGGGGAAATATACATGATCACCAACATGTGCTGACATGGTATTCAGGAACTGGTGCAGTACCCTGGATGCTGATGCCTGTGATATCCCCATCATATCACCAGTTGGTCTCTGGAAGGTACCTGTTGGTAGTATTCTTAGGCCAACACATACCTTGGTTTCCACTGGGATGGGTTCCCCTCTGTTGGTTCTGTGTGTGAGGCGTGGCCTGCACAGCTCAACAATTTGCTGCAGGAGGTCTCTGTCCACTCTATAGCGCTCCACTATTTCCAGCTCATGTAACTCTTGGTAGGTGACCATGGGCCTGTACACTCTTCTCCGTCTCCTCACTGTGGGTTGTCCGGCAGCATTTGCATTGTCACCACCCTCAGCATGTTGCATATGCCACCTTATAACAGCTATGGCAGCCCCTAGCATTTTTTGTCTGAGTGAAGCTTTTTCAGTTTTCACTTCTAGTAGCTTACTCCAGTGTTGCAGTGTCTCTTGAGAGACACATACTGCACTGTTGTTTGCAGAGTTTTCAGTGCTAGGCTGGGCTACTGTTCTGCCTGTGTAATTGCCTGATTCTGATTGTTTTCACCAGCTAGCTCTGCTAGTATTCCCTGTTAGCTTCCTACAATTTGTTGTGCTTCCTTTTTCCTGTCTGTTTCCTCAGGGGGGAGCGACATGCATACAGGGCACACACGCACACAGCACGCTTACAAGTCTTTAAACAGACTTCTACATGCTTACTCCGACGTAAACGCGTGCACTCACGCTTACACGCGCGCACTCCATCTTACTCGCGCTTCCCAGCGCGCACACGCGCGCATGCACGCTCGTCAAGAAACTTTGGTGTTATCCACAGTGTACACCTTCCATTTCTTGGCTTTCCCATGTCTACCTGTTGACACACCTCTTTCCATGATGTCTAACTGACAGCTTTCACATCCCACTCTGCTCCAATGAGCTTCATTTCTTTCATACATACCCCCCTGTGATGTCACCTATCTCCTACTCTGTTACTCCCCCTTATCCTACTCCTACACTCCAGGGAATGTGCTCATATGCTATGTAAAAGTGTGATTCACTATCCTAACACTCATTTACATAGGATTGCCTACTAATGCTTAGTTACATGTCTTACACTGAGCTTCCCCCCTTAGCAACCCCTACTTGGTGGCCATGTTGTTTTCAGCCTGCTATTCCCTTACATTGTAAATTGATGGTTTGCATAAAACACATGTTTATGGGTTCTAAGTATTTTTCTGTTTTTTTTTTTTTTAGCGCAGTCCGTTTGCGCGGCGCTGCGCTACGTTTAAACATCAGCGATAAAACATTTTTATTTTAGTTTTGCATGGAGGTACATTGCCAGTGGCCACATATTTGTCCATTGGCATGCTTCCTGGAACATATGCAACCTTTGTTTGGAACTGACAAGGCTCTATTGTGCTATTTGCAGAATGGTACTCAGTTGTCAACTGAGTACATTTCTGCAGATAACACGGCTCTTACACGGACAGGTTTGTGCTTCCTGGATCACAAAATTACCTCATTTGCATGCCTTTTGGCTGCAAGTGAGATAATTTGCATATCCAAGCCCTGTCCGTGTAAGAGCCATTTTAGGAGCTCTCTTACAAGCCCCTGCAGGCTGTTTGTGGATCGCTCATCGGACATGATGGCTGCATGGAGTCTTACACTACTCTTAGACTCCGTGCAAGCCATCGTGAATCTGGCCCAGAGTGATTTCAACATGTTAAAATAACTCAGAATCAGAGAAAGAGTGAAAAAATAGATTTTTTTAGTTCTAAGGTAGAGTTTTCCTTTAAACGGAAGTTAAATAAATATTTTCGGATTCACCTTAGAAGCTCGAATTCCCAAAATCTCAAACTTCATATGGTCGAGACCAAAAGATCGAGTTTTGGAAACTCGAACTTCTAAAATGAAACCCAAAAAAAAAAAAAAAAGTCAAACATCGCTTTTGCAGGGGGGCTTTGCTCCCCTGCACTCCCCACACCCCCCTACTTAAATATACCAACTCTGAGATCGCGCTACAGTGGGGAAAAGGGAAATCTCCCATATTGCGCTGTATGCGGAAGAGCAAAACGGGAGATTTCCCACTTCCTGTCAACACTGCAAAAAAGATAAAAACATTACGTACACACAGAGCGTACATGAAGCCTTGCCTCTGTGTGCAAGTAAACTGTTATTTTTTAAAACTTTACATATTCGATTTACTGAAATGCAATCATATGGTCTCAACCATATGACATTCGAGATTTCAGTAATTCGATTATGTAAAGTGCTTCCATATTTTCCTATGTCTAGCACGACTTGTATAAAGGGGGCCTGAAGTGGATTCTGGAAAAAAAAAACTTCAAGACCACATTACAGAGGCAGGTCCATTGATACAATAACTGTAACGTCTTAATTATTTTGCTGCATTAAAATAGTGAAAGTACAAAGATATAATGAAATAACAGATACAGTGACAACTATTATATAATTCACTTATTTATCCTTTTCATTAACAGGGCAAGTCCCATTAGACCAGTGGCCTCTTTTCAGGGCAATACAAAGTGGTTCTCATTCTGACTAGAGGAAATCTGGCCAAGACTCTGGGGAACTTCCCCTAATTTATTTGATAAGTGATGTGGGATCTTTTAAGTCCACCTGAGCTACCACCAACATAGGCAAAGGAGAGCTCAGTTTAAAGACATCCGAATGATGGTATACCCAGGAGTGCAGCACCCTCCCCCCATGCTCCATTGTGGTGTCTGTATTGGAAAAAATGAATCCGAGCACCTGGTGTGGGAATGGAACCCACAGCCTTCTGCAAGAAAGGTGAGTGTGCTGCCTGTTGAGCTACTGAGACTGAAAAAAAAATAGTTTATCAGCTCCCTCCAAGCAAAACAGCTCTGATAAAGACAAAAACTTTACCAAGCAAATCATCAGTTCATAGGTTCATAGGTGTTTACTAGGCTAACAACCACAAGTGCCTTTTAAGCCTAGCCATGCATTGCAAATCTCTGACATGTTCTGATACCCTTGATAAATGTAAGCATGGGCCTGAGAGATGAAACATTTACAGGTTACCTGTTTGCATCACAGACATAGGTGCCAAACCAGGGATGAATTTTTGGTTTCCTATCCAATTGTCCAAATTGCACTTGAATTGGATTAGGGTGGAACTCTGCTTCACATGGATAGGGAGCATGTTCCATAGATGGGGTAGTCTCTGGGATACATAGGAGCATGTTCCATAGATGGGCTAGTCTCTGGGGTACATACCAGTCTCTCCAGCAGGTCCTATTTATATCACAATCAAGGTTTAAGCCTTTAATATGGATAATTCTGGTACTCTTTGTTTTGTGGATATGCAGGAGGTCCATCAGAGTGTGGTCTTACAATGCCCTGTATGACAGGAGTAGATCTCCCCTCAAAAGCCTGTGGGAGACAGAATACAGAGATAAGGCCTTGAAGCGGTCTGCATAGGACATATTACTTATACCCTGTATTCTTTTAGTGAGGAACCTCTTTTGACATTCCAGTTGCTGGATATTCCTGGTTAGGTACATACCAAAGGGGGCATTGTGCTCAATCATAGGTCTGATGAATGCCAAATACAGTGGAGCAATGACTTCCTTGTAGTTAGATGCCATACCTTTGTTTATAAATTGCACAACATAGAATGATTTCCTCACCACTGTAGACACGTGATAATCAAAGGCTAGATTACTATTTATGTGTATTCCTAAGTCCCTAACTACTTGGTCAACTCTAAGGGGTGTGTTGTCAATATGATAGTTACCAGGGATAGATGACTTTGCAAAGGTCCCATAAGCCTGACTAGCCTAGTCTGCAAGGCTATGGAAAGGGTCATCATGGAGCTCATAAACAAAGACATTGGGGACCTACAGACACTAGATCCTACCCAGTTCAGCTTTGTCAAGGGCAGATCCTGCCTTTTGAACCTGGTTGACTTCTTCGAAACAGTCACCAAAGCCATAGATGAAGGGGAAGGTAGTCCACACAGCCTATCTGGACCTTGCAAAGGCATTTGACACAATACCCCACTCGGGCATCATAGATAAACTATCCAGCTTAAATATAAACCCCTATGTCACAAGATGGGTCGCAAACTGGCTCAAAGACAGAACCCGCAGAGTGAGAGTTGCTGGAGCCATGTCAGACTCGAAACCGGTCACAAGTGGCGTCCCACAGGGTTCTGTCCTGGGACCACTCTTGTTTGGTATAGACTTTTCCGAGGTACAGGCAAACGTGGGAGGACTATGGCTAACCAAGTTCACAGACGACTGCAAACTGGGCGCCATAATCGACTCTCCAGCTGACACAAACATCCTTCAAAAAGGTCTCACAGAGACAGATAACTGGTGCCAGTGCCATGGTTTAAAGCTAAATGCCAAAAAATGTATAGTCATACCCTTCGGCAAAAACAATGTACCCACAAATTATCACATAGGTGGAAACCCATTAAGTACAGAGAAAGTTATTAGGGACCTGGGGACCCAAGTTGATAGCAATCTCTCCTTTGAAAACCACATTGCCAAAGTGGTTATAAAGACCTTCTACATAGCACACCTCATCACGAAGGGTTTCACATCTAGATCAAGAGAGTTAATCGTGCCCCTTTATTCATCCCTCATCAGGCCCATCATAGAATACAATGCCCCTTTTGGGATGTACCTTACCCGACACCTGCAGCAATTAGAAAGACCTCAAAAGTACCTCACCAAGAGGATCAAGGGACTCAAGCAGATGCCATATGCTGCTCAGTTAAAAAAACTCCAGCTCTACTCAGTTGCATACCGCCTACTTCGAGGCGATCTATGCCTGACATACAAAGCTATGTCAAATCCAGAATTAATGGACACGCTCCACCTCAGTAAATCTAAATCCCTTGGAGCCACATGCTCGAGGGACTTGAACCTCAGCACAGAAATAAATAGAACTTGCTAGAGGGACAGGTTCATAACCCAGAGGCTCCCTTCGCTCTGGAATAGAATTCCAGTTCATGTGAGGCAGAGCACCTCACTGGCTCTCTTCAAGAAGAATCTCGATAGGTGGATGGGGGATCGTAGGTTTGTCCCAGGGATTACTCCCGTGTCACTATTAGACAGAGGCACAGTAAACTAAACCTTAAAAAGGGCACAGTATACTCAAATCAAGGGGTGGCGTAAGCCATACAGAATCGGGCTAGGCTTATAATTGCCCCAGGGCAGATAACCTAGTATGAACCTATGAACCTATGAAGGATACTATTATGCACTTCTTGGCATTTAGTTTTATTCCATGACTCTGACATCAGTTGTTTGTCTGTGTCAGTTCCTCCTGGAGAACATTTGTGTCAGTGTGAGATTCAATGACAGCTCCTAATTTGCAGTCATCTGCAAATTTAGTCAGCCAGAGAAAACTGACATTGGTCATGACTTCTGAGTAGTAAATGCGAAAAAGGAGCGGCCCAAGAACTGATCCTTGAGGGACTCCACTTGTGACTGGGGTTCTTTGTAGAGGTGGGCTCCGCAATTCTAACTTCCTGGGTCCTGTCTGTGAGCCAGTTGTCTATCCACTGGGTGATATATAGGTTTGTATCTAACCTCTTGAGTTTGTCAACAAAGTCTGAGTGTGGTATTGTGTCAAATGCCCTGGCCAGGTCAAGGTAGGCAGTGCGAATGATTTTGCCCTCATCCATTGCTTTGGTGACCTTCTCAAAGATGTCCACCAGGTTGAGTAGGCATGATCTGCCCTTTATGAAACCAAACTGGGTTGGGTCCAGTGTCTGGAGATTTACTATATCTCTGTTGTTCATCTCCATGATAATTCTTTCCATGACTTTACATATAAGACTAGTGAGACTTATGAGTCTGTAGTTTCCAGGGTCTGTAGATGGCCCACCTTTGTACAGAGGGATGACTGTTGCTTTTCTCCATTCATAAGACATGAAACCTGTTTGGAGGCTACAGTTAAATAGCAATTCCAGAGGCCCTGATAGGTCATGTTTCATGCTATTTAGAAGACATCCTGGGATACTGCCTAGGCCCATTGATACAGCGTTCTTGGTCTTAGAGAGAGCATTAAGGACCTGTTCCCTAGTAATAGCAGGGGGAGTTATATTTGATGATATTTCCTGAGGGAAGACTGAGGGGGAGAGATGAGTAAAGTTGGAGCTGAATTTATCAGCCAGGAGGTTTGCTATATCTTCTGGCTCAGTATAGGTGGCTCCATTTACAATGAGCTCTGCACACAATTGTGTATTGCCTTTGAGGTTGCAGACATAGATAAAGAATGCTTTGTGGTTGTCCTTGGCCTGTGAGGCCAAACTTACCCCAAATTTGGCTTTGGTAGGCTTTATTTGTTCTCTGAGTTGTTTGTTTAGTTTAATGAGAGTGCTTTTATCCTGCTGGGTGCTGCACCTCCTAATTTTTGCCATGATTTTCTTCCTCCTGTTGTACATCCAGTTGATTTTGTGATTCCACCAGGGTGGCTTGTTTTTTAAGTTAGTTATGTACTTCTTCCTGGTGGGTACAGATGCCTGTATACAGCTATTAACATGCTTTACAGGTTTTCTGTTAACAGTTCTGCATAGGCGGAAGTGTTCTCAAGGTTTTATAGGGGCTTTAGATTTTGCTAGGTTCTCACTTAATAGCAATAGGTTAGCCTTAGAATAGTTCCTGAATATTCCTGATTTAGCTGGGGGTCCAAGTTTTATTTTTACTTCAAAGGAGACTATTTTGTGGTCTGACCTTACCAAGGAAGGCATAGAGGGTGTGCAGCACTCTCCCATATTAGTGAGAACCAGATCCAGTATGGTTGCACTCCTGGTTGGTGTATTGACTATCAGGTCCAGGGAGTTTGTGTTTACAAAATCCAGGAATCTCTGTGCATATACATTTGATGTAGTATAGGATTCCCAGTTAATAGTGGGGTAATTAAAGTCATCCATGAATATGGTATTGGGGTGAATGGTATTGGGTTGGATTAACATTAACCACGTAGTACTCCATTTCTGGTTTCTGAAATAATACCAATAGATATAATTTAGATCTGAATGTTTTGGGGTAACAGCAATATAAATAATTTAGATCTGAATTCTTTGGGGTTGCACTCTACCTCTCAACTTATTTGGACAGGAATTCTGGACAAGCCAAAAACAATGGGGGAATAAAATCAGGAAATTTTTTAAAAAAATATTCTGCTATTTCACTTAAACGTTAATAGAACAAGGTTTGTATCAACATGTAGTTTGAACAATAAGAATAAAACTCTAATGACTGACTTACTGACCATAATCATGACTGATGTACAAGAAAATCAAAAATGTTACGAGGGAAAGGACAAACATCTGAAGCAAAATCAGGGGCAGTTGAGAAGTATGGTTAACACTCGGAATTGAATGTCTGGTCACAATAAACTATTCCATGATATGAATACTATTCTGAATGGTCTGGATTTTAAAAGGTGCAGTTATAATATTCTGAATATAATTATAATGGTCTATGAACCAGTGTCATTAGAAGAATTTACGAATTTGAGGTTTTAATAACTGAAATAATTAAAACTACATATCTTTAAATACTTAAGCTGAGGCTTCTTCACTTTCAGACAGTTTAGAATTGTTTAACTTTACCACAGCATCCCTTATACCAACAAATAAAAGAATTAAACAAACTGCAGCCATAGTCATCTTTCTGTCTTCCAAATACAGAACACTTGATTGACACTATACAATAATTGACCAGCCGCTCTGATAATGGATTGGACATACTTATAAAGTAACTGTATACATTAAGATCTGTTATAGTGTTAGGCTAGTGTAAATAGTGTACATAGTTATTTAAGATATTACGTACAAATACTATGGAATTCATTCAAATGTATTTGAAAAATAAAAAAGAATTGTGAGAAAAATAAAACAGAACACTATACTACCTTCCATAAGGAGGGACAAATGGGCAAAATATAGTACAATTACTAACAACAAGGGACAGAGTACACAGCATGTTTAAAATATTACTTTATGCTTGTTTTGCCACATCCCTACTTCCCAATCTCTTAAAGCAAGAAACCTCAAACAAGCCATAAATAAAAGTGGGACAAAGGCCCAAAAATAGGGACAATTTTAAAGATTGCTCTTACAAACTTAGAAAGTTGATAGAATAACAGATTTTGCATTAGCATGAATTTTCTGAAGGGTGTGAATTCTAAAACTCTAATGTCTGCCATTATTTTCTAATTTCATTCTTTAATAATTTGCCACTAATTTGCCAGAAAACCACAATTCTATGAAAAATGGAGCAAAACTATGATGCAAAAATCTGGACATTCTGTGAAATTCTGTACAGTTGAGAGGTATACTCAGTTCTTCAACCAGCAGAAACTCTTGGGAGGAAAAGAGTTGCAAATGTCCAAGGCCCCTATGGGAAAGCCAAACACCCCCCCTAAAAAAAAGGCACAAGCAATTCCAGTCAATATCAAGCAATGAAACAACATGTGTAACACCATTCCACTCATAGCTTCAACAGGTAAAAGAATTAAAGAAACTACAGCCATAGCCATCCTTCCATCTTCAGAATGCACAGTACTACACTATCTTGCACAATGTGAACAGATAAGCAACATGTGATACACTTACTAACAACTAGGAAGGATGCTCATACCATGGTTAAACCATGTATTTTAAGTTCTGCAATACCCTGGTCTCTCTGCTTGCCAGAAGAGTCACTTGGTTACATGATATTTTCCTTTTACACTATTTATAAGGCAACATTTTTATACACCAAGTGTACTACATTGTGCTTTACCACACACCCAGCTCCTGAAAGATTAGAGACATGAGAGTAAGCTGGAAAAGCCCAGTATGCAACCCACACACAAGCAAATTATTGTCATATTCGTCCTCATAGCATCTCTAATTACAGCTTCTCAGTGACAAACTGTTTTAACCTTTCTACTCATCTCGGGTATCACTTCATTCTACTCACTAAATTGCTAATACTGTACATTTACCTTTCACTCACATACATGCACCCATCAATTACAGCCCCTTGTATAACTGTACACCTCAGATGTTTGCTTGAGATTGAGTGAATGAATAAATTCATAAAGAATTGCCCAGAAATATACCTCAGCTCACTAATGTCAGAACCATACAGCACCACTCCCCTCTACCTTCTCAATTTCTTAACTCAAGAATCAGAAACAAAGACACAGAATCAATAATAGCTTTTAAATATTCCTTATATACTTAGAAAGTCATTAGAATAACACATTTTGCATTATCAAGCATTTTCTGAAGTATACAAACTGGTTCTAAACCTTAATGATTTTCAACCTCACTGATTTTTCAGAAAATGAAGACATGAAAGAAGGTATGGCAGTTACTGCAAAGGATTAAGGCTTTAAACTGTTGAGCTGCTACCTGTAGTCAGGGGTACAGGGCTTGATTCTTTCTATCTCATTTTTCCTAATGTGTGACTTTGACTATGTTGCTTAACCAGACAGTGCTCCTATTTTGCCCCCTTACCTGGTTTAAAATATAGAAAAAGACAGGGCATACATATAAGTTTAAATACTCATGTGCAGTTTCTGAACAATAAAAGAACAGCCAGATCATGGTAAAATGGAACTCCAGGCAGTGTAGTGGACCAGCTTCCCCCACACCCCCGCAACCATACCGATATCCAATTACTTGGCCCTCTGTCACCATTTACTATAAAACTGCAACATACATGTAGGGATTCATAGTCAAATAACATACAGTGAAGCAATAATTGGGGGGGGGGGGGCAAAAGGGACACATCTTAAATACCATTTTTTATCTATTTTTTAACCAGGTAAACCATTTGAGAAACTTTCCTTTTTGGGGTGACCCAGGAGTGCTAAGGGTCTTGCTCACAGTCACACCATAAGAAAATGGTGGTGGAAGGATTCAAATCTTGTACTTTTTACTACAGGAATGAAATTCATTAACACTCATAGCCAGATGTAAAAGCTAAGAGAGGTCTAGCAGTTGGCATGGAGGATTAAATCTACAGCTCAAGGGTACACAGTTTGATTCTCTCATTGTGTGAGACTGAACAAGTTCCTTAATTAGGAAACCCAACCTAAGCTGGGCATTTTGACACACACACACACACACATACACACACACACACACACACACACACACACACACACACACACACACACACACACACACACACACACACACACACACACACACACACACCTCAGTGCCTCACCACTTTACTGTTCACCCCCAGTGCTCCATTGAACACTTTGGTTATATTATTCTCACATATTCAAAAATGTCCATGAATGAATCTGCAACTACTTAGCTGGGGGTGGATGAGCTGGTGATGCAAGATGTTCAAGGAAGTAATGTTCAGCTTGCAAAATCAGCTGGAGAGGAGTTAATAAATGGGGCATTTAAAGAGGCAGATACTTTCACAGGAGGGGGACCTGCTCCTTCTGCCCCTACCCCAGGAATTGCACTTCTCCTTGTTCCACACCCCCCACCCCAGAAACCAAAACAGATAATGTAATCATTTATTTGGGACTCTTCCAAACCCATACTTTCTTGGACTATTAAGTTTATGCCAGATAACTAGAGGGACCAGACCTACCAGATTTTAATCTGTGTCCAGCTGCAGGTAGACTAACCACATGCCAAACCATGATGATAGAGGAGCCTGGAGGTCTGGGATCATGTTTCTGTAAAATGGAATTTAGTCGGGGGTTTTCTAATGGAACTGGATTAATGCTTAGAAGCATGGTAATTGAAAAGGTGAAGTAGGCATTAAAGCACTGTGACGTTTTGAGCTAGTCTTTAGACTTGACAACAATCATAGATGCTTCCTGTTAGGGTTTGAGGAAAAGACAAATGGAGAAGAAAATAGGTTAGGTAATCTCTATTTCTGGGAATAACTACTGGACAAAAACAGTTGTACCTCACAAACCCACTTGAAGAGACCTTTGGGAGGAGATTCAGCTAGAATGGTCTCTATGGAGTTTAACTCAGGATATGACTAAATTGAACATGGCCTAAATTCAAGAACAAGACAGGCCCTGACTGAACCAATGGTTGCTGGAGAGTAAAATGGGAGTTGTTTAAGTAAACGTGTCCTCAGTGAGCTGTACAACATATTGCTTAGCCTAAAGGTTTCTTTGACAGGCAGATAGACAGTCTTACTGATTCAGATTGATTTAGGTGACAGAGATTTAGGAGTATCTCCAACAATACATCAATGGAGGGAGCTATAGCTATATATGCTACTAAATCACAAAGATTTCATTTCTTTGGTTGGCGGTGTCTGTTTAAATTCTTTTACAGTCTATCCAAATTGTCCAGGATGTTCCCCAGAGTTCCTCCAGACTGTTGAGGCTCACAGCTAAAAAAGCCATTACAAAGAGGTGGAAAAAAAAATAGCATGTGTAGTTACGAACAAGGAATTGGTGGGAACAACAGGTTCATGTAGAATTATATTGCTGAACAAATGCCACAGTTAGATACACTATCAAGACAACATACAGTGCCCAGTACCTTAACTTCTCTGTTTACACTTATTTAGTATAAACTGGCCTTAGCTGACTTTTGGGGAAAAAACATGCAATATATGGGATATGACCCTTGTCCCAGACCTACTATGGTATAGATAAACTAATGCCCATGGGTTACATATACTGTTTTTCCTTTATCTTTGTAAATATTTTAAAATGTAGGCATCTGTAATGATATATGTAGAAATGATTGCACTGTTTTGTTGATGTTTCAAAAACATGTGTATCTTTTTAGCATACTGCACTATTAATAAAGTTGTTTATTTAAAAAAGGTAGTGCTAGGTAATTACCATGGCTTTTGTTTTGGTAATGAGTGTGCACTCTCATACTGTGGTATATAAGTTAAACATATGCGGAAACAAGACGTACATTTTCAATGGGCTCATATATATATTTTTAGATAATTTTTTTGTTTACTAAAGTATAAGAGGTAACAATCAGCATTAAAAAAGGGCTACAGGTGCTGAAATGACAGACTTGGAAAAACTAAAAAAAATAATAAATGCTTCCTATACTCAGATGATGTTGAAATAGGACTTGAATGCAAATCTATATCATGTGAGTTAAGGTTAGATAAAATTTAGACAGTTTGACATTTTGATAATTCTAAAAGGTGTGGAGAACTTCATTACTAAACTTTCCATAGGTGTGTTTGAGCATTTTGTCATGACAGGTTTTTGCAAAGACATTGCAAATGTAAGAATAGTTGTGGTCAATTGTAGCAATTATGCATTAGTCAGTAAAGAGTAATGTTCAGACATTAAGCTGAAATTCAATTCAGCGTGAAAAAAGTTAAAGAAAAGAAAGTACAAAACGACTATTAGCCATGAAAGCAGCACACAGAAAAATTATACTCTAATACCAACGTTATGCAGGTCTGTGAACCTGCCAATATACTGCAACTGTCAGAGCTGATAGCTTTATGAAGTTTTCTGTTATTATGGAAAAAATCCAAAATGTGATGAAACTATTGATCTTCATCTATTTTAATCCATTTTGTGACTTTTGTGCTATTATTCACTCTCCATCTAATTCCCTTCATTTGTTTTAGCTTTAGCAAAGACACTGCATCTATTCTACATCAACACACTCTTACACTTTGAAGTGTAGACTCCCTTACCAAATAACAATGATCATGTGATTCACTGGTTGTAAACAATATGGACAGAGGTACAGCAGCAAATGGACCTGGGGGACTCAGGCTCTTACTTCATTCTTATGATTTAGAATCGTATATTTGGGACATGGCAAAAGACAGCAATCTGCAATAGTTTTACCTGTTACTAGGACATACAGCCTAAGCAACACTTACAAAATATCACTTTATCATATATGGGTACAGAAGGAGAAATACAGAGCAAGCATTACAGCCTGAATCTCAATTCTGGAAAAATACTTTTCACTGGACTGCTTTAAAACACAGTCCAGCAATCAGTTTTTTTATATACACCATTGTATGCAAGCTTAGAAGGACTGCAATTAATGTAAGCTGTATGAGTGTTGATAAGGAAAATAATAATAATAATAATAATAATAATAATAATAATAATAATAATAATAATAATAAAGTTTCTGCAGTGAAAATTAATATTTTTCACATAAAACTAGTTTTTCTTAAAATTTGGAAGGTCTGAAGCCTAACATCTTCACCCACCCTTGATTACCCACCCAAATTATGCAATTAAATGTGCTGACACATTGCATGATAAGAGTAATAAATTAATTTTATGTACACTATGGTTTCACTTCCTATATTTGAGAGCTTAAACTATCAGCTGCTTCCACCTACAAACTCAGACAGCCAGAATGTTGCCCTTCATTTTTGTGAAACACATCTCTTCTAGAGGGTGCAGTGAATTGTTATTTTAAAACAACTGCCCTAGGATGCATGGCCATCAGATCAATCCATGGATGATCCTGTATGATACATACTAATCTCTATTATACAACATGTGCAGTCACAGAAACCTGGTTTAAGACCTCATAGAATACCTTGGTTGTGCAAGGCTACAACAAACATGTGAGAACCAAAGGAGGTGGTGTTTCTATCTGTATTAGGGATAAATTAATCTCCCAACTCCATGGAGTTACTCCAAGTTCAGATTACTGTGGGTAAGGCCCCCATTAAAGTCATAGTTATTTATAGATCCCCTCCATGGATCATGATGTGCATGAGGCTTACTTGACTAAACTGGAGCCAATCCAAATATTGCCAAACGCTCTGGACATGGGGGATTTCAATTATCCCACTATCAACTGGGAACACTACTCCAGCCCTAACTCACTAGCATATAAGTTCCTTGACTTTGTTAACTCAAATGGCCTGGAAAAATTGTTCAATTCCCAACAAGAGGAACGAACATACTAGATCTTGTCCTCACTAACATGACAAACAGTTGTACCACTGCAGCTGTCGGACCATCATTAGTCAAATCTGATTACAAATCAGTCACCTTTGAACTGGCACTAACACCAGAACTCACAAAGGGCAAAGTCAGACTAAAAAACTTCATAAAAGCAAACCATACCCTCCAAGGGGAAGGTATAAATGCCTCTAAGCCCCACCCCCTGCTGGAAATGGTAACTACACCAAAGCTTACACTAAAGCCCTGTGCAATCGCTTGTGTAAGTGTATAGACTCAGCTATTCCAGAGAGAATCAAAGCCAGAGTGTCAAGTAAATACAAGCTGCCCTGCTGGACATCCAGCATCAACAAACTTTACAACAAATGCAAGAAGTTGCTGTCAAAGAAAACAAAGGCAATTCCCCAACAATGGAAAAGCACCCTCTTAAGCCTCAGCAGCAAATAAGACAACATGTCAAATCCTCTAAGGGTAACTTTGGGAAAAATTTAGCCTTCACAGCCAAGGATAAACATAAGGCCTTTTACAGCTATGTACGTAGCCTAAAGGTAGAACCCAAGCATGTGCCAAACTAGTGACTAGTGGTATCACACACACACACTAATCCCGCAGCGATTGCAAACTTGCCAGCACACAGATTTGGCAAAAATTTCACTCCCTTATCCCCTCTAAAGCTATCACTAACCTTGCCCCATCTCTCCCTCACCCTACATATCCAAAGAGCAGGTCATTAAAGCCTTGTCCAAGGCAAAAAGCACAGCCTCTATGGGATGAGACAGCATTCCAGGCTGCCTTCTAAACAAACTAAAACATGAACTAGCATCACCATTAAGTATCCTGTTCAATTACTGCCTAACTACAGGCTTTGTTCCTGTGGAATGGAGGACAGCAATAGTTATCCCCCTCCACAAAGGTGTCTTAGCAACAGACCCAGGAATTATATACCCATAAGTCTGAAAAGTCTCATCTGTAAAGCCATGGAATGTATCATCATGGACCTCATAAATAAAGACATACGTGACCTCCAGGAACAGGATCTAACTCAGTTTGGCTTCGTCAATGGCAGATCCTGCCTGTTAAACTTGGTGGATTTCTTTGAAAATGTGACAAGGGCCATTGATGGGAGAAAATCTGTTCACACAATGTACCTCAACTTGGCAAAGGCCTTTGACACAATCCCACACTCAGGCATTAATGATAAACTTAGAAAACTGAATGTAAACCCCTTTGTTGTAAGATGGATTCCCAAATGGCTCACAAACTGGTCACACACTATCAAAGTGGGTGACTCCACATCAACCAGCAGATCTGTCACCAGTGGACTGACACAAGGGTCAATGATGGCTCCCCTACTGTTTGATATATACTTCTCAGAAGTTCAGTTTAAAAGTAAGGGGCTGTGGCTGAACAAGTCTGTGGATGACTGCAGACTAGCTACAATTATTGAATCTCCAAATGATGTCAGTATGCTTCAGGAGGGTCTTACACAGACCAATGACTGGTGCCTTAGTCATGGTCTGAAACTGAATGAAAAGAAATGCATCATCATTCCCTTTGGTAAAATCAATGTCCCTTCACACTATCAAATTAACAAAAATACCCTACGTATTTATGAAGTGGTAAGAGATCTTGGATCACAAGTAGACTGTGACCTTAACTTTGACCACCATGTATCTATTGTAAGAAAGGCTTTCTATGTAGCACACTTGATTAGCAAAGGCATCACCTTTAGAGCAAAGGAGGTTATTACCCCTCTATAACCGTCACAAATCAGTCCCATAATATAGTATGATGCTCCTTTTAGCATGTACCACACAAAGCACCTGCAGCAATTGAAAAAACCTCAAATATTTCTAACTAAGAAGATTAAAGGACTCCAGCATGTGCCTTACACAAACCGACTAAGGTCCCTGTCACTATACTCAGTATTTTATAGGCTTCTTAGGGGAGAGTTATGCCTGGCTTACAGAGCAATCTCTGACCCAAACCTAATGAATTTGCTGCACATCTGTAAATCAAATGGGACTAAATATGGCCTGAAACTTGAATAAAACAGGCTGGTGGGACAGATTTGTCTCCCAGTGACTGCCGCATCTTTGGAATAGGCTGCCAATTCATATGAAGTAGAGGACCTCTATGACACTCTTCAAACCTGGACGAGTGGATGGGGTTCCAAAAATTCTTACCATGATAGCTCCCACAACCCTCCTGGACATGGGCAGTCATTGCTAAATAAAACCCTGGGTAATGACTAGAGTATCTATGGTATTACATTGGGATGAAACGGCTAGGCTTGAAGTGACCTCCAGGTTGATAGCCTAGTAACCTCCTATGACCCTATGATCCTTTAATATTAAACTTTTCATGAATCCAAGAGATAATCATAAACAACTTTAAAGCACACATTGCACCTGTAAAACATTACACCTGAACCATTCCACAAGCCATTTAAAAACCTAAACTAAAGTTTATCAAGGTGCAATGAGATTGCAGATAATCAACAGTTTAAACAATCTGCACTTTACTAACCCCTTATTCACAGCATGCGTCTCTTTTCTAGCATCTACTTCAGTTGTACCACAGCAATTATGAATTCATTACATCTGGCCTGACCCTAAACTACTTTTGCTTTCTGCTCACTTCTTACTTCATTTCTTAGATTCTGGTCTGATACACATTTTATGTCATTGTATATGACTGATTATAATTTTAAATTTGCTTGAAATGTTTGGCTTACGATCACTTGTGTTAAATGTCAATATCCTATTTTTCATGTTTTATAAGTAGACAGTGTTTTTATTTGAATACTTTTCCCTGAACTGCAGTTCTGTCACTTACACTAAAAGCCAAGGCATCAAAACAACCCCTTTATTTATGTCATCAGTATTTCCTCTTTGCTTTGGCTTTATTCCACTCTTCAAACATCATTCATTGTTTTGGCAGTTCTTTTTACAGCTATTGGTATGTATAGCATTCCAGGTTCATGCATTTTTTTGTTTAACAACATTTATCTCTTCCGCATTCGCATGCTCCTACTTAACTTTCTTTATGTGTTCACCTGAACACGTATGTACTTTACGAGGTATCGCATAGAACCAACAAAATACTTGCATCATCTCTCTTCTACAGGTTTAGCAATGTATCTATAAATCCTCATTGTACTCTGCCAAAAATATACTCAAATCTTTTGTATTCTGTAATAGTTCTATTATTAACAGTAATCCATTGTTGATAACATTTGTTTTAATTACCTGCCTGTACTTCACTTTAGCAGATGTGAATATGTTAGGATAATTCTCTACATTTCTTTAACTTCTAATTCCATTTTGCATTGACCTCTCCAATATGTTCATCCATCTAGTTGTTCTGACACTTGTTAATAACATTCCCATTTTATACCACTACTATATAGTATATTCATGTTTGTTATTCATGCTTGGAGCTTTTCTCCCCGGGCCTCTACTGAAAATGGGCATATATCCAGTTAGACTAGCCCGATCAACAAACGTAAAATAAATTAATAAATAAATAAATAAATAAATACATAATATTCATATTTTTTTCCAGTTTCAGGAAAGGGGTTACATTCCACAGTTATTTTATATTCTCTCATGACCTTTATAGCTGCATGAAGATCCCATTCCCTGATCTAGAGCAATATTTTACTTCTGTGTCTCATCTGATTCCTTGCTATGGTACCTTTTGTACATACAGAGATTAGGAGTGCTGAGGAAGAGCCCCTGCATCACAGCGATTAGGACAGCACAACTCCAATGGAAAACAATTATTACATAGTACTCAGCTTACTTTTGCTATGTAGTTTAAGTTGATATAGTTCAGTTTAGATATTTTAGTTAAGATAGTTTCCTCACAGCTAAGAGAGATGTGATGCTCCATTATAGACCCAATCCCATTTTACCTCCTTCTATTGCTGTTCATATAAATCTCCAATCACTACATCTCCCATGTGTCCCCTGACTCCTTTCTTTATACCTCTTCTTCTGGAGATTATTCCCATACATCCCTTGTCTCACCAATCACTACATCTCCCATGGGTCCCATGACTCCTTTCTTCATAACTGTTCTTCTGGAGATTATTCCCATACATCCCTTGTCTTAAAAATCACTACATCTACCATGTGTCCCCTGACTCCTTTCTTCATACCTCTTCTTCTGGAGATTATTCCCATACATCCCTTGTCTCAACAATCACTACATCTCCCATGTGTCCCCTGACTCCTTTCTTCATACCTCTTCTTCTGGAGATTATTCCCATACATCCCTTGTCTCACCAATCACTACATCTCCCATGTGTCCCCTGACTCCTTTCTTCATACCTCTTCTTCTGGAGATTATTCCCATACATCCCTTGTCTCAACAATCACTACATCTCCCATGTGTTCCCTGACTCCTTTCTTCATACCTCTTCTTCTGGAGATTATTCCCATACATCCCTTGTCTCAACAATCACTACATCTCCTATGTGTCCCCTGACTCCTTTCTTCATACCTCTTCTTCTGGAGATTATTCCCATACATCCCTTGTCTCACCAATCACTACATCTCCCATGTGTCCCCTGACTTCTTTCTTCATACCTCTTCTTCTGGAGATTATTCCCATACATCCCTTGTCTCAACAATCACTACATCTCCCATGTGTCCCCTGACTCCTTTCTTCATACCTCTTCTTCTGGAGATTATTCCCATACATCCCTTGTCTCAACAATCACTACATCTCCCATGTGTCCCCTGACTCCTTTCTTCATACCTCTTCTTCTGGAGATTATTCCCATACATCCCTTGTCTCAACAATCACTACATCTCCCATGTGTCCCCTGACTCCTTTCTTCATACCTCTTCTTCTGGAGATTTTTCCCATACATCCCTTGTCTCAGGGTATGATTAGGACAAGTAGGGAATCAAGTATTAACTTCTCCACATTTCCTACTTGTACCATCTGGCATCCCGTCTCTTGGAGGTAAGGACCCATCTATGGACAGAGCTCAGGTATTGATCCTAACTAGGTATTAAGCTTCTCATGTTATGACTTATTTCCAAGAATTCTTCTTTAAAGTCTGTACACGATTCCATAAGGAAGCCTGTTCATCATCACGACCTAGAATCACCTTGCTTGACAGCATCCAAACAAGAAAGTAATAAGCTTTCTGTAGTAACTGTTTCCCTAGACTGAGACTACCTAGATCATGCACTGGCTGAATTTTGAAGTCAGATAAAAGGGAGAAGATTAGGTTTACTATTGTTTCCTACCTTTTACTGTTTCTCTGAATTTGTTTGACCTTGGAATGGGTATAATTAGAGATCAGGATGGGGAGGCTAGCCTCCACATCAAGGTGGGTGCAGGCAGTTGCTTTCTGCAAAATAATTATAGCTTTTATGTGTTTTGCAACCTCAAGAGTGTTACTGTTTTTGGATTGCAACCAACCATGGCTTTAGATACTTTAGTTTGGATTAGTAAAATATCAAGCAAGCAACGCACAATTAATCACACTAAACCGAATTCTATTATCAGAACCTAGGAACACATATAGTCCAGTGGTGACACACTGACACATACAAAGACATGCATCTGGAGCCTTTCTCCCCGGGCCTCCGCTGCAAATTGGCTTTGTTCCAAGTCGGACTTTCCCGGTTAACAAATGTTAAATAAATAAATAAATTAGTTAGTCGTTTCATGTACACAGTGGTTTCACTTCCTGGATTTGTGAGCTTAACCTATCAGCTACTTCTACCAACTTCAGGCAGTCTGAGTGTTACCCTTCATTTCTGTCAAACAAATTTCTTCCAGAGGTTGTAGTGAATGGCTAGATAAAAACAACTGCCCTAGAATGCTCAGCCATCAGATTGGTCCATGGAGGATGCTATCTGATACATACTAATCTCTGCTATAGCATATGTGCAATATGAATTTTTTTTTAATTCAAGAGAGAATCATGAACAACTTTAAAGCACACGTTTTTATAACTGTCAGAACTGTCTACAAAAAATAGGAAAGAGAGACGAAAGAAAGAAAGAAAGAAAGAAAGAAAGAAAGAAAGAAAGAAAACAACTGGTGTGTTGAACTTAATACTGACCATTATTTAAAAAAATCTTTTATTGATTACATATTAAGTAGCTGTTTATATTGCAAAGCACTATGACTAACATTGTTCATGAGCTCTTTAATGTTTTGTTTCCTTATATAGTAACTTTTGTCTTGCATACAAAAGTTGCAGCTAAAACTTATCTTTCCGTCCAGAGAAATGGCATACTAGCTTAGACAAGTAAGGGTAATAATAATAATAATAATAATAATAATAATAATAATAATAGAAATTTGGTGACATCTTTCTAGGCATAAATCTACTTCAGTATCAGATTGAAGACATGAAACATGGCTGTATAGGTATTCTCGCCCATCTTTTTCAAAATGCAAGACCTTCTCCTTATATTTTACATCTTAGTGTTGCCACCAGTCATTTATCTTCATTATTAAAGCACAGCTTGAACAATACTACAATAAAGTTGCTAAATATGCATCAAATATTACTTTCATTACTCATTGTATAGCATTAAAAAGCCTAAATTGGTGTAGAACTACCCTATCAACTAACATACATAGCTTCTTACGGCCTACAAAATTATACAGCATCCATTTGCTTGTCCAGTACTAAATACCATTCTACATACACAACTATGTTCCCACTCAGTCATTATGATTCAATGACCAAACACTTCTCTCTCTTCACAAACCTATCAAATCTGCTGGGCATGGACTATGCTCATGCCATGTTGCTGAGTTCTGGAACTCCTTCCATACATACATACATCAGGTCAGTAACCTCCCTCCAGTCCTTTAAAGCCATTCTGAAAGACTTCCTAGCCAAAATCTGCATCCGTTCTTGATCAAATCTAGGATAATCTATTCTCTCACATGACTCTATCTAATTATGCCATAATCCTATTCTCTCACTTCACATTGCAGTACCTGTTTGTTTTATACCAACTTGCCTTTAATTTCTCTAAATGGGTTAAAATTTCCAAAAATATTTAATTGTTGTCATATACTGTAAGTTGCATCTATTTAAAATCATTTTTTTCAGATTGTGTCTAATTTGGTATAATTAGTTAAACTGGAGATGTTTTTGTATTATTGTTGAAGCCTGTAAATTTTTGTTTTTAAAATGATTTTGTAACACTTTGGAGCTTTTCTGTCTGTGGCTCTGCTGACAATGGGTAGCTACCCAATTGGACTTTCTCGGTAATCAAATGTCACTAACTAAATAAATAAAATAAATAAATACATAAATACATTTCTGTGTTGATGATAAATGGATTTATCCATAATACCATAGTATTGTATTTTATTCCATATTATTAAAATTTGAACTGTTTTATTTATTTATTCCACTTGTTAACAGGGATAGCTTGAGTTTTGTATGATCCCCTTTTCCGTGGATGCTAAGGGAGAAAAACTGTATAGCACAACATAAATTGCAAAAAAAAAACTTGAAGACATATGCATTTATGACAGACAAACAACTATGCAACAGAAAAAGATGTTTTTGTTTTACTTCCAGTGAGTGTTAAGTACCAGGAAGTTTTTTTTTTTTTTTTACTATAATACAGTAAGAGCTACTATACACATATTATAGTGCCATTGTATCTGTGGTTAAATACAGTTTATCTAATTAACATAATCATCTCATTATGTTACACTGTTACATATAGACAGACTGTTGTGGTTAGCTACTTATGAGACCACAAAGTCATGATAATATGCTTTTGCAGATTTATATGTGGCAATACCAAATTATGAAAAAGTGAGCTTAGAAGTCAGGAGACTCCTGTATTGTTATACCATCTCAAATAATATCCAACCACATTTTTCCTTTTATGTTAAGTAGAAAAAAAACAGTGTTACATTTATGTGAAATAAATAACAATGTTAGAAAAGAGTATAACAAAATGATTTTATCAATCAATATTATACATAATTTGATATAATATACAACCTTGTAAGTGCATTATTAAGTTAGCATGTTCACATGAGATAATCTTATTGAGATTCAAACTGTTAGACAGTTCATTCTTTAGCATAGTCCCTCTAACAGAGCACTTTTAAGTTTGTACTCTATCTTCCAAGGGGTGTGTCCTGAGGTTTTTAACAAAAACAGGTTATAGCCATACAGTTTAAACAAATGGTCATAGGATCATAGTGATTATTAGGCTAAGGATCCTTGAAAGGGCATTTTTAAATCCAGTTATGCTACCCAAATGTAATGGGCCAGTTTAAATTCCATTGGCTTATTGTGGGGTATATATAACTTGGGCATGGGGGAGTTGAAGCATTTACAAGCTCTCTGTTTCTAATAGAGATGCAGATGCCTGACCAGGGATACATTTATGATTCCCCATTCACTGATCCAGGTTGTACATAAGTAAGTGCAGCAAAGAATTTTGCTTTGCATGAATGGAAAGCCTGTTCCAGAAAAGGGGCAGACTCTGAGACACATACCTATATCTTCAACACGTCTTATTTGTGTTGCAAGTCTGGTTGAGGTCCCTAGATCACATGTTTCTGATGTTATTTACTTATTTATTTTTGCAAATGTGAAACAGGCCCATTAAGACTAGATCTGAGGATGATTTGTAGGCCAGTCATAGATTGCCTCTTAGCAGTTGGTAGGAGACTGAGTAGAAGGATACAGCTTGGAGCATTCTGCACAGGATATGTTGACTACATTACATATTCTTTTTGTGAGGAATCTGTGCGGATGCTTCAGTTGTTGCATATGCCCGTCAGGTACATACCAAAAGGGGCATTGTATTCATTGACTACTCTAGTGGGGGCTAAGTACAATGGAACAATGACATCTTTGGACCTGGATGCCATACCCTTGCTTATATATTGTACAACACAGAATGATTTTCTTACTACATTAGACATATGGTGGTCAGAGGCCAAGTCATGGTCTATATGTGTTAATAAATCCCTGACCACTGGGTCTACAATTAGGGCTATATTATCAGTGTAGTAATTTGCAGGGGTGGCTATCTTTTCAAAAGAGACTGTTATACACTTCTTGCCATTGAGGTTTAGACTGTGACTCTGGCAGCAGTTACTAGCCTATGTCAGATCTTCTTGGAGGCTGTTTGTGTCACTGAGGGATTCTATGACTTCTCTTAGTTTGCAATAATTTGTGGACTTAGTCAGCCAAGGATTTTTGATGTTATCCTTAACTTCAGAGTTGCAGATGCCAAAAGGAAGCAGCTTCAGCATTGAAACTTGACGGAAGTTGCAAGTGACCTGCCATGTAGTAGAGGTAGACTCCCCTATCCTGACTTCTTGGGTCCTATCTGTAAGCCAGCTGGCTATCCAGTGGGTAACAATGTTTATATCTAATTTTGTGAGCTTATCTAGAATGCCTAAGCAGGATATTGTGTCAAATGCATTGGCCAAGTCAAGGTAGGCAGTATGTACCATGTTGTCCTCATACATTGCTTTGGTAACTTTCTCAAAAAAGTCTACCAGGTTAATAAAGCATGACCTACCTTAATGAATTCAAACTGAGTTGGATCCAGTGTCTGAAGGTTATTTGTCATCATTTGTCATTTCCGTGGCAATTCTTTCCATGGCTTTACATATAAGACTAATCTGACTTATGGGTCTGTAGTTTCTTGAATCCGTGGGAACATAGAATATTATTAGGGCCCATGGATGCAGTGTTTTTCACCTTAAAAAAACACTTTTAGGACTTGTACCCCAGTGATAGATGATGTAGATATGGTTTGAGGTATTTCTTAAGAGTTGTCTTGTAGTGAAAGTGGGGTAAAACTGGAAGTAAACTTATCACCAGTAGATTAGCTATATGTTCCAGCTCACTATAGCTGGCTCCATTTACAATTAGTGCAATTTTTGTGTATCGCCATTGTGGTTGTAGACATAACTGCAGAATGCCTTTTTGATTGTCCTTACCCTGTGAGGCTAACTTTACATCAAATTTGGCTTTGATAAACTTAATTAGTTCCCTTGAGGTGCATATTAAGTTTGATGTGGAAGGTCTTGCATTGCTGGGCATTGCAATTCTTATTTTGGGCATGACTTTCTTCCTTTTTACTATGGAACTTATTTGTACTGGAATACCACCAGGGTGACTTGTTTTTTTAGTTTGTTTTGTGCTTATTTCAGTTAGGTACCAGTACCTCTGTATAGCTGTATACATGGTTGTACATGACTTTGCATAGGTAGCAGTGTTCTCCGGATTTGGCAGGGGCTGTGTAATTGTTTCAGCATGTCTCTTAAACGAAGACTTGCCTTGGTATAATTCCTAAAAGTTCTATAGTTAGGTGGTGTCTCAAGATTTATTTTTATTTTGAAGGAGACAGCTTTGTGGTCCAATCTGACCAATGAAGACATTACACTTGGGGGGGGGGGGTCGCAATGTGCTTCCATGTTTGTGAGGACCAGATCTGGGACATTTGCACCTCTACTGAATGCGTGGGTTAGCTGGTCCAGGGGATTCATGTTGACAATGCCCAGAAATGTTTGGGGTCATTTATGTTTCCCAGCTTACAGAAGGGTAGGCAAATTTGCCCATGGGTACAATGTCATTGAGGGATTCTATGACTCCAGTTCATTTAAGTAAGTGATGTGAGTTTCTTGGTTACAGTGGCTTTTATAGTTCTCTAAATATCCTAGCAATTGACTAATACAGAACTGTTAAACCTTGTATGAAAGCATACATCTGGATGAACACAATTCTGCTGGCAGTATGTGCGCAGCTTCAGTGGTTACTGAGATGTTGGAAGTTGTTTATATTAATATTTACCATGCTTAATGTGGCTTATAAAACTCAGGTTAATACAATAATTTGTTGAATGTGCACAATATAAAGATTAGTTTGCAATGAATAGTTTGCCACTTGTACTTCTTTAGTAACACACAGTTTAATGAATGCCTGAATAGGGCACTGTTAATATTATTCATGGATATATCATAATTATGCTCATAAATGTATTTTTAAATGCAAGTTACATTTTACCCACATAAAACGCTGAACATAAAGAACATATCATGAGGTAAATGACATCTTTGGTAATGCAATTGTCCTTTTCAGGCCATATATTAGATTTTACAGAATTTTCTAACACCAAAAAGTAATCTTCACAGATGTACTTGCATTGATTACATGCCCCACATCTTGAAGGCTTTTAGTCCCTCTATTGAAGTTACACATTTGCCCTTGTTTTTCTACCAAATCCTTGAGGTTTTTGCACTTTTACATACATTTACATACAAATAAAGATTTGTTACATACCACTTTCCAAATCTTTTCTTCACTACCCAAAATATTCCTATTTTTGTTGAGAATATTCTTAATGACTCTGGAATCTACATTATATTCTAGTAACAGGCATCTGCAACAATCTAGAACCATTTTAACTTTATGTGTTGGAGCTCTTCATCTGGTTTCAAAAGCCTATCCACCACCACCACTGTAAGTGGATAGGTCTTAGAGCCACATGCTGCTATGATGGGCCTGAAGAGAGGTTTTAAAATGTTTGCCAAAAATAGTTGGAATAATTAGTGTAGAATTTATCAAGAACTTATAAGTATCAGGACTAATCTGGCCTTACATTAACTTATCTTCCAAGTACTGATCGATTTTCTTGTAAGCAACAACCACTTCATTTCTAGCTGCTACTGTATATTATTCACTGTTGTGTAAAATATTAAACAAGCCACTGATGTAGTCAATGTTACCATATAACAGAAAACCACCATCTTTGTCTGGTTTCATGATTCTAATCAGGTTCTCCTTTCTAAAAATAGAATAATTCCTTTCATCAGAGAAAAGGTTGAACCTTTTTACAGCCATTTTATTTTGAGTCAAAATTTTTGTAAAACTCTCTCTTGCAGGCACTACCAAAATACTACATGGCAGCTTCATCAGTGTCATTGCTATACTTTTCTTTTTAAGTGTGTTTTTCTTAACAGAGTCCCTGTGAGAATGTTTAAACTGAACAGAAAAATTTAACTTCCTAGTATATAGTTTAATGTCTATTAGGGAACCCGTAAGGTCATATTTAGCTGTTGGAATAAAATTTAACCTTTTTCAAAAGAGAGAGAAATTATCAACAGTAATAGTCAAACCACTATAGTTTAACATCCTAAAGCCACTGCATTCCATTTTTACACCATTGTCACTAAATGAAATAGGTACATTCATGGGGCTACATGCATGTTCTTGCCCC
The DNA here is from genome assembly GCF_019279795.1 of Protopterus annectens. Classification (NCBI taxonomy): domain Eukaryota; kingdom Metazoa; phylum Chordata; order Ceratodontiformes; family Protopteridae; genus Protopterus; species Protopterus annectens. The sequence continues at coordinate 1,949,294,537 of NC_056737.1, forward strand.
TTCCATGTCCCCTTCCTGTTCCTCTTCATCATCCCCTTTTGTTAGTAACCCTGTTTTGAAGGCCACAATTTGGTTTGGACTGCAAAACCATCTTGCCGACATATATCTCCTGGTGGTGTAACCAGCTGGCTAATCTTTATGATTGCCGGAGGGGAGGAATTTCTAAAGGGTCACAGGTTACTAAGAGGTATGCCTGACCAGATTAATACTGCTTCTTATCCCTCAAAAGTTTCTTGTTTTTACTAATTTTTTACTTTTCACAATGGTGGTCAACTCTAGAAAATACCTGATCATACTGTTCGTTATACATGTTAAACAAAAGATCATTCCTAATTTGTTCATTCTAAAATGTGATATCATTGCCCATCTTAGTGGTCAATACTTCATTGTTGTGAATAACACAGGCAAGGAGTTCAAGACCCTATTAAACATATCTAGCAACACTTTGTGGATATCAGAGCCTGATTCCACTACAATGGAATATTTATAATTTCGAAGCCCCTCTGGGACCCTCCTTACCCTAATACATTTACTGAGAAAGCAGTTCTCTAATTGCAACCCCACAACTTCACCAACATTTTTCCAAAGGTTAAAATAAAGCTACACAAGTTCTCACAGTCAGCAGGTGCAACAAAATGGAAATGCTCATTAGAGAACGAAAAGTTCTTCAAACGTCAAGCATTAAAAAAATCCTCAGTTGACACAGGTCCACCATAAACTAATGGTGATGCTGATTTATCACCCAAACTAAAATGTAAGTCAGGTACAGTACCTTGTGGTACTATAGAGGACCCTCTAGGGTACATTCATCTGTGGAATAGCTGTAGTATCCATTGTAGTAGTCCTACATGGAACAGGACAGGAAGAAATACTGTTTTGAAATTTCTTAGTGACACTATAAAAGAGATTGGTGAGTCTAGTTAACTCTCTGGGATTGAAAGCATGTCTCTGGTTGTTTGAACTGCCTGCGAGCCAAAATCACCTTCCATGAATAACAGCTGGCTTCTGCTTCAAGTTACAAGAATGCCCACATCCAGTTACACAGCAGCAAAGAAAGCAAAGAAAACTCAACAAACTTTTTTTTCTGCATTATTTTTTTTTTCTCAAATCCCATTTTATTTTTAAATCAGAAATAAATTGTACATTGTTTAGTTGAAAGCAACATATTTGTATATTTACAGAGTATCACATGAGACAGAATCTTCCTTATTATTATAAAAAAGTAAAAAAAAGTAAAAGAAATAAGAATAAAAAGAACAATCTATCTATACCTATATACATATATACAAATACAGTGCTACTGCTTCCTACCCCAGGAACTTATACCGGTCGATAAAATGGCCTTTTCTGCTAGTATATTATAAACTCCGAGACACAATTAGCAGATCTGACTCTTATGGGTACTTCAATAAGATTATCCTGTAGTACTGAATCTACAATGAAAAACAAAATTTTCTGTGATCTTCACTCTTTACTTAATCTCCCAAAATGAGATCAAATAATAGTTTCCAGTAATTCTGATAATATCTTTGCTTATTAGTGTTACCTGTGTACAATTTGTGTGAGGTTATGTATTTGAGGGCTAAGATTTTAAATTCTTTCCAGGTTAACTTGGTCCAATCCAACCGGTTTTTGGTTATGTATAATTTAATTAGCAAACAAATGATAATAAGCATGTGAAATTTCAGCTTAGATAGCCTGAGATCAGTGATGTGAAGGATTGCCAGTTCCCAGGATAATGTTGATTTATGGTACCCCATTTTCTCCAGACGTACTCTTAAGGAGCACCAAAGCTTATGTGTATGTTTATAGAACCACAAAATGTGTATTAAATCTACTCATGGGAAGGAGCAGCATGCGCATGCTGAAGAGATGTTCGGGCTAAATCTGTTTGGTATAATGGGGTGAAATAAGAGTTGTTGTTGATCATTATTTGCATATAGATTAGTTTTTTGAATGGAGTTAGCTAGATAGTAGAATTTATTGTGCTAAGTTTCTGATCCACCCTTAAAATTATTCCTTTCTGGTCCCAATACTTGGAAAACAATAACAGATTTTGGTATTTAAAGGCTCTAATTGACCTGTAAGAGTTTGAGAGCATACCCTTACCACTAGTTAAACATTTAATGATGTCCGCAGTCTTTAGTATATTCTTTTCAGTAGTTGGGGTATCTTTGATTATTGTGGGTAAGAGCTCCCTAATCTGACACTGGATAATGGTATATTTATAGCCCAGCTTTAACTTGTTCCTCAGTTCCTGTATAGATTTTCCTTTGTACTTATGTATATCCCAGACTGTAAGCTCTTTAATAAGGGGATATTGTGTCAGGTTAAGCATTTTGTTGTTAAGTCTCATGTCAGGATTTATATGTAAGGGTTTGAAAAAATAAAGGGTTTTGTCTAGCGCAACTGATTTTATTAGGTCTTGGAAGATCTTTATTTTTTGTTTCAAGATGCTACTCAAATTAATGTTTCTTACACTTATTGTAGACAAGAAAGGAGGAGCTAATGGGTTCATATTAATGCTAGTTATATGCTTGTACCATAATTTTATCCATGAGGGGGCTCGGGGGTCCTCTATCGGGCTATGTTTGGAGATAGAGAGGATTCTATTCCACCTTTTTCTTTAGGATAGCTTAACTTTTGATAACTAATCCTAACTGATTTGGGAAACCAAATACATTTAGCTAAATCCCTAACAATTTTTTGAAAGAAACTATTTGGGATGGACAGATTTGAAGCATTAAATTGATATAAGCATCTAGGGAGGATGTTCACAGATGTACTTCACAGATAAAGATTCTAGTTGTCTACTGATGTACTATGTTCTTCATCTGTAAATATGTTGTAAGTAATTGCTATGTAAATTGTTAATTGCTATGTAATCCAATGTAACTACTGTCTGTTTATTTTAACTGTGGAGCTTTTCTCCCCGGGCCTCCACTGAAAATGAACCTACATCCAGTCGGACACTCCCGGTCAACAAATATAAATAAATAAATAAATAAATACAATGTTCATCATAATTATAGCTGCTTTGGATATTAGTGATAGATTCAGCTGCTGCCATCTATGCAGATCTTGTAGAGTGTTTGTCCATATCTTCATAAATTTATTTTGATACATTGATAAATAGCAATGTTCGTACTGGATTCCTAGGTATCTAAAGGAATATTCTATTTTGAAAGGAGATTCTGAGAAGAGGTATTCCTTATAATGTCTAGGATTTATGGGGAAGACAAGTGACTTCTTTATATTGATTTTATAGGAAGATAGTTCTGCGTATTTTTCGATCGTTCTGGTTATTTTCTTTAGGTCTGAGCTAGGGCGTTCAAAATAGATGTTTTAATCATCCGCGTATGCAGACAGTGCTAGCTTAGTGTTCAGAATCTTCGGGATAGAGTGGAAGGTGGCTTGGGAAAGATAGACAAATAAGGGTTCTAAATAGTGGTCGAAAAGGTAAAGAGATAGGGGTCATCCTTGTTTATTTCATTTTGATAACTTGATAGGCTGTGAGAGTGTTTTGTTGATGTATAGATAAATGTAAGAATTGTTGGTACTTACGTATTATCGCAACCAGATTTTTGCGATCGTAAAGGTTGCTTCCCGATAGTGAAGTGTGTCTGGTAAGATTTTAAAAATGGGAGACAATGTGTTTTCTTTGACAAGGAAGGGTCTTTTATGCAGGGTTATGAATAAAAATTAGAAAAATAGTGAACTGTCTATGCATGCACTTCCCTGGCAGCAGCATGTCATTGCATCTTCCTGGTTACTGAAATCACTTAATGATTACACGTAGTAAGAGCACTTTCCCAAAACATCTTATTGCCGGACAATGCTCTCTTCTTCCTGTACTTTGTGGCTGTTAGCAACTGTTTTTTTTTTTAATTTTGACCTGAAGATGTCTTTACAAATAGTACTCCCCCCCCCCCAAAAAAAAAAAGTGACCAAAACCATCATTACAGGGTCTGCCTTTGCCTTCTCTGAAGACTGCTTCCTTCCACACTGTCAAAATAATCCGTTCGTCAGAACAACAGCAGGCATTCTAATTCAAGCGTGCGTGTGTGTAAGGCACTCTGAAAACACGAAGCGGGTTTCCTCAAATGTTTGTCTTCCCCTTCACACAGACCCTGTAATGGAAAGCTAGTCCACAACAAATAAAACAGACCCTAAATACCACCTTACAGTGGTTTGTGGCCTCGTTTGTACAGAAGTATTGTAAATTCGCAACCGCGAAAATCTGGTTGCGATAATACGTAAGTACTGAATTGTTATATAATGTTTTAATTAGGTTAATAAAATATGTGCGGATGTTGAAGTGTGACATGGTCATAAATAAAAATTTCCAACAGACTCTGTCGAAAGCTTTACTAGCATCCAGAATTAAGCCATATCTCACATTTCTATCATCTTTTGTAAGGTGTATCATGGCGTCTATTATTAAGGTGTTATCACCTGTTTGTCTGTCATGAAGCCAGCTTGCTCCGGGGATATAATATGTGACAATACACTTTTTAGCCTTTCAGCTAAGATCATGGATAAAATCTGTATATTCTAGATTAATTAGAGATATTGGCCTATAGTTATGTGGGTCAGATCTATCAAGGTTACTCTTCTGAATGAGTATTGTTTTAGAAGTATTTAGGTAGTAGTCAGCCAGACCATTTAATTTAATATGGTTATACACTTTTAGAAGGATGAAAGATAGATTTTGATTAAATGTTTTATAAGATTCTGGTGTATACCCATCTGGTCCTGGTGACTTGCCAGACTTTAGTCTTCCTATTGCCATAGTAATTTCTTGCTGTTTGAGAGGTGCTTTGAGAAATTCTACATGTTCTGTTCTTCTTTCAGATTGGGGAACTCAATATTCTTAAAGAAATTGCCTAACTCCTCATTTGAAGGTTGTGGGGATTCTAAATTATCGAGCTCTGTGTAGATATTCTGAAATAATTCTGTTATCTGCTTGTCTGATCTGTAAATCTTATTTTGGTGTTGAAGTAGCGAGATTCTAGCTGTTGCCTGTTTATTTGCGATTATCCTAGCCAGATCTTTAGAGGGAAGCTGTGCCCATTCGGAGTATTTAGCCAGACATTTTAGCTCATATAAGGAGTAATTATGTTTGTGGAGTTCAAAAAGTTGCCTGTAAATTATCTATTCCCTTCTCAGTGTCAGTGCTAGGCATGAGTTGGTGTTTATTTTCGAGCTCATTCAGTTCCAACATAAGCTTGTGGTCTTTTTCTTTTGCTATTTTTTAAAATATACTGCCTTTTGAATAAATACCCCTCTCAGCTTTGCCTTACATGCAGCCCATTGTATATTGTATGGAATACCTGTACTATCCAGATTTTTTTCCAGCTCTAGTAGGATGTCCAATGTCTCCTGTGCCACTTCTGGTTTAGCTAATAAGTTGTTATTTAATGACCAATTCCAGCCCGTTTTATTTTTCATCTGATTACTACTTATAGGGTGTATTTTCAATGTGATTCTCGTGTGTATTGATAAATATCCGGGTTCGGAGAAGTATTTGATATCCCCATCTATTAAAGACTCTGAAATGAGGAAAAAAATCTAACCTTGACTATGTGTTATGGCATTTTGAGTAATATGTGTAAATATTGTTTTTCTCCTGTCCTACACTGAATGAGATCGGGTCTAACAGGTTTAGGTCAGTCATGAGTTCCTGAAGGGCTAATGATGCTTGTATATTCTGTGAGGGGTGGTTACTGGTTCAATCAATACCCGGGTCAGTGACTGGGTTCCCATCCCCCCCTAGTACATACTCATGCTTGGGATATTTGGCTAGCATATTATATATTTCCAGAATAAAGTCATGTTGTCTTTTACACATTAAGAAATAGTGTTGGCTTCCCACTTGATGGGTTGGGGGCTGTAAAGTAACACCATCTGCCCTTTATATCGGAGTTGCGTTCTAGGATTGGTTGTTGAAATACATTTTTAATTATCACAGCTACACCCTTAGAGTTGGAGCCATCTCCAGCTGCTATTATGTCCTTTATCCATTTCTTGTTTGTAGTTCCCTTCCAGTCATCCCTAAACATATGTGTCTCTTGAATAAAACAAATGTTGGCTTCTGATTTGAAAATAAGATGCATCAGCAGGTTTATCTTATTTTTATTCTGAAGACCCCTCACATTCCATGAATCTATGATCCACGTAGCTGGGGCTTAATGTTTGTAATATTTATTTGTGATGTTATGCTAGAATGTATATTATGGAAAAATGTTCTGTCCATTCTACTTAATTGTGGTGCGAACAAAAAATATAACATGAAAGCAGTAACACCTTGCTCTTTCGTTACTCACCTTGTGCCTACCCACTTAACCCCATATACTGAAAGAGCTTGACATAACTTAGTTATCGGGAAAAACTTTAGTACAATTCGAATTATTTGAATTATTATTAAAAATAGATACCTTATTATTAACAAACTATGCTTAAGAACTAGCAAATTACTACAGATACAACATATATACAATATACAACTAACTCCTAGAATAGTCATCCATTTACCCTAACTAACAATCCACTACACTCCTGAGAGCAAGTTTTAATAACATAACAGCATTTTATAATGTAAAAAGACCCACTAATTTTCACCTGTAGTTACTAAAAATCTTTATTGTGATCCTGACAGATTTACTGCTTTTGCATATATCTGGCTGTAAATATTTATATAAAAAGAAGAAGATACAAGTAAACCCTAGGAAGAAAACCGGCTAACATGGAAAAATATTACAGGCAATACAGCCTAAAGGGCATTTTTATAACCTTTAATATACAGTAAACCATGACGTTTAGCAAAGAAAAAATGGAAAAACAGATCTACGTGTTTTTAGAATGCACTATGTTCACAGTTTTTATTTTGCATTTGCTTCATTCGAAAGATAAGAGTCATCATTCTTCAGAATTAACATATTCAGATTACTTGCGTGTGTAGCCTGCTGCTACCTCGGACCAGTATATTACTTCCATTTATGAAATAATCACTTAAGTGGAGGTTATGTCTAGCTTGGATTATCTTACCCTTTGGTAATAGCTCACTGACATCTTCTTCATGCAGGTTCTTGACTAAAACTGAATCATACACCTCCATTCTCTTTAGACCATGCAAAGACCAGAACCACTGCAATTCAACCAAGCCTGCAACACCACAATCCACAGGAGCTGTTATTTCCCTGAAGTGCATGGCAATAGTTTTTCTATAGTCTGAGTAGCTTGTGCGAGGAGAGGGAATCCTGGTTGATTGGGCGGAAGTTGGTACATCCCAAAAGTCACCTACTCCCCAGCAAAAACTAATTTAGACATTCTGGGGAACTAATTTCCTGTTCTACAGACACTTCTGGTTGAGTATCAATGAATAAAGCATTTATGAAATTTGAAAACAAAAGAAACAAAAAAGTAAAAAGACTATCTCAGACTTTAACAATTGCTGATTCTAATCCTGGAATAGCCTTATAAGAAGGAGGATTTAATCATTTTGTTTTGACACTAAATCACTGCTCCGGCTCTTTGCCAAAACATTTTACAAAGGCAGCTTATGTGTCTTTAGGCGAGTCGACCAAGTATTTAACTTCTTTGTTGTAAAAAATTAGGGTGTTGGGGTATTTCAGTTGAAATTTTATTTTACGCTTTATGAATGGAGGTGCATAGTCATACCCTTCGGGAAAAACAAGGTTACCCCTAGCTACCAAATAGGTGGCAATCCACTGAGCACCGAAGAAGTTATCAGGGACCTGGGGACCCAGGTTGATAGTAGTCTGTCATTTGACACCCATGTAGCTAAAGTAGTTAGGAAGACCTTCTACATTGCCCACCTTATCATGAAGGGATTCTCATCTAGATCAAGGGAGGTCATAGTCTCCCTTTACTCATCACTCATCAGACCAATGATTGAGTACAATGCCCCATTCTTTATGTATCTAACCCGACCCAGGCTGCAGCTGTCTAGCCCTCAAAAGTTCCTCACCAAAAGGATAAAGGGTCTCAAAAATCTGTCCTATGCTGCCCGACTGAAAGAACTCCAGCTCTATTCAGTCGCTTACCGCTTGCTCAGAGGTGACCTTTGCCTAACATACAAGGCCATGTCAAACCCAGATTTGATGAATATGCTTCACCTCAAAAAATCTAGATCCATCAGAGCCACAAGGGCGGGAGACTTAAACCTTGACACGGCTATTAATAGGACGTGCTGGAGGGATAGATTCATCACCCAAAGACTCCCTATGCTGTGGAACAAAATCCCGGTACATGTGAGGCAGAGCACCTCGCTGGCCTTGTTCAAGAGAAATCTTGACCAATGGATGGGAGATCACAGATATACCCCAGGGATTACCTCAGTGTCACTGCCCGACAGAGGCACAGCAAAATAATGGGTATAGTTCCCCATACTAAAGGGGTGGCGTAAGCCACAAAACGATGGACTAGGCTTGTAAATGCCCTCGGGCAGATAGCCTAGTATGAACCTATGAACCTATGAACCTATGAGCTCAGCACAATATGGTGAGAGTTTTTGGTGCCTTTCCTTGATAGCCATTGGTAGGTATTCTGAAAGCATAATTTTATGTCCTTTCCACATAATTTGGTTTTATTTTTTTGGCTTCCGACAGCAGTCTTTGTGCATCTTGGTAATTTAGTATTTTGACATATATCTGTCTTGGGAGGTCATCATTTTGTTTTCTGTGTAGTGCCCGATGGGCTCTCTCAGTGGTAATACTACTTCTATTTGTGTCTGCATGGAGGATATGTTCAAAGATCTGCGTTATTGTTTTAATTAACTGACTGTGTTCATAGGACTCAGGTACACCTCTGACTATTATATTATTGTGCCTACTCCTTGCTTCTAAGTCAATGAGTTTCTCCTGTATCTTTAATAAGGTAGAGTCTTTGGCATTTAACTCTTCCTTTAACAGTTATTTGGTGTTCGTTAGCTGTAGTTTTTTCCTCAACACTGTCTATACATTCTATCTTGTTTATTTTGCTGCCAAAGTTGGATAGCTGTTTGCAAAATCCTTCACTGCTAGTTGGAGTGGCAGTAGGGTCTCTTTGAGTTTGCCCATGTGAAAACTTGGGCCCGGCTTCTGTTTGGTGTTGGACTTGGCTGTATCTTGTTGCTTATTTATTCTTTGTCTTTTGGTGACCACTTCCTTTTCTGGGGAGGCTATAGCAGATAGTTTAGTCTTATTGGTTTGGATTTCCATGTTTTCGTTTTCCTTCGACATTGTCTGTGCCTGTAGCAGTTTGAAGCAGATGATCTTGCACTTTGAGGCCCAGGTTTTACACAAGGTGGGGATTCTCTTAAATACCCAGAGGTGTTAATATCAAGTATTTCCACAATTTCACAAAGAATTTACTATTTTCAGTTATCCACACAGCACGGAGATCATCTACTTTCAGGGATTTCTTTTAGAAGTTGTCTTTGAAAGGCTATTTGTTCTGCTTTACTGTAAAAAGGTAGGAGCTTCGCGGAGAGGGTGTTTATAGGATGCCCACCATCTTGGAATCCAAAAACTCAACAAACTTGAGTGCTGTAGATGGAAAGTAATCAGCGTCTGTAGTGAAAAGTAAATTTTTCACATAAAATTTGTTTTTCTTAAAATTTGGAATAGTATTAGGCATCTGCAAAAATTATCCATATTTCTTGGAATAATTTTAACTTCATGTGCTTGAGGCTCTTTGTCTGGATTTTGTGTTGAAACTTTTGTAATACCTGAAATGCCAATGCCTAAAAGGGGAATGAATTTCACACCCAATTACTAATGTTCTTAACTAACATTTTAGGATAACCTCTGTCAAAAAAACATGTCTTCTAATGTTTTCCTTTCAGTGTCAAATGTCCTCTTGTCAGAAATCATTCTGGCTAATCTCACAAACTGGCCGTTGACTAGTCTTTTTTTCTGTACAAATGGATGGTGACTATTAAAATGCAAATATGCATTAAAAAGTCATTTTTTGATAGACGTTTGAAGCAAAACTACCAGCTTGTTTTCTAATAGTGATATCTAAATAATTTACACAAGCATCATTCAAATGATAGGGAAGTTTAAGAAAGAGGGTGGCATAAATAAATGTGACAAACTCATCCACCGTCTGGTTGCCACCATTCCACAAAATGAAAACATCATACAAAAAATGAACATATAACTTAATATAGCAAGACTAATCAGATTGAAATATGTATTTTCTCTCCTAGGTGAGAATAACTAAATTAGCAAATACAGGGGTGCATGCTTCACCCATTGCTAATCTTTCTACCTGTTTAAAAATCTCACCTTCAAAAAATATATACTTGTTACGTAAAATAAGATCCATATAGCATAATGGATCTAATACTGATATTAGTTAAAAAATCAAATTAAAGCAAGGCTTCATAAAAGAATTCCAAACCTTCCTCTTGGGGTATACTGGAAAAAAACATCTATGACAGCCACTGTCAAAAGTATAACCCCTCATCCCAAAGTTTGGGTTTCATCTCCACAAAAGGTCCCAAGAAACTTTTAACAAGTGCATGCCCAAATCCTGCACTGGTTTCAAGATCTTATCCACCACCACTGGAAGTGGATAGGTCTTAGAGCCACATGCTGCTATGAAGGGCCTGAGTGGAGGTTTTAAAATACCTTTGTGAACTTTGGGGATGCCAAAAACAGTTGGAATAATTGATGTAGAACTTATCAAGAGCTTATAAGTACCAGAACTAATCTGCGCTTCCATTAACTCATCTTTCATTACTGATCAATGTTTTTGTAAGCAACAAACACTTCATTTCTAAGATACCACTGTATATTTTTCATTGTCATGTAAAATATTAAACATGTCACTGCTGTAGTCAATTTTATCATATAACACAACACCACCACCTTTCTCTGTTTCATGATTCTAATTGAGTACTGCTTTCTAAAATTGGATAATCATTCCTTTCATCAGTGAAAAGACTGACTCTTCTTATAGCTATTTTCTTTGAGGCAAATTTTTTGTAAAAATCTCTCTTGCAGGCACTAGCAAAGGCCTGCACAAGGGTTCATCACTGACATTGTGATACTTTTCTTTTCCAAGTGTGTTGTTCTTAACAAAGTCCCAGTGAGAATCTTGAAAGTGAATAGCAAAATTTAATGTTGGTAAAATGGAATATGCATTTAAAAACACATTTATGAATATAATTATGACATATTCAAGGTAATATTAGCAACACCCTATTCAGCCATTCATTAAACTATGTTTCCTTTAAACAATATTTTATTTATGATTTTGGGAAAAAGTAACCCCCAACCCTGTTGGAGATGCGAGGGAGGAGAAAATAGGACTTAGGTAGTTAAGTTGGCAGTTAACACTGGATGCTATGCATTTTCCTGGTCTAAATAACAATATTTCCCTTCTCCTGGTGTTGAAGCAAAGGGCTGCAATACTATTACTGTTTTCAATTTATTTATTATGAGTTTTACTAGAAAATATTATTTATCAGTTTATCAAGTTTATTTATTTGTTTAGATGTTACGCAAAGTTTCCAATGTTTCTAATGTTTTTATATGAGTTGTCAATGCTTTTTAACTTAGTCTTTTTTAAGTGTTATACTGTTAAATATTGTTTACATTGCAACTAGTTTTCAATTTAATTAATTATTGGTCATGTAATTAATTGTAACTCTATAAACCTGTAGGTGTGGGTAGGACTTCCTTTTGTTGTTCTGATGAAGTCCAGTTGTATTTTGGGGGGACAAAATGTTTTTCAGCTTAAACATGAAGGAATAAGAAGTTTTTTGTACAGGTTAATAAAGGATTTTTTTTAATCAGTGTGGTCCAGTGGTTCGCTGCTTTCATTCTTTCAGCACTGGTGCAATTTTTGACTTTGTTGAGTCTAGCTTTCTGTGCACCAACTACTATTGTGTAAAGAATGCAGTTGTTTTCTCCATCTTGTCAGCTTTAATGTAAAAGCTTTCAATAGCTTGTGTGTAGCATGGTTTAGAAATTATTAATGTATATGTTAATGGGCAGTATTTGCTGCCTAGGCTCATCACTAAGATGATTCTAGAAAAATGTCCTGATGTGTTACTAGGGCTTAATAAGCATCAATTCTCAGCATTCACAGCTTTATCAATTATCTTGAGATCTTTTGGCTAAAAAAAGTAGGTTACAAGCCCAGAGAATCAATTATGTATATTATTACAGCCAAATATCTAGTATTCTGATGTTCACAAAAATTGCTTCACATGACTAGAAATTAATGTGAGTTTAGTGCAGGGGTTCCCAACCTTTTCTATACCAAGATACCCTTAACAAAACTGGTGTTTGGATAGGGAACCCTCATGGCATGTGTGATGAAAGGAGATATTGCCAGCCCTGCTAGCTGGAATTTTGTATATAACTATATGTCATTGGTGAATAACAAAATGATTTGTGTAAGATGATTATGTTTCAAATGTATAAGAACTGTATGTCATGCCACAACACCATTTCCATCATGCTGGGATTTTCTCCATAGCATTTTACCTATTAGTGCATCTGCACTGCTGCTGTGTTTGAAGTACTTCTTTCTCAGGTTGCAAACTGACCCTCAAACTGGTCGTACAGACATGTGTGTTGAAAAGGGTATTTGCAAAATGCTTGTGTTTAAAATGGATTTACAATGTGCCCTACTGGAAGAGAACAGAAATGTACATGCACTATTGTAACTGTTTAAATGTATATATTTTAAAAGTGGAAACTGGAATATAGGAGGTTAACTTCAGAAAAATAACTGAAATTAAATTACTTTATGGCTAGGCCATAAGAGATGGTGAGGAGAATTTAATAAAGTATACACAGTTTTTTTTCTGTGTAGGCATTGCGCCGCACTGCTAACACAACCTTGAACATTTCTAGATTCAGTAGGCGCTGCTGAGCTGTCATTACTATGTCAACAGGCATGTGTTTTCATTACACTCTTGCAGGATAGTGACGTACCACAGAGACTCTATGAGTGCTCACAATTCGCAGGCATCAGCTAACATTGTTAGCCACACTCAGTCAGTAGTCACATGTATTGTGGTTGAATGGATTCCAAGCAGTAGAGGACCCAGGACTGTGCCCTATTGAGCACTGCTGCTTACAGATCAGTTCTTGCAGGCATATGTCCGTCTGTTGTGTATGTGTGCCAGCAATGGGCCACTCAGTGACGTTTACAATGACAGTATTGTGGATGCCTAATTGGGTGCTTTGTAAATATTGCCTGAGCAGGGAATATAGTCAGATGGCTTGGCTTAGTCTATGGGTTTGTATGCTCCTGATGTATCCTCACCCAGGTCCATGGTGACTGCCTCAGAAATGTCCACCACGTGTAACAGTCATGCTTCCCCTGTCACGCATCTTAACTGTGTACAGTCAGCTGTGTGTAGAACACATATATGTGTGCTGATCAGCTCCATGATGATCGCCCCTACAGGCATAGAGATATGCATACTCAGATAAAGAGCTGCATAATTATGTTGGTCAGTGGATGCACCACTTCTGTACAAGTGCATAACATTTACCATTGTCCACTCAGCTGGTGTGCAGCCAGTGGTGTCAGTATGATTGCAAGGGTTTCCCAATGGTATTAATAATCCTTGTCAGATCACATGTGGGAAGCAGCCTGGAATGTTATGTGCAATAGATGCTGTGTATCTTCCAATGAGAGGCCAGTTATGAACTGTTCTGTAAATATGGAAGTTATGGGACAGGTTGTAGGAATGTCATGTGTCACATGTGGTGGGGACAAGAGAGTGTAGATACAGAAAGTGTGGGTGTACTGGTTAGGTATGAATACAGACCCATCATCTGTGGCATCATGATGTATGAGATCATTGACAATCTGAGCCTGTCCTTCGAGGTCACACATGTAACTACACCGTGCATTATGGTTCTGCTTTGTGTGGGTGGCTGCTTTTGTCACTTACCATGTCTACACAACATCACAACAGCACTATGTGCTTCTTTTAGCTGAGCAGGTAGTGCCTCCATGTTGGGGGGCACCCTCACCCCAACTGTCACACAGCACTGTCCACCTGTTATTGTACAGTCTGCTAATGGTAGTTGTCCGCCAGTCAGGTTTTTGAGCCATGATGAGCCCGTGCCCCTCCTGTCACATACAGCTGAGTTCATGCAGTTGCAATGCTGCTGACATAATGCATGGGTGTAGAGCTCTGCATAATTGCCTGTCCCATCTGAAGGGGGGGGGTGCAGTTACGCTATGTCAACCATCCCACAGGAGGTAATAAATGGTTGTCTTGACATATATGTCTGTATTGTCTGCAAAGGTGGTACATGCTGGTACTTCCAAGGTGACTGATCTGTGGCCAGATCCCACCAGGGAGGACCTCACATTGGTGGTGGCTGTACTATTCACCCATATTGGTAAACACATGATACACTACATTGATTCCCCATGTGGGGATGTCATAGCACTCCTGCAGGGCATTGTAGGTAAGGACCTGGACCATCCTTTGGGCAAGTGAGCCGCAGCATGACTAAGCAACACAGTGTGTACATATTATACTTCCCTAACATGTTTGTCTGTGCTCTGTACAGATACCTTGCATGACTGTCTTCTTGCAACATGCTTCAAGTAACTACAATACCTACTTGCATAGAGGGCAACTAGCATGTAGTGCCAAGTGGTGTCCCCAGATCTCTGAGTCATGTCACCTGAAATGCCATGATAGGAGTTAGCATGGATACGAGCACTGACACTGTTATACACCTACTGACGTTGGACCAAACACTGTTACTATTGCTCAAGGCCAGATCATGCCTACCGACTGTAACCAGTGGAGCTCATTGACTGTTACACTATGCAATAGATGTCAGACATATGTCTGACACCACCAACCATGGTCTGACAAGGTTTATGACAACAGTAGGCCAGAAAGCCTTGCTGGAAACTGTGTACTTTATGTACAGAGTATTATGTCAGCTGGTGGATATGCACATGTCTGACATTCATACTCTGGGAAGGTAGCATCGGCAGACCTTAGCGCAATGATGCCAGTCACCAGTAGAGTTCACCATCCTCCATTATTGGTGTACCCATCTACCTATTCCCTCTCTGCAGTCACAGCCACTGTCAGTGACCTCTGACTGAGTACATTAGCAAGTGATTGCATGGGTCTATATTACAACGTCGAACTAAAACAAGTTTGAACATTGTAGTATTGAACCCTAAAGCCCAAAAGTGGAAAATAGCGAAGCTACAGCACATCGACTTTTTTTACAGAGAAAAAATTTGCTGGGCCATTTTCGGGGCTTTGCTATTTCCTCCACTGTGGTGTGATCTCAGAGTTGTTATATTTAAGTGGGGGGGGCATTGGGGGTGTGGAGGGGGCGAAGACCCCACTTTAGTTTAAGTTTAAGGTTACGTTTTTTTTTTGTCACAGAAAAAAACGCTATTCTGTGCTTTCGGTTTTGTTGGGTTTCAGACATAAAGGTTCGATATTACAACGATCAAACTTTTGTAATTTCAATGTTGTGATATAGACCCTGATTGCATATTGAGAGCTGTCACAGAACTCCATACAGAACCAACAGTTATCCAGGATGGCCTAAGACACAGTCAGTTGTACTCTGAGTCACTGACAAAGACTACCTGTCAGTGACTGCACAATACTATCTTGTGGGAAATTATCCATCCCCGCAAAATATTGTAGTGCCTGTGCACCACATGCAGTTGAGCCATTACACATGAGGTTATGGACATGGAGAATAATGTAGCTTTTGGCTGTCACTAGTCAGTAAGATGTGGGGATGCAGTCACTATTGTTACAACCTATAACAACAGGTTTTGGATGTACATTCCAGACTGTGAGTGCTATACTGAATGTGGCAGTCATCAAACCTATCATTGTATGCAATGGCACCCTTGCTATGTCACTACAGAGGCATATCATGCAGCTGTAGCAGCCACACAGGTTCCATGGTACACCAATACACAGTATAGATAGCATGTCCTATGGAGTCCATATCCTGACCATACATGTGTAGTCTGTCTTCTAAATGCTTTGGAGGGGATGTGTATGGCTCCATACAGGGAGGTGGCAGATCCCACTGTGTACCTCCTGTGTACCCATGCCAGCACTAACACATGTCTCACCTATTCTACATGCCTACAACATCACTGTGGTATACATAGTACATGCTGGAGAGACAGATATGTAACACAGACAGTATGCCCTACATGAAACAGACCTCCTATGCATGTGAAGCACACATCTGCTGTGACACACCATGTGCAGGTTACAAAATAGGATGCAGAGCATGCCAATCATAACTCGTGTCAGGCAACTGTCTGTACTGGACTCAGGATATTTGTAGATGGGTCATCTCCATCAGGACAGCTTGTAGATGTGTGTGTTCTCAAAACCTTAATGACACTTCAAGGGTAGCATTTTGAAAATTAGGGATGCACGAATATGCTGAATGCCGCCATTGCCCTTGTAAGTCTGTTATGCACATATGAATCTATGGAACCATGCACTTATAGTGCAGTACCTTGCTGAAGATATATTTGTGCTATGCTGACATGCCATCCTGTGTTGCTTTAGTGCCGCTGTGTGGCCATAGGTTATCCCAACACACTCCAGAAGCAGAAACATAAACAGGTCCATGACACACCTGTCATTGTGTAACTACACAGCCATTACAACATCATACAACATAAGGTGCACAAAAGTATGTGGCATACTTGTGACAAATGTCAGCATACAGTATCTGTTGTTAACCACTACATGTGGCATGGCAAAACAATATAGTCACCCTGTGCATCAGACACATAGCTTCATTTCCCTGCATCGATGGCAAGGATGACAGGGATGTGGCACAGGTATCACTTGCACAGGGTGTTGTGTGGGGGTGTATGACACCTAGGTTAACCCAAATGGCTGACAGCATGTGTGTGAGTCAGGAAGGGAAGCAGGTAAGATGGACCATGGAAAGGTGCTGTGTGTGTCTGTAGGTCACTTGCATTTGACTGTCGTGTGTGAGTGTGTGCATGTACACAGTCAAGCTTAGTGCTAGCACTACTTGTGTGTGTGTGTTGGACAGCTTTGGACCGCACATGGTAGAGTTGACAGTTCATCATCTCCAGCCCCCAAACATGGGAACTGGCTTTGTCAGGAGTTGCACTGGCACCTCCATGCTCAAGGTCAGAAGTGGTGCTAGTACCTGATGGTGACTGCTGTCTGTTGGGACTATGTTCCCTATGGGAACACCCAGAACTACGAGCCTATGGCCTGCCAAGTTATGGTGTGGACAGCACACACCCTCTGTAGCACTGAATGTGTTGCCACTATGAGAACGTGATTGTGCATGGCCACGTGAACTCCCAGCAGATGGGGTTGCTGACCTGCATCTACAACCAAGTCTAATGCTCAACTCCAACCACATTTTCCAGCAGAGACAACGTTCAGTGCAAGACAGACACTGTCTCAGCCCACCTTCTGTGCACTGCATCAGTCAACCGATCGAGGATGTCCCTAGTACAGTAGAGGCAGTCATGGATAGACTGTGCTGCATCCATAACCCTAAGCATATGTCTGGCATTCCATTCAGAATATGCCTGTGCCTCCATGATGGTCAGAAACATATGCCAAGTGACCCGTGATGTGACACCTGCAACAGGTGGTTAATGGACAGCAGGCCTCCTATGAGCACCCCTGTCAATTCACCTGTGTGGGACCTCACCAGATCTCTGGCTATGGCCAGTATCTGCACTCACTGAAGCTATAGTTGCCACACTTTCCTGTTCAATGTCCCTGCCCTCTAACTATCCAATATATGTGGCCTCTGGGGACTGGGTATGTGTGGGCATGCTGACTGTGTGCGGGACAAAGGAGGCAGAAGAGGGAAGTCTACCTCTGGGACAGCTTCAGCCCCTAACACCCTTACCTGTGCTTCACTGTGGCCACCATCATCATCAGAGTCCAAAGAGACACTGACATCAGGTTGTGTAGGGAATAGACACCAACCCCCCATCACCTATGATAAGAAAGAAAAAAGCGGTATATGAATACCTGCACTGTTGTGTACGTAAAATTCACAAACAAAGACTCACAACTGGATTAGCAGTTAAACATTTTTCTTCTCCGCTTTTATCCAAGAAAGACTTCCTCAGATCAAAATACACATTTAGCTCAAGACCTTTATAACAATCACTTTAAGTAAATCAAGTAAAACTTGACTAGTAAAATTTACCTTTTAATTATTCAGTATGAAACTATACTTGATAAAACAACACATAAAAAACAAGTTCACCTATCTTAGCAAATATATTGAAATACATGTTTCACTGCCTAATTTATTTTCCTTTCAACCTTTTGTTTTTGAAAAGGAATTTTAGTGTAATTGCCTCATTTAAACCAGGAGGCTTATCTGCTCTTAACTGTCACTACCAAAGTGTTTCAATTTGTTTAACTACACTCCTGTGATTACCACTTCTAAGATCCTTAGGTACCTGTTTCAGACTGGAAAATAAAAACATTCTACTCTGTTTACACATGAAAGTATGTTTAAATAGGGCATTATTCTGTCCCTTAACTTATTAGAATATAAATATCCCTTAACAAAACAGTGTCATGCTTACCAGGAGCAGGACCATGGCCTTGGCCAATACCTGATGGACTTATGAAAAGTTGAAGGTGAAGGAATGTCAGTACCAATACATGTTGCACACAGCAAGGTGCTACTTTAACCCCCCCCCCAAAGAACAAAGTCCTGACACCCAAGTAAAGGTTTGTACAGCCTGACATACTGACTACTACAACATTACAATGCTGATAACAGTAAGCCTACCTGATTGCTCCTCTGATGTGGAAACTCTGGTACCCACCTCCACAATGTATGCTGTGATGGATGCCTGGGAGCTATTGTGTGTGCCTAGGTTCACCAGGAAATTCTCAGTGTCTGAGAGTGGTTGCTCTGCTGCAGACCCTCCACCAGTGATGGCATGATCCCTGGCTACATCTGCTGTACTTCATTGTGCAGCAATGATCATGTCCGTTGCATGGTGTTGAACCTGCTCATATGTCCTGCCCTGATGGCCAATGCCATTCACATCATGGACAAGGTCTTCCCACAGTGCAGCCTGCTGTTCCCTGTTTTGCCTCCCCCTAGACAGTAGGATGTGATGATGTTGCCTTAGTCCTTCCAGTATGATTTCATTTTCCACATCAGAGAAGGGTGCATGGCTTCCAGGGTACATGATTCCTGAAAAACAATAAAAGGGGAACACATTACAGGATCACATACATGGAAGTACACTATGTAAAGATTCAGCAAGGACAAAATGGCTAGCACTATCCACTGCTTGGTCACACATGCCACAGTATACAAATATGCTAAGTGTATGGATGCAACTGAGATAGTAGCAATAGTCAGGTATTTCCGTGTGTGCCATGACAGATACTGCTGTATGATCATTCACCCAACACTCAAGTCTACTGTGGTGTGTCCCCTATGGGCAACCATCTCAATAATATGTCATAAGAACAGTGCCACAAAAATACAGTGTACTATTACAACTACTATAAAGGGACAGTCCAATGAAACCAGTGTGCCAAACTTACAAATGACAATGCACTCTTGATGTATTGTATGTCCTGTGTAAGTGTAAGACAGCAGATCAATGACATTTCATTATCACAAGTCTAAGGCAGGCTTAATGCTGTAATCCCTATTCCCCATAAGTCTATTCACCCATCTGCATCCTGTTGTACACAAAATCAATTACATACATGATGGAGTGCAGTACTCCTCTGTTATGTGTGATAGTAACGTTTTCACAATGCTCTGTGTGAGGAAAGTCTCATACAGAATGGTTCCCCATAGCCAGCTGCTTGCCTTTTAGACATGCTTCTCATCAGCAGGTGGTTGTCTCTAAACCGTCTGTGGGTCTGAAATGGAAATTGCAGCTAACACAGCTGATTTGCACTATCATCAGCCAATGACATGCAACCACTGTACAAGATATAAGGCCTTCATGTAGATTAGGGCTCCTTTTCTGACATGTTGTGCAGGATATTACTCGGATGAGGAGACTGCATTGTCACAAAGGGAAGGTCTGTAACAGAAACCTTTACATAGAGATGTGTGCTACAGGCTGCAGCTGCTTCTGCAGTAACAGACATAGGCAGAGAATGTGAACATTTTGGAGGGCAACAAGCTGTAGGAGTAACTATGGGAGCTGTGTCAGTCTTATTGTAGAGGTAGAGCCAGAGTGAGGCTACCCTATCCACTCCAATTAAGGCATGTGTTTAAGGTAAGTATATTAGGCAATGGTATCACTAACAGAGTACTAGGCAATATGTCTGGTGTGTCCTTGAGTAAGATGGGGGATAGATATAAGAATATGTCCACAATTTTGGCAACTGCCAGGCCATATGTTACAGTCTGGTAGTAATTTGCAGTGTGTATGAGGGTAGACCCTGTTACAAGCAAGGAATTCCAATGCGTATGTTATCTGTGCAGCTGTGATAATCTGCACAGTGACTTTGGAAAGATTATGTATTGCACTCTGATATTAGTGGTCCTCATTTGCAGTACCTGCATTGACATTCTTTGTGAATGCATATTAATGCATGATGTGACACTTTATGCACATATAACTTTGCTATAGGGATATGTGAAGTGTGCTCCTACCTGCAGGCCTGTGACTTCCATCAGTGAAAAGCAGACATTTCATCATACCTCTCAACCTGGAAACATCAAAAATCTGGACAAAGGCCCATGAAAAATAGGTACAAATCTGTACGCTGGTTAGCGTAAATTTGCATACATAATTATGCAGCCCTGTCAACCTCAATGGAATTGTGGGATATCAGCTTTCAAACATAAACTGAAGAACAGAACCAAAATATGGCCCTAGACCCTGTAGTAAATGGTAACCATTTTTTAAATGTGTAGCAATGATGTTCACCAGGAAGGGAGATGCTGATGAACCTTAGGACTTTGTTTTTGGTGACCTGCAGTATGTGGGTTTTGTGGCAAAAGTAGGGCATTTAATGGTAGGCAATATTCTAATCTTAGCAAAAGAATATTATAGTTTGTTAGGACTTCCAAAAGTCATTCTCCATGGCCTACTGATCAGTGCCATAGCTTGAGTTTGTGCCACCCAGGGCTGTCTTTGAGTTTGCAGTCCTTCCCCTCTCACAAAATCATGGTCAAATGGGGGCCCCCATACACAGCCCTCCCTCAGAGACCATTCCAATGTTCCATTACTTGGCTATTTCACCCCATTTACCATAAACACTAATGTACATACTGCTTTACTTCTACAATGGCTATTTGGATTTCATTTAAATCTTTTATTTTACATGTTATAGCACAAACACTAATACACATCTGCTAAACAAAGCAACACAGTCTCACAATGAAAATAGACTTAGCATTAAAACTTCTGTGCCCTTGAAACTCACATTCATTGAAACCCACATTCAAAGAAAATACATCTGGCCAGTGGTGGATAAAGATTACTTTTGGGCTGTTTTCAAATCATAGGCCCCTTGCATTTGAAACATACATGTGTTCTTTAATACACCTTCCTGATTGCATTAAATTATATTCCTTGTATAATACAGCACACTTGTTAGAGCGAGTTTTAAATTTATTGTTTTAAACATTTTTCCAGTAAGCAATGAAACAAAATGCATGAACCAATAATGACAAAACTGCCTAATTCAAAACATTTCCATCATAAAAGTGTAATAGACTTCTACAATCCACCAGTATCAGTAAATATGCACAATCTCTACAGAAGTAAAAGTAATCTAAATAATTCTACATTTAAGGAAGAGGTTGCTGCTAGCAAACAACTTTATATTTCATTGTTTCATCTACAAATAAAGTGCGTGTTGCCCTTGAGGAATAGATTGCCTATGTTCATAGGTTCATAGGTAGGTACTAGGCTATCGGCCCAAGGGCCTACGTAAGCCTAGCCAACAAGGTTCCCTGGCTTATGCCACCCAAGAAAGTTATTTTCCTGTGCCACTATCAAGAGAGACACAGATGTGATCCTCGGGGTGTATTTCCTATTTTCCATCCACTCATCAAGATTTTTCTTGAAGAGTGCTAATGAAGAACTTTACTTGACATAGATGGGAAGCCTGTTCCAGAGTATGGGAAGTCTCTGGGGCAGGAATCTATCCCTCCAGCATGTCCTGTTTATTGTGGTGACAAGGTTTAGGTCTCTAGAGTGTGTAGCTTGGAGGGATTAGGATTTCTTCAGTTGTAGCATGTCCAACAGCTCTGGGTTTGACATAGCTTTATATGTTAGGCAGAGATCACCTTGGAGTAGGCGATATGCTACGGAGTAAAGCTGGAGTTTTTTGAGACGGTCAGTGTAGGGCATTTGTTTGAGGCCAGTAATCCTCTTTGTGAGGTACTTCTGTGGCCTTTCCAGCTGCTGCAGATGTTTTGTAAGGTACATTCCAAAAGGGGCATTGTACTCTATAATGGGTCTAATGAGTGTCGAGTAGAGGGGAACAATAACCTCTTTTTACCTGGATGAGAACCATTTTATGATGAGGTGTGCTACGTAGAAGGAATTCCTGACTACTGTGGTGATGTGACTATCAAAGGAGAGACTACTGTTCACCTGGGTCCCAAGGTCTCTTATCACATATTCGGTGTTAAGTAGATTGCTGCCTATGTGGTAGTTCATGGGTACAGAGTTTTTACCAAAGGGGATGACACTGCACTTTTTGGCATTGGGCTTGAGGCCATGGCTCTGACACCAGGTATCTGTCTCAGCGAGGCCCTTCTGTAGGATGTCCACATCATTTGGGGACTTGACTATGGCTCATATTTTACAGTCATCTACAAACTTTGTTAGCCAGAGGCCTCCTATGTTAGCCTGTACTTCAGAGAAGTAGATACCAAACAGGAGAAGTCTCAGGACGGAACCCTGTGGTACTCCACTTGTCACTGCTTTGAGGTCAGATTTAGAGTCTGCAACTTTTACAGTATTAGTTCTGTCAGTGAGCCAGTTGGCAACCCATCTTGTGATGTAGGGATCTATACCTAGTTTAGTGAGCTTAGCTATAATTCCAGAATGGGGGACGGTGTTGAAAGCCTTGGCAAGGTCAAGATAGGCAGTGTAAACCACCCTACCCCCATCCATGACCTTGGTGACTGCCCCAAAGAAGTCAACCAGGTTCAGGAGGCATGATCTACCCTTCACAAACCCGAAATGGGTGGGATCCAGAGTTTGGAGGTTACCAATTAAAAAAAATGATAAGCTAGTAATATTGCAATAGGGAATGGATATATCATAGGCTAGTATATCATATCATAGGATATTACTAAGCTATTGACCCGGATATCATTTTAAGCCTAGCCATTTCATCTCAATGTAATACCATGGAAATACTAGTCAATACCTAAGATTGCATTGAGTGGCGATATATCCACAAGGTTTAAAATAAAGAGACAAAGCAACCAAGTTTTTTCACGTAATGTACTGGATTATATATACACACACACTGCCAAAGAAAAATCACTACTGCACCAGATAAACACAAGATGCTGCAACATTCCAATACAACGTTTACCAAGGAAAAAATAAATAAAACGACTGAAAAGAGGTTTTGGCATCTTTTCAGACTTGTTGGCTGTTGGGGAAGCACCCACCAAGAGGAGAAAATGCTGAGAGAAGAAAGGAGCCACTTTTGAGATTTTAAGTATTTTTCTTCAGATTATTTGCTAAGTTTTTCTGCATAGCCGCCTACTTTGAGCATTTTCTGGCTTGTTAAACTTGATTTCTGCATTGGTAACTGTATTTAGAACACAACCTAGAGCTGTTTACTGAATTTCCTGTTTGCACTTATTTTTAAAATTGTTTTTTTCTTAAAACTTGCATTTTATCTGTCTCTGGCCTAGCACTCAAGTGTGGGGTCATTTACTGCACTGTTATAACTTGTTGATACTTGTGAACCTCTGCTATCTTTAAAAAAACAAAAAAATCTTGCTTTTTTCCCACTTTTTCTGAGATTTAAAAAAGTTCAGTTACAGGCTTGCTGTTCTGAACTGTTTGTAAGTTTCTTGGAGGCCATTTTTTGCTTGGGCTAAAGGGAAGACTCTCTGTTCATCAGTGGCAGTGATAAACATTGAGCAGCCTGCCTGCCCCTGTGGGAGTGGTTACTGCCATTTTTGGTCAATTCCAAACTCCTTGATCTCCCTCTCTTAAAACCAGATTGCCTCGTAGTTTTGGCATCTTTTCAGACTTGTTGGCTGTTGGGGAAGCACCCACCAAGAGGAGAAAACGCTGAGAGAAGAAAGGAGCCACTTTTGAGATTTTAAGTATTTTTCTTCAGATTATTTGCTAAGTTTTTCTGCATAGCCGCCTACTTTGAGCATTTTCTGGCTTGTTAAACTTGATTTCTGCATTGGTAACTGTATTTAGAATACAACCTAGAGCTGTTTACTGAATTTCCTGTTTGCACTTATTTTTAAAATAGTTTTTTTCTTAAAACTTGCATTTTATCTGTCTCTGGCCTAGAACTCAAGTTTGGGGTCATTTACTGCACTGTTATAACTTGTTGATACTTGTGAACCTCTGCTATCTTTAAAAAAACAAAAAAACAAAAAAATCTTGCTTTTTCCCCACTTTTCTGAGATTTAAAAAAGTTCAGTTACAGGCTTGCTGTTCTGAACTGTTTGTAAGTTTCTTGAAGGCCATTTTTTGCTTGGGCTAAAGGGAAGTCTCTCTGTTCATCAGTGGCAGTGATAAACATTGAGCAGCCTGCCTGCCCCTGTGGGAGTGGTTACTGCCTTGAAACTGTAGTTTTATTGGTCATTTTGGGTCAATTCCAAACTCCTGGATCTCCCTCTCTTAAAACCCTCCTTTGCGCGGTTTTGCACATTTTTGTGCATAGCGCAACAATGGGCAGCGCCGCCTAATTGGGTTTAAACTATTCCTGGCTCCATGAAGTCTGCTCTTCACTTTTTCCCTTAGAACTGTTCTATCTCTCAAATTAAACACCATATTCTCATTCTAAGGCCCTTCACTGGTCCAAATAAGTAATCTTACAAGTTAGCACTATTAAACCATAAGCACTACTTAATCTTATACTCTCTACGATTACCTTCACCCCTATTGGTCCGTCTTAATTCAGTTTCCCTATATTACTCTAGCATGTCCAAAGGTCAGTCAATGGTTTCCTCTCCAGTCCAGCTGGTGAATCTGGGAATTTTGAGGCAATGTTACAACTGTCTAATGTACACGGACAACCCTCTCCTCCTCCAAACAGGTTCAAATATATGTGAGAGATGCAACCATATAGCCAAACTGGAGGCTGAGCTCTCTCATCTCAAAACTGGTGAAACCAGTCAGGAGGAGAAGGTAAACTCACACAACACAATTCCAGTATCACATAGTCCCACCACATCAGCGAACCAAACACATAAATACACAAAAACATACTCAGAGGCTCTAAATAAAAATCTACCTAAGCAACAGAGACCTCCAAAGCAGACATCCAAGCAAACGCTACCCTAAAACAAAACACACACAACACATAGCCCACAAAGTCAGTGTGCCAAGCAGCCACAGCCCTTAAGGCTGAATAACACACCTGATACTCTTGTAATAGGTGACTCTATTGTCAGACACACTGACGTCCCACTCACCAGGCTGAACAAAGAGAAGGTCACAGTGAGCTGCCTGTCGGGCGCTAGGATCTGCCACATAATGCAAGCACTCAGGTCACTCCAAAGCAAATACAAATATGACTCAGTCATCGTACATGCTGGTGTGAATGACCTGAGATGTACCTCCCTGGACTTCATGAAAAGAGACATAGAGGAGCTCTCTGATCATGTAGCCCAGGCTGGTATAACCCTGACCTTGAGCAGCATCTTACCCTCACCTAAAATGATGCCACAGTACAAAGACAAAATGATCGATTTTAACAATTGGCTAAAATTTTGGTGTCATTCAAAGGGGATCCAGTGTCTGTCAGCCTGGGATGACATGCTCGACAAGCCACGTTGCTTCGCTAGGGACGGCTTGCACCTGTCACCACTGGGCTTTCGGATATTGGCAAAGGCTCTTGCTAGCCCCATAGTGCCTTTTTTAGGCAAGGCTCAAAAGTCAAACCCACCTCCATAGACAGCACAAGGAACAAGAAACTAAGGGTAATGCTGCTAAACTCCAGAAATCTTAACCTCAAGATGCACGCACTCGAAGCTCTCCTCAGTATGGAGAACATCGATATCTGTGCAGTGACAGAAACCTGGTTCAAGGCTCCAGAGAGCACCCCAGCTCTACCAGGTTATACCTCATATCATGCTTTTCGGCCCCAAAACCCAGACCGAACCACAAAAGGAGGGTGAGTTTCCATATTTATCAAGGATATCCACACCTCCAGGTTAGTGGCATTGCACGAAGTATCGGAGCTCATCCATGTGCAACTAACAGTGGGCAAGACTGCTTTTCAGCCCTCTCAATGTCAGGAATCCCACTCGGCTTTCCTGAAAACATTGGAGAACATGAAGATCTCTCCGAATACCATTATATTGGGCGACTTCAACTACCCAAAGATAGACTGGGAGCACTACTCAAGCCCCAGCACCTTAGCCCAAAGGTTCCTGGAAATTATAAACTCAAATGCTATGGAACAACTAGTCACCACTCCCACAAGAGGGGATAACATACTAGACCTGATCATTACCAACATGGGTACTCTATGCTCCATACCAGAAGTATATCCCTCATTGGTAAGATCAGACCATAAATTAATTTCACTGGATATCCACATCCCGACCCCACCCCCAACCCAGAAAACCACAGTGAAAAACTTCTCAAAAGCGAACATCTCACTTCTCAAAACCGAAGTGGAATCCTTCAAGGCCCCAGGGCCAGTGGAAACTATGCCCCAAACTGCAGAATCCTATATAAACGCATTCTACGGACATCTCCAGGAATGCATGGATCATGCTATCCCAAACAAAACCAAGACCCAATCATCCAAAGGCAGGCGTCCAGTCTGGTGGACCCCAGCCATAAATAAACTGTACAACAGAAGGAGGAAGCTACTACATGATAGAGCAAAATCCCTAATAGAGAAGGCAGCTCTGATCAGTACTAGCAAAAAATGACGATCCCTCATAAAATCCTCCAAGGCCAGCTTCGAGAGAAAAATTGCACAGGACACTAAAGACAATCATAAGGCTTTTTTCAGTTATGTTAGGAACCTGGGATGCAACTCCCAGACTTGTTCTGAGTTGATTCTAAATGAGAAAAAATACACTGAACCCACAGACATCACCAATATCCTGGCAGACAGGTTCAGTGCAAACTCCCCCCCCCCCCAAAAGAGCAAGTATCTATCCCGGCAGAGAGCTGCCTCCCAAACATCTCTCCAAAGCAAAAAACACTGCTTCCATGAGACCAGATAGCGTCCCGGGTTGCGTCCTACATGAACTCCAAGAAGAACTAACCCCTCAAATAAAACAGCTGTACAATCTCAGCCTCACTACAAGATATGTGCCCAGAGAATGGCGTACAGCAACAGTGGTCCCACTCCACAAAGGTGGAGCCTCTATGGACCCTGGAAACTATCGCCCCATAAGCCTGACTAGCCTAGTCTGCAAGGCTATGGAGAGGAACATCATGGAGCTCATAAACAAAGACATTGGGGACCTACAGACACTAGATCCTATCCAATTCGGCTTCATCAAGGGCAGATCCTGCCTTTTGAACCTGGTTGACTTCTTTGAAACAGTCACCAAAGCCATAGATGAAGGGAAGGTAGTCTACACAGCCTATCTGGACCTAGCAAAGGCATTTGACACAATACCCCACTCAGGCATCATAGATAAGCTATCCAGCTTAAATATAAACCCCTATGTCACAAGATGGGTCACAAACTGGCTCAAAGACAGAACCCACAGAGTGAGAGTTGCTGGAGCCATGTCAGACTCAAAACCGGTCACAAGTGGCGTCCCACAAGGTTCTGTCCTGGGACCACTCTTGTTCGGTATATACTTTTCCAAGGTACAGGCCAACGTGGGAGGACTATGGCTCACCAAGTTCGCAGATGACTGCAAACTGGGTGCCATAATCGACTCTCCAGCTGACACAAACATCCTTCAAAAAGGTCTCACAGAGACGATAACTGGTGCCAGAGCCATGGTCTAAAGCTAAATGCCAAAAAGTGTATAGTCATACCCTTTGGCAAAAACAATGTGCCCACAAATTACCACATAGGCGGTAACCCATTAAGTACAGAGAAAGTAATTAGGGATCTGGGGACCCAAGTTGATAGCAATCTCTCCTTTGACAACCACATTGCCAAAGTGGTTAGAAAGACTTTCTTCATAGCCCACCTCATCATGAAAGGATTCACATCTAGATCAAGAGAGGTAATCGTGCCCCTTTATTCATCCCTCATCAGGCCTATCATAGAATATAATGCCCCTTTTGGGATGTACCTCACCTGACACCTTCAGCAATTAGAAAGAACCCAAAAGTACCTCACCAAGAGGATCAAGGGACTCAAGCAGATGTCATATGCTGCTCGGTTAAAAAAACTCCAGCTCTACTCAGTTGCATACCGCCTCCTTCGAGGCGATCTATGCCTGACGTATAAAGCTATGTCCAATCCAGAATTAATGGACATGCTCCACCTCAGTAAATCTAAATCCCTTAGAGCCACACGCTCGAGGGACTTGAACCTCAGCACAGAAATAAATAGAACTTGCTGGAGGGACAGATTCATAACCCAGAGGCTCCCTTCGCTCTGGAATAGAATTCCAATTCATGTTAGGCAGAGCAGCTCACTGAATCTCTTCAAGAAGAATCTTGATGAGTGGATGGGGGATCGTAGGTTTGTCCCGGGGATTACTTCCGTGTCACTATTAGACAGAGGCACAGCAAACGAAACCTTAAAAAGGGCACAGTATACTCAAATCAAGGGGTGGCGTAAGCCAAACAAAATCGAGCTAGGCTTGTAATTGCCCCAGGGCAGATAGCCTAGTATGAGCCTATGAACCTATGAACCTATACCCACGTACACATTACCGAGAACTCAATTTCCCTGAGCAAGCTGAGGTTTGTACAGCACAACTGTAACAGCATAGGGATGGTTATTTGTGGCTGCACATTTTTATAACTGTTATAACGCTGTTGTGTTAGTCAGAAACTGTCAATATTTTAGTTCTAATTTTCTACAACTATAATACCACTAGTCCCATACCATCAAGAGTAGGAATGTATAATAAAGGGGACCGGTCACAGACAAGACTTACTACTACTGCACATTTCAGTAGTACAGTACATCATCAACTGTAATCATAAGACTTTCAGTACACAAGAAAAGCCTAGCCCTCTGGTCAAAACTCACAATATAAACTTTTTTCCTTAAGGAGCAAACCTTGTTTGGAATAAAGAAAATGAGGCATTAATAGGTTTTGGTTACACAGAAAATAGGGCACATCCTCCCAACAGATGCGTTTGAATACACAGGATAACAGATAAAAATAACTCGAGGGTAAGATTGGGAGCAGAACAGACAAATTGAAGAAAGAAACAAAATACTCCCAATGTACACAGGACTTGGTTTTAATAAAAAAGAAAAGTAAGTGCTTTCGCAGACATACACTGTCGCTTCATCAGACTAAAATTTTAAAATGCATCAAATATTTAAATAGGAATGAATAGAACCAATTTGTTCCAATTAATTAATCAATCAGATAATAAAATTGGTAGATGCAATTCAAGTAAAACACACATACTTAATTTTAAAACTTACAAAAATGTATATGCAACTTACAAAAATATATATAAAAAACATATATATATATATATGTAGATAGATGCTTCTATCTAAAACTAATGTTTAAGCCTTTTGAGTTTCAAAAAGGGTTTCACAGAAAAAGCACCATTTAGTCCTGGAAATTTTTCAGCATCCAACAATAAAATCCATTTCTGTTCCAATGCTTCAACTTTTGTTTCTATATCGCCCCCTCGTGGGCTAGCATTCAATGATTGAATAAAAAATGTAAAGGTATGTGTTTTATCAGTAGCCATGGCATGGTTTGCTAAGGCATTACTCAACTTTTGATTGCGAATGTCTCTATTATGTTCTAATATTCTATCTTTTAATAGTCGATTTGTTTTACCTACATAAAAAGCATGGCATTGCTGACAAAAGGCAAAATAAACTATGTTTGACTTACGACAATCTGCATAGTGTTTAGCATTTATAGTAAATTTTCTAGTGGGATGTATATATACATAGCTGGAATAAATATATTGACAGGCAGAACAATTTCTGCAAGGGGAAAGTTCCTATTTGAGTAGATTCATATATTCTCCTAGTATGGTTACTATTTTTATTACACAGATGCTGTTTAAGGGACATATTCTTTCTAAAAGGGAATGAAGGTACTTTGTCAATTTTGTTTCTCAGCTCAGAGTTGGTATGTAAAATATGCCAATTTCCTTTAATGACATCACAATATGCATTAAAAGAATTACATTCCATAGATATTAAACTTGCGGACAAAGGCAATGGCATTGTTATTTTGGGTAGAGAGGTTTATACCAGTCAGATGAAGCTATTGTTGCAAGACACTAGCACTTATAGTTGTATATCCAAACATATTGTTAATGGGATTATGGAGAAAGTTTATTTTCTTGTATTTGATCTTTTAATGACAGGTTTAATAGATGAGAGCTTATTTAAATACTTCAATACACCATACCCTGTCATTCCTAAAATATATGGACTACTTAAAATACACAAGAATAGCGTTCCCCCACCTATGAGACCCATTGTCTCTGGTGGTGGATGGTCTACTGAAGCTTTATCAATTTATGTTGAAAACAGGTTACATCCTTTTCTAGAAGGATGTCATACTATTTTAAGATATACTAAAAGTTTTTTAGAATGACTTTATAACAGGATTCAGACAATGGGTAGTGACTATATGTTTGTGACTCTAGATATAGAGTTACTTTTTACGTCTATTCCTAATGACTGAGGCATTGAGATGGTTAGAGATTTTCTTAATGAGCAAAGATGCCTTACAAATGATGATATAAAACTTATATGTAGTTTACTGGAAGTCATTCTTGAAAATAATGTTTTTCTTTTTGAAGGAGACTTTTTTCTACAAAAGGTTGGCGTGGCTATGGGCACAGCTTGTACCAATAGTTACGCCAACTTAACTTTGACCCAATGGGAACAGACAACCATCTTAGCTCCAAGTAATTGTCTAAGTGACCATATTGCATGTTATGTCCATTTTGTGGACGATGTCTTTATGCTTTGGAAAGGAAATAATATGGAACTTGAAGAATTGATTACTTATATGAATAGAAGTACTAATTTTTTTTAAATTTAGTTATAAATGCTCTACAACGAAAATAGATTTTTTAGATGTGCTTCTTATTAAATCTGATTTGAATCAGGTCCATAGTAGTATTTACAAAAAAAATCAACAAGAAAGAATGCACTACTACACAGAAATAGTATGCATCCTAGGCATATAGCACGTAATGTGCTTAAAGGACAAGTCTATAGGACACTTAGACTGCACAACTATGACTTGGAGGCACATAATGCCCTGGTTAAGTTTAAACAGGATTTTTTGCAGAGGGGTTCCTCTGAAAAAAAAGTAAACACCACTATAACTGAAGCATGGAGACTTAGGAACAATAGATGTAAACCATAATATAAAGATACAGCTGTAAATGAATGTGAAATTCAAGGGGTAGATGCATATTTGAATAATCACCCTAGGGTTATTTTTCAGTTCTCTAGTGACATCAATGAATATTGTGATGTCATTAAAAGAAATTGGCATATTTTACATACCAACTTTGAGCTGAGAAACAAAATTGACAAAGTACCTTCATTCCATTTTAGAAAGAATATGTCCCTTAAACAGCATCTGTGTAATAAAAATAGTAACCATACTAGGAGAATATATGAATCTACTCGAATAGGAACTTTCCCTTGCAGAAATTGTTCTGCCTGTCAATATATTTATTCCAGCTATGTATATATACATCCCACTAGAAAATTTGCCATAAATGCTAAACACTATGCAGATTGTCGTACGCCAAACATAATTTATTTTGCCTTTTGTCAGCAATGCCATGCTTTTTATGTAGGTAAAACGAATCGACTATTAAAAGATAGAATATCAGAACATAATAGAGACATTTGTGATCAAAAGTTGAGTAATGCCTTAGCAAACCATACCATGGCTACTGATAAAACACATACCTTCACATTTTTTGTTATTCAATCATTGAATGCTAGCCCACGAGGGGACGATATAGAAACAAAAGTTGAAGCATTGGAACAGAAATGGATTTTATTGTTGGATGCTGAAAAATTTCCAGGACTAAATGGTGCTTTTACTGTGAAACCCTTTTTGAAACTCAAAAGGCTTAAACATTAGTTTTAGATAGAAGCATCTATCTACATATATATATATATATGTTTTTTATATATATTTTTGTAAGTTGCATATACATTTTTGTAAGTTTTAAAATTAAGTATGTGTGTTTTACTTGAATTGCATCTACCAATTTTATCTGATTGATTAATTAATTGGAACAAATTGGTTCTATTCATTCCTATTTAAATATTTGATGAATTTAAAATTTTAGTCTGATGAAGCGACAGTGTATGTCTGCGAAAGCGCTTACTTTTCTTTTTTATTAAAACCAAGTCCTGTGTACATTGGGATTATTTTGTTTGTTTCTGCATTTGAATACATTCCTATAAAACCACCAAGCAAGTGCATGCTTTTTCTTTATTAGAAGTCACTACATTGGCTTTTTAAATGGCTGCTGGGTTGATAGTACTTGCTTCTGAACACCACTATTTTACAGAACTCATTACAGACAAGTGCTTCTCACTAAACAGTTCGACAGAATCATGGGTATTACAGTTAAGTAGACTGCTCCAATCATGATTATAAACACTAGCTACTTCATGACCCAAGCACTAAGTTAGCGGAGTGCATGCTTTTTGTTACAATCTCTAAAACACGTGTTAAAAGTTCTAACTTTAAAAAATGGGAAAATCTATCATATCCACTTTAACCACACAATACACCAAGATTACTTCCAAAAATAAACAAAAAATACACTGCTAAAGTAGTTTAGAACATACAAATAAATCGGAGAGGCTTAAAATTTCTCTAAAAACCTCTAAGCCTTTCCATCAATTTCAAATTCCGAAAATTCGAATGATCATAAGGTATATAAAAATCTACCATTAAGTATGCCAACCAATTAAACAAGGACGAGTATTTTTCAAAGAAAAGATGCAAATCAAGTCCAAGCATTACAGTATTTATTAAAACAGACAGGGATGTGCCTTTTCTGATTACAAAGGCAAGCCCGTACCTCCAATATAGGCCAAATTTTCTCACCTCAAAGATTAACTAGCAAACCAAGCCACACCAGCTCGGTCCATTCTTTTACTAGGGGATGACAAACCATGCCCAAGTCTAAATCCACTGCACATCATAGTCTTCAAAGTACAACCCGGGGCGACAATTAAATCCCTCGCTACCAAGCCACAACTTCACGTAATGCATAGAAATAAAGATCACCACCCAAATGGCAACTAACCAATGACTTACACATTTCCCAAAACAAAATAAAAAAAATAATGGCACACACTTGCTTACATATAGAGATTAATGCTTAGTTACTTACTTAAATAAATGGAGCTGATTTCTCATGGACACACACACTTGCTGACATTTCTGTAAACAGATACACACTTGCTTTGCTTAATCTAAATGGAGTGGACTAACACTGAGTACACAGCATGAACTGAATAAACAGAGGTCTATTCTGCTGCAACCTGCACTAGATTTCTCGGGCTGACTCTATGAGTATACGGAGCAGACACACACACCACTAAATTGCCATGCATGTGCTGAATAAACAGTTCTGCTTAAAATAGATTTCTGCCATGCTAAAATACATATACACAGTTCTTCTCTTTTTTTTTTACTTACCTGGAGACACTGACTTGCGACATGTAGTCGGGTGCTGAACAATTGTTGCAGTGCTGCTATATTCCCTCCAGAACAGTTCAAAATAACAATCCAATGAAGCTGAAGTCATTCACGCATCCTCCCTGTAGGCTGATGATGTGTGGTGACATCAGCCATAAATTTAAAGTTGCAATGCAAAATAAATAAATAAATAAATACAAAATAAAAAAAAAAATCAGGAATTAAAGGGCCACTCTGGAATTCGTGGCACCCCATTATTTTGCCCACAAAACCAGTAAATACCAAGGAATTCAGTATGGTTGAGAGGTATGCATGTCATCTGAATAAAGAGTGCATGACTCAGTCATTAATTGCTGCCTTTAATACTGTACATTCATTTCTACACACCACTGGATTTTAACACAGGACTGTGTGGGGCAAAATGTGCTGTTTGGAAGGAGATTAACAGATTGCACTACTGAGTGACTGCTACAGCATATGTATTTGCAAGATATATGTGCACACATAGAAGCTGTGACATACATTTTCTACATCCATCAGTATGTGCATGGCTTTATATGGATGTATGTGTACACCAGGGTCCCAGTTGAACATGTATTTTGCCATCAATGCTTTAGCAGTTGTCTTTCTACATGTTGCTGCTGAAGGGCACATTTACCTGCTGTTACAGGCCTCATTTACATCTGTTATTATGTCTTTGGCTTTCTAGTGGTGTACTATTGCACCAGAGCCCAAAGTACACTCCCATTTTTAATATTTTTCATTTAATTATTTTTTTAATCAAGTTTGTGCTGTGCAGAGTGGTGTGCAGCTCCACTGAAACATGCTTAATGACTGTAACTAGCAATTAGTATGTTTTCCTTAAACCACCTGTTTTAATTAAGAGTTGTGTGGTGTGGCAAGTTAATGCAATGGTCTACAGGTGTGATGGTCTTGGGTTTGAAATATGGAACAGGTGTTTATTTTGTAAGTGTATATTACAGCTTTAAAAAGCATAGTCAATATAGCTCTATTTAGCTGAGCTTATTGAAGCTGCAAAACACAGTGCTATGTGCAGCAATGCACTAAAAATATAAAGAAAAGAAAAATGGGGGGATAGGAAAGTGGTCAAATAGAGTGCAAGCAGGGGGAAAAACATAGTGAAAGGCAGGTAGGGTGTGCAGGAAGGGTGTAGGAAAGAACCATAGCCATCCTTTTCTTGTACAGCAACAACTGTTCACTTTGACAGAATTTGTACATGACTTTGAACTCTCAACCCCAGAGAGAGGGATGAGGACAACATAACTGCATTGTCAAGCCAATTGGACCAAATTACGTGATCCCAGTGTTCACGTGCAAAATGGAGAGCTATGTATAGGACAATATTTTGTTTCTTTGGGACAGGTGCCATTTTTTTTAAGGCGAGAGTGGAATTTTGGGGAAGGGACATCGGTACTTGTGGGAGAGGTAAATTGTGTAGGTGAGGACGCATTTGCAGACAGACAAGACAGCAGACAGGGGCGGTGTGTGACACATGAGGGGGGTGAACACCTTGGATAGGAAGGGTGTTGTGGAATCCAAGTCCGATGAGTCTCCAGACAGCAGCAGAGTTACTCACATCCCCACCCATGGGACTGTTGGCACTGCTCCTTCACTGACCCAAGGGTAGCAGTGCTGGAGGCTGGGCACTGCAGTGAGGCTGCCCACCAGGTTCACCAGCATGCCCTCATGTCCCATCCTGTGGGTCTGTTCTACCTGATGCCACAGGTAGTGCAGGGGCTGCAGAGGGCACCACAGGTCTGGGTCCCCAGATGTGTGGGGACCCAGTGCCATGGCCGATTGAGTCTAGGTAGGCAGATCAGGTGGAACCAGCCTACCTTCACATGCTGTGGTGAATGAGGTATAGCAGTAAGTTAAGATTAGTAATAACCAAACCATTGTTAGTATTAACAGAATGGAACATCATTTTAATTAATCCAAATACATATTAATGTATATTATGTGTAATACAACATTAAATAACATAACAGTCAGTATGGTAACAGCATGCCAGTAAGAAGTAAACCATAAGGCCAACAAAATAGTTGGTTTAACAAAATATGTTAATAGTGAATCATAATAACACATAGCAATAATACATCACATTCTGCAAAAGTATAGTTAGTTTAACACAATATGTTAATATTAAAACATAACAATAAATAACAATAATAAATAAATGAAGATAAGGAGTGGAGAGAGAGAGAATCAATCTATTACTGACAATGTAGACTATATTTATTTATTTATTTTATTTTATTTATTTTACATTTGCTGACCGGGATAGTCCGACTGGATATATGTCTATTTTCAGTGAAGGCCCGGGGAGAAAATCTCCACATACCAAAAAAAGAGTGACAAATCCAGGCAGACATGTTTAGAAAAATATAGACAAAGAATACAGGAAGATATCAATATACTGAGAAAAACAGAACCAACAACTAACAAACTAAATAAAAAATGGTTTTCATTATAATGGTTGTCTGATGAAGGCTGGTGTTACAGCCGAAAGCGCTTACCTACTATTCAATAAACTTGGATTCCTTATTTCACTTGGATTTATTTCAACTGCATTGGCATATTACTGGATTTTATTACACTGATTGCATTTGGTATATCACTGGATTGCTATTGCGCTGCTATTTTTTATTTAAATATCAATGTACACAATGTGCCGATTTACACCTGAATGGCAAAGATGTATCAGAAAATGTGAACATAGAATACAATCAGATCTCATAATTCACAATGCTTAGACATTCAAATGCTGTGAGGCATAGATACTTGGGTAACCAGCAGGTTGGGTAGCAAGACATATATTAGTGAAGTTGTTAGTCAAGTTTAGAACAAGAGCACAGCCAATGAAATGTGAGGTATTTTTTGAGTTCTCTTTTAAATAGAGGTATTGAGGTTTCCTTGGTAATGGTAGTAGGGAGTAGAGTCCAGATTTTACCGGTTGAGTTGGCAATTATAGCATCGCCTGCAGAGTTGTTGGATTTTTGGGTCAGTATCATTAGTTTATCAGGTGAGCGTAATGGCCTGGGGGCACTATGAGGGGTGAAAATATTTTTGAGGGCAGGGGTGTTATCAGGTTGATGGAGTATTTTATGCACTACTATAAGCTGGTTGAACTGTAGAAGGGTAGGATACTCTAGCCATACCAGTGCTTTGAGGTTCTGGCAATGGTGGGTCTTAAAAGCCATGCCTGTAGTGAATCTGGCTATATGATTGTAACATCCTGATAATTTGTTGAGATCGGTTTTGGATAGGTTGTTGAGTACAGGGGAGGCATACATAAGGGTAGAGAGGAGGTGTGATCTTGAATAGCTACCCTAGCTAGAGGGGTAAGGAAAGGTTTGGCTCTGTATAGGGAGCCAAGTTTTTTGTTGATGGACTTAATAGCGTGATTGACATGTTTATCAAATTTAAGGTTGTTGTCTTATTATGCCTAGAAGCTTTGTATGGTCATCAGGGGAGATAATGGTGTCATTGCTAGATTTGATGTTGAAGGAAGAAGGAGGAATTCTATGGTTAGGGGAGAAAAGTAGTAACTTGGTTTTGTTAGGATTTAGAAGCAGGCGGCGATTAGCTAGCCATGTTTCTACCATGCTGAAAGTGGTCTGGGTGAGGGTTAGAAGTTGTGTAGGAGAGGAGGCGGAGCATATTAGCATTGAGTCATCTGCATATTGGATGCAGGTAGCTCCTGGTATGGTGGTGTGCAGATCATTGATAAAGATAGAGAAAAGAAGGGGACCTAGTATGGACCCTTGTGGGACACCTAGGGTGAGAGGAAGTTGGAATGACAGCTTGCTCTGCCATAAGACAGCCTACTTTCTACTGTTTAGG
Source organism: Protopterus annectens (assembly GCF_019279795.1). Lineage (NCBI taxonomy): Eukaryota > Metazoa > Chordata > Ceratodontiformes > Protopteridae > Protopterus > Protopterus annectens. Next base: position 1,949,332,408 of record NC_056737.1, read on the forward strand.
TAGGAGTGGAACCATTGTATTGCATCTTGGTCTAAACCAATGGTTTGTAGGTTATTGAACAGTAGCTGATGGTTGACAATATAAAAAGCTTTTGAGAGATGTAGGAAGAGTGCTGAAGATAGTTTGTTGTTGTTACGATGAAGACTGATGACATTAGAGAAAGATAGAAAAGCTGTGGTGGTACTGTAGAATGGCCTAAAGCCATGCTGAGAGTCGGCGAGCTTTCTGTGTTGAATAAGAAAGTGCATGATTTGTTTGTGTATACATCTTTCCATGATTTTAGCTAGTGGTGAAAGAATGGCTATAGGTCTAAAGTCAGATAATTCTGTGGAACTTCCTCCTTTATGGAGAGGTATAACATGTGATATTTTCCATATTGCTTGGATGGATCCTTCTGAGATGGATCTGTTGATCAGAATAGAAATAGGAAGTGCTATGGCATCAGCTGGTTTTTGAAGATATTCAGCTGGGAGGTGGTCGGCAGTTAGTGTAGTAGGTTTTAGCTTTTTGTGTAAGGTCTGGATCAGGTTGGTAGGTACGGTTTGAAAGGTAAAGGTGGGTTGGGTGCTGGGTGGATCAGGGCTAGATGTGCCAGATCTGGTGTTTGTGTCTGATGGAGTGAGATGGGTAGCTAATGACTGGATAGTTTCAGTAAAGAAGGAGTTGAAGCTGTTTGCAATTTCAACAGGGGATTTATCAAGGGCAGCTGATGGGGTAGGAGTGGTGGAATAGCCTGGGTGGATAAGATTGTTAATACCAGCCCAGAACTTTTGAGGTTTTAGCTGATATTTTTGTTGTAGGAGGGTGTAGTGATTTTTTTTGTCTAGAATGACAGATTTTTTGGTCTGGTTCCTTAGCTGCTGGTATCTTACTTGGTCCATAGGGGCTTTGGTAACATGCCATCTGGCCCAGGCTTTGTTTCTTAGTTTAATTTTGGCTTTTGTTTCTTTAGATAGCCACGGTGCAAACACTGATAATAAATACTCTACAGGTGTGTACTGTCAGTTCTAAGTACAGTGACTACAATTTTCCTGTAGCTGATGTAACACGTACTTACTATGCCTCTCAAGCTATTATTATGGGTTAGTATGGGCTGAGCAATTACAAATGCAGGTACATGACTACACAGAACACTTTCACATAATTTGGAATTATAAAACTACCAAAGTGTTCTATAAGTGGAACTGATAATACATTGCATTCCAGATAGTCATTTTTCTGGTAATTCTGTGACAGATGGATTATAGGTTCATAGGTTCATAGGTGTGTACTAGGCTAATGGCCATGGAGCCTTTACAAGCCTAGTCCATAGGATTACCCTGACATCATGACACCCAACCTTAGTTCCCAGTGCCTCTGTCGAGTAAAGCCACTGGAGTGATCCCTGTGGTGAATTTTCTATTTCCCATCCACTCATCAAGATTTCTCTTGAAGACGGCCAGTGAGGTGCTCTGCTTGACATGTATGGGAAGTCTATTCCATAGCATGGGCAGTCTTTGGGTTATGAACCTGTCCCTCCAGCATGTTCTGTTGATTGTGGTAATGAGGTTGATGTCTCCGGAGCATGTGCTGCGGAGGGATTGGGATTTCTTTAGATGTAGCATTTCTAACAGAGCTGGGTCAGACATGGCTTTGTAAGTCAAGCAGAGATCACCTCTAAGTAGGTGATATGAAACAGAGAATAGCTGGAGTTTTTTTAGTCCATATAGGACAAATGTTTAGGGCCTAGGACCCTCTTTGTGAGGTACTTTTGCAGCCTCTGCAGTTGTTGCTGGTGTTTAGTGAGGTACATGCCAAATGGGGCATTGTACTCATGACTGGCCTAATGAGGGAAGAGTAGAGGGAGACAATGGCCTCTTTCTTCCTGGATACAAAACCCTTAGTAATGAGATGTGCCACATAGAAGGACTTTATGACCACAGTGGCAATGTGGTGGTCAAAAGAAAGGTTGCTATCAACCTGTGTTCCCAGATCTCTTATAACACCTTCTGTGTTCAGAGGACTACCATCGATGTGATAATTCATGGGAACTGGGTTTTTTCCAAAGGGAAAAACGACAAATGTTTTGGGCATTGAGCTTAAGGCCATGGTTCTGACACCAGTCGTTCATCTCAGTGAGGCCTTTCTACAGGATGTCAACATCACTTGGGGAGTTAATAATAGCTCCCAACTTGCAATCGTCTGCTAGATTTGTCAGCCAGAGTCCCTTCGTGTTGTCATGGACTTCAGAGAAGTAGATACCAAACAGGAGAGGACCCAGGACCGAACCCTATGGGACTCCACTCATGACTGGTCAGTAGTCTGACTTGGAGTCAGCTACTTTCACACTGTGGGTTCTACCTGTGAGCCAGTTTGCAACCCACCTAGTGATATAGGGTTGATTCCTAGCTTAGTAAGTTTTTCTATGATTCCTGAGTGGGGAATGGTGTCAAAGGCCTTGGCCAGATCAAGGTAGGCTGTGTGAACCACCTTGCCTTCGGCCAAAGCTCTGGTGACTGACTCAATCAAAGAAGTTGACAAAGTTGAGCCGGCATGATCTACGCTTCACAAAACCAAACTGTGTGGGATCTAGAGTTTGGAGATTCCCTATATCTTTGTTTATTAGGTCCATGATGATGCGCTCCATAGTTTTGCATATCAGACTCATCAGGCTAATGGGGCGATAGTTCCCATGGTCTGTATTCACTCCTCCTTTGGGGAGAGGGATGACTGTAGTAGTGCACCATTCGGTAGGGTCAAAGCCTGAGGTGAAGCTGTGATTGAACAGGGCACACAGGTGAGGTGCCAGTTTACTCTGTAGTTCATGTAGAACACAGCCAGGGATATTATCAGGTCCCATAGAAGCTGTATTCTTGGTCTTGGACAGTGCTGTTATAACCTGTGCAGCAGTAATACTGGGTGCCTGACAATTTGCTGGTATTGTGACTGGTCCCTGGAGGGGGAGAGAGGGGCAAAATTGGCACTGAATCTGTTGGCCAGTATATTGGCAATATCTGTTGGCTCAGTATAGGAGGTACAATTGTGCAGTAGCTCAGAGCAAATCTGGTATTGCCGTGGAGATTGCTTACATAAGTATAGAAGGCCTTGTGGGTGTCATTACTATCTGCTGCAATTCTGTTTTCATAGCTAGCTTTAGAAGATTTGATGAGGAATCTCAACTTTTTGTTGAGGCTAATAAGGGAGTTATTCCGGTCTTGGGACTTCACCTTATTCAACATTAGTTTCCTCCTTCTGTTGTAGAGTTTGTTTATGGCAGGGGACCACCAGATTGGCTTCCTTTTTTTTTGGAGGTGAGCATCTTGGTTCTATTGGGTATGTTGAGATCCATGCATTTGTGTACTTGTTTGTACAGTGCATTGGTGTATGATTTGGTGGTCATGCAAATGATCTCCATTTGCATGGGTGCTGTGAAGTTAGCCATCTCTGTTATTAGGAACTCAAAGTTAGCTTTGGAGAAGTTTTTCATGGTGGTTAACTTTGCGGGAGGTGGGAGGGATGTGGATTTCCAAGGTAATTAGTTTGTGTTCGGAACTAACCAGGGAGGAGTTGACTATTATTGTAGAGCAATGGTCACCCATATTAGTAATGACCAGGTCAAGGATTTTGCTACCTGTAGTGGGGGTAAGAATGAACTGGTCCAGGGCATTAGATTTAATGAATTCCAGGAAACGTTAGGCAAGTGTATTGGTACATGAGTAGTTTTCACAGTTAATGGAGGGGTAATTGAAGTCACCCAGTATGAGAGTGTTAGGTTGGACCTTAATATTCTTCACGGTGCTTAGGAACGTGGAGTGTGAGTCTTAGCACATGGTTGGGGACCTATAGCGGGCTACGACCTGAATCGCTGTCTTACCCAATGTTAGCTGCACTTGAAATATCTCATATGCATTATGTTAGGCTACCAGTCTGGAGGTGTGCACATCCTTTATGAATATGGAAATACCCCCACCTTTGGAGCTTCGGTCCAAGTTCTGGGGCCGAAAGGTGTGGAATGAGTTATTGCCTGGTAGGGCAGGGGTACTTTCTGCTGCCTTGAACCAGGTCTCTGTTACAGCACAAATGTCAATGTTCTCCATTATAAGGAGTGCTTCAAGAGAGTGCATTTTGAGATTTAGACTTCTAGCGTTGAGCAGCATGACCCTCAGATTGCATTTGTTTGTAGCTGTTATGGTGGTAATTTGGTCTTTGGAACACTGCCTAAAAAGGCACTATAGGATTGGCAAGAGCCTTGGCCAGTATCCAGAAGCCCAGGGGTGACAGATGCAGACCATCTCTGGGAAAGCATCGAGGTCTGTCAGTCATGTCATCCCAGGCAGTCAGATACTGGACCTCCTTAGAATGACACCAGAAACTTAGCCAGTTATTGAAATCAATCATTTTCTGCTTGCACTGTGATATCATTCTGGGTGAGAGTAGGATGCTGCTCAGGGCTAGGGTCATACCTGCCTGGGCTACTTAATCTGAGAGCTCCTCCATGTCTCTATTCATGTAGTCCAGGGTGGTATGTCTCAGGTCATTTACACCCACATGTACAATAACAGAGTCATATTTGTACCTGTTATTGAGGGACCTGAGTGCGTGCATTATGTTGTGGATCCTAGCACCTGACAGGCAGCTGACTGTTACTTTCTCCTTATTCAACCTAGTGAGTGGGACATCAGTGTGCCTCACTATTGAGTCACCTATGACTAGTGTGTTGGGCATGCTGTTTTGCCTTAGCAGCTTTGGTTGAGTGGCACACTGTTTAAGAGAGTTATGTGTCTCATGATTAGTGCTGTGTTGTGGTGGTCAAGTGCATTTCTGCTTTGGAGGTCTCTGCTGTTTGGGTAGATTTTTATTGAGAGCCTCTGCAAAGGTGGGTATGCAGTTTGTGTTTTTATGTGAAGGCAGTGCTGGCATGTGTTCTGTAGGGCTATATGTTCCATGTGGTGTGGTGCAATTGCTGACCTTCTCCTCTTGACCAGCTATTCCGGTCTTGGCTGGAGAGTGCGTAGCTTCCAATTTGGATATAGAAGTGTATCTCTCACAAGTCTGAGTGTTGGGAGGTAAGAGGAGAGGGTTGTCAGTGTACATGAAGCAGTTGCTACATTGCTTCAGGATGCCCAAGCTTACCAGGTTAATAGAAGAAAGTAAAGAGAACTGACCTTTAGACATGCCTGGAGGGGTGGGCATTAATAATAAGTACTGGAGCTGTTTCATTGTAGAGGTTTAGTGCTGGTAGCACTTTTGTGTGCTACAATAATTGCTACAAGAAGTCTGGTAAAGTGCTAGATCAATAAGCTAGTAAAAGTCCAGGAGAGGAGAGAACTAGTAGATCTAAGGGAAAAAATGAAGAGCAGACTTTGACACTGCTCAGAAGCTTACAAACAAACCTGGATACAGCAAATCTGACAAGCTAGAAGGCTTCCCTCTAACACAGAAAGGCTTGGTGGGCTCAGAAGCTTACATACAGTCCTGGATACAGCAAATCTGTGTCTGGACTACACTAGTTACAGGAAAGGGGGGAAAGCGCAAACGTGGGCTTTTAAGCCAGAAAGTTGAAAGAGATGGAAAAACTGCTCAAACGGCCAATATATTACAATTTCTGTGCCAGAAACCACTCCTCTTGTGGTAGATAGGCTACATAGTGCTTACCACTCCCACCGATAAGCTAGAAGGCTTCCCTCCAATACAAAAAGGCTTGGGAGGCTCAGAAGCTTACAAACAGTCCTGGATACAGCAAATCTGTATCTGGACTAGATTAGTTACAGGAAAGGCAGGAAACAAGCATAGAATTTAGATTTTTTTTTAAAGAAAAGAAGCTAAAACAGCAGTAAAAACAATTCAAGTGCATTGCAAGGTAGCACACTTGTGTGTATAGCAGTATTAAAGCAAGTACAGCTTAAATAAATGCAATTTATTAAAATGTGCTCTAAACTGAATTCAATTATTGTTTTATTCAACTCTGAACAGTTAAAAAGTGCCAAAAATATACTTATCAGCTGAGAAGCCCACTCGGTCAGAACACAGGGAGATTGTAGTAAAGTTTTTTTTTTTGTTTTTATTTTTATTTTTTTTTTGTTTTAGTAAAGTGGAAAGGGAGAAAGGAGGAGCAGTAGATAATTCAAGGTTAAGAAACTAAGCGGGTTGGCCTTCTCAAATGTTCTCTCTGTATTAGATAGAATGAGCTAATGACACCAGACTGGGAGAAGTGTCCCAGGTCAAATTTACAGTAGGGGCAGGCACCTGCTAAACCACTAAACCACTTAATACCTTACACACAGTGAAAATAGCTAGAAAAGATTTACAAACAGTATGACAGTAAAAACCTTATTTATCAGGCCCTGTGAGGCAGAAAATTTTAGTACAACCGTGCAGATTAGTTTATAGTTATAAAATACGGCAAAAAGTATGCAGCAGACAATAAAAGTGCTATAAATATCTATAAGCAATAACTAGTAAAAATATGCAAAAAACAGGATACTTAAAGTTATATATCACAGATGAGAGTTTTACTCAGTGCCCTTCCTCCAATTAGCTCTGTGTAAATTGGCAGAAACACTCACAAGGTAACCTCTTAAGTAACAGAAAGTTGAAACTTGAAACAACTTTAAAAAAGCTCGAAAGAACCAATGAGGTGTTTACTCCAAGCCGTAGTTCAGGTAACCCCAATCAGCCAGTGACCATAAACATTACACTCTCACTGAAATGCAAAATGGTTTCTGCTAAACTAAGATGGCCTGGAACATGTGCTCAGACACACAGCCTCTGCAAACAACAACTAGGCTCAGAACACAAACCTGAATATGGACAATGCTTCAGCTACTAATTACACTACTTAGGCAGAAGACACTACAGAAATGTTCATCATAGCAGAAAAACAGCAGTGAGCCTTTAAATGAAAGTTTTAAACAGATAAAGGAGCAAGGAGAATCTGGAGAATACGTTTAACTGCAAACAAACCAGTTATATGATACAGTCCTTGGCAGGAAATCAGAACAAACACAAACAGATGTTTAACAAGTGGAGAAAATTTCTAGTTAATACCCTACACACAGTGAAACTAGCTAGAAAAGATTTACGAACAGTGTGACAGTAAAAACCTTATTTATCAGGCCCTGTGAGGCAGAACATTTAGTACAACCATGCTGATTAGTTTATAGGTATAAAATACAGTAAAAAGTATGCAGCAGACAATAAAAATGCTCTAAATATCTATAAGCAATAACTAGTAAAAATAAGCAAAAAACAGGATACTTAAAATTATATATCACAGATCAGAATTTTGCTCAGTGCCCTTCCTCTGATTAGCTCTGTGTAAAATGGCAGCTTTAATTACATTACCTGAAATTGTGACAGTTGAGAGGCATATTTGTGTACAGTACATAAACTAGACATCCATCATGTCTTAATTGGCAGGCATGTGAATCAAACCCAATAGCTATGACTGCAGGGGGCATCTGCAAAAAAATATAAAATTGACTGCAGCAGCTTATTATAGGCAGGCAAGGAATACAGACGTTCTGGGAATATGTAGCCTGATGTATTTAGGAATAAACAATGCTGCTTAGCACTTTATTGGTATTGTTGATAACTGTGAAATGTTAGCGCAATTATATCTGCTCATAGCATGGGCTACCTCAACCATATACCATTTGTTCCTGGAGTGGGAGAAAAACAGAGCATTATGTGAATGAATTTGTTTTGCATTCTAGAACTATTACAGTGCTATACTTGACTGCAGTGACAGTAGAACAAACACGCATGGCATACAGCGATACTGCATTTATTGCAACAAATTTCTTTAGGAATCAACTATGCTGCTTAACAGTTTATTGGTACTGCTGATAAGTGTCTGTGAAATGTAACCACAATCATATCTGTTCATAACATAGGCTACCTCACCCATATACCTTTTGTTCCTGGAGTGGGAGAAAAAGAGAAAATTATGTGACTGAATTCATTTTGCATTCCAGAACTATTACAGTGCTATACTTGACTGCAGTGACAGTAAAACACACATGCATGAACTATGACCATACTGCATTTATTAAAACAGATGTCTGTAGGAATCAACAATGCTGCTTTTCACTTTATTGGTATTGCTGATACATGTCTGTGAAGTCCACACAATATCTGCCCATAGAGTGGGCTACTTCACCCATATACTTTTATTACCAAAAAACATTATGTGACCGATATTGGCCTGGATACAGCCTCGGACCATACTATCAGTTAAACAATACAGTTTGCTGGCCATTAGTTTTCCATTCTACAACAATTACAGTATTACACTTGTCTGCAGCAACCTTACCATAGACAAGTAATGCATACAGCTCTACTGCAATGGTTATGACAACACAATCCTGCTGTACACTATTTTGCTTACGTTTTGGTATTGTTTATTGCAATACAGTTATTATTGTTCATTTATTGCACTGCAGCTCTACTTGCCCATTTGTCGCACTACAGTTCTACTTGCCAATTTATTGGACTACAGTTGTTAAGGTGTATACTTTATTGCAGTAAATGCTTTACTCTTTCTTGCTTATTGCACTAGAGTTGGCATAATAAATCCATACATACCACACTCACGGCACAACCTGGCCAGGCGCAAAGCATGGGACTCGACATTGTGAGCCCTCTCAGCTGCAGCTAAGAGAGATGCACACCATTATGCATACCAGTTTTGCAGACACTCAGTTTGCATATTTGTTAAACAGAGGAAAACATACTTACATATTTGTGGGGCATTCTCAGCTCTGGCTTTTTGGACCCAGGTGTGCAAAGTTCCCCTCTTTTTCCTCTTCAGGTCATCATAATAGGGATGACACTGCTCAACCATGCGGGGGATACCAGTAACACTGGTGAGTTCACTGGCTAACTGGTCCCAGGCACCTGCCTTACACTCCGAGCCCTGGAAACCACCCTGCAGCAGCCTGGGTTCATGATTTTTTAGCATGAGCCCAACAAAGACCCATGACTCCTGGACACCCCATCTCTGTGCCTGAAAGCATGCATCTTAACCAACACAGCCTGCTATATCACCAGTTGACCAGACTCCAAAGACTGTTGCAGAATTTCTGCCTATTGTGCCTAATATGGACTGTTTTTCTGCCCTAACACATCACTACGCAACATTCAAAAAAGCACTGCTATGCTTACCATCTTGCAAACCAGCTAAGTGCAGCTAACTCACATAACTGAGGTTTTAGCTAAGTTTAGCACTGCGCAAACAAAAGTAGCCATTAGCATGTTTAAGCAGTGTTCAGCACAGTGCAGCAGTGCCATATTTCACAAATTTGTTTTTAAAAATAAACATATATAATAAATTAGATTACAGACATCTTATCATTGCTGCAGACTCGAACCCAGGACCTACTAAACATTAGGCTGTATCTCTACCCATTTAGCTACTTGGATATTATGAAAGCTAGTATACCTTGACATATACTACTGGGCTACCTGTTAGCACTGCTAAGCACCTGGGCTCACCACACAAACGCACTTAAATAGACCCAGACATAAATAAACTACATTTGGTTCCTATTTTTAGATGTCTAGCAACTGTTGTCTATGTATGTATGAGCGCCACTCGGCTCAGCAGTGCTCCATACCACACCACGCAAATAAAAAAAAAACAGGAAAATAATATTTAAAATAAGAAAAATGCATCATTATGATAATTAACGACATCCAGTTTCTATTTTAGAGGTCTGGCAGGTGTCAGCTGTCTATATGTGAGCACAGCTTTGCATTGCTGTGTTCTGCACCACGAAGCATAAACATACAAAAAAAGGGAAAAGAAATAAAATAATATATTACACATTTGACAAAATTCACAGCATTTCAGCAGTAGTGGGGAGCAGTACAGGGAGCGTCACCCTGTATGCATCCACAAGCACGGGTAGCCTCTACACATCTCCCTATACCATATCAGCATCTCTGTACCTATGCTCTCCCTTGGCAGAGTGCCATCATTAATATGCATGGCGTGCTGCCGGGGGGGGGGGGCATGGCAGAGTACATGGGTACACTCTGTATAGGCTCTACATGGTGCCTACATGGATTTTATTAAATCCTGGGGGATATCTCTCAGTTTTCTGTGCAGCAAGAGACACAATGTCTGTACTAGGAAACTTTCTGCATTGTCTTTAGGGTGAATTAATTACTAATCTTGAAAGCATAAAGGAATGCAATTCATAGATTCATAGGTTGGTACTAGGCTATTGGCCCTAGGGCCTATACAAGCCTAGCCATAACAATTCCCTGGCTATTTCTTCCCACACTATTTACTTCCCTGGACCTCTGTCTAACAGGGCGACTGACGTGATCCCCGGGGTGAATTTCCTTTCTCCCATCCAATCATCAAGGTTCCTTTTGAAGAGGGTCAAAGAGGCGCTCTGCTTGACATGTGTGGGCAGTCTATTCCAGAGTCTGGGGAGTCTTTGGGTCAGGAACCTATCCCTCCAGCATGTTTTGTTTATTGTGATGACAAGGTTCAGAACCCTGGAGCATGTGGCTCTGAGGGATTGGGATTTTTTTAAGTGTAGCATGTCCAGCACCTGCCAGAGATCTGAGGAGAAGCCCTTGTCTATATATTTTTAGAGGTAGGATAAATACTGCCAGCTTCATTAACGGTTGTTTGGCCTGGGAACTAGCAGTCAGATGACAGGAAATTATGTAATTCTGCAAGCTATCCCAGAAATAATATTTTAGATATTAATTTGAAAAGTCTCTTAGTGAGACAGAGCATTCTGCATTCTGTATTGGACCTGATAACAGCTAGAAGATCCATTCACCATGTCTGCCTTGCTCTAATGAAGTAAGTTTCTAGGATATAGTAATTCTCTTAGATACAGTCAGGAATATAGTAAAGCTTAGTTTAGATGTTTTTCTTTACTTATTTGAGACTGTCCTGTGTTGTTTTAAATAATCCCTGTAGTTTGTACTCTGATGTGACTGTGAATATATATTTAGTATTATCTTCTTCTTTTATTATTTATTATTAAATATATTTAAACCTTTCATTGTGGCTGAGCTGTGTAGATATATTTAAATTTTGAGAGTACTTGCATATTTATTTGGTGACACTGTGGGTCACTCCTAATAGCCTTGCTCTTGGTCAAACTACCATTTGTATTAATATTAATATTACACTGTAAGATTGGACACCCTTTGTTAAAGGCCTTAAGGTAGCTGGGCAGGAGTGACTGGTAGTAGTAAAAACTACCTTATAGTCTGAGCAAAAGGGGGCATAGCTAGTAAGCCTGTGCCAGCCTTTCCCATGTGTGTGTGTGTGTGTGTGTGTGTGTGCATGTGTGTGTGCGTGTGTGTGTGTGTGTGTGTGTGTGTGTGTGTGTGTGTGTGTGTGTGTGTGTGTGTGTGTGTGTGAATCAAACCTCAAAGAGTGTGTGTGTCAGCTACTTGGTCAGGGGCATGAAGCACTGGTTGGACAGATAGGGTGTTGGCAGTCTTAACTTGCTCACTCAGCTGAGATCTCAATTCCATAGTTGTGCCATTGGGGTGTCTTATTGGGGATCTGGCGAAAGAGTGAGAAAACCAGCCCTGGACTGACTGTGGTCCCTGTGTGCTCTAAAGGGAAATTGCACTTGATACAGAGGGCTGCATCTGGAAATACTGTGTGTGTGCTTGCTATCCTCCCAGTGAACATCTCCACTGTTGCCAGTGGTGAGAATTGAGGCTCCTTGATTACTGGTCCAGTGGCGGGCATCATAGCATGTTTATGTCACCACAGCCTAGAATTCGGACACATTTTACCATTTAATTTCAGGGGATAGCAGATATATTTTAGTTACAGAAAACCCAAATATCCTACTAATCCAAATATGGCTGTATAATAACTTGAATTCTGTAATCCTGCTGAGCTCAAATATTACATCTGTTATGTACTAGATCACTCAGCACAAGATGTATAAGTTAAACAGATGAAAGCAGACTTATTTATTTTATTTGTTTTTGTTATCTGGATTAGTCTCACTAGGATTGTGGCCTAGTGGCATTCATAGTGATTATGGTATTTTAATGAGACACTGCAGAAATTCCCATACTCTTTGGAGGACTCTTTGTGAGATGTTCACTAGTTAGCACCAGATGGCTGTTGCTGATGATCACTAAATACAAGATGGAGGTGGAGGTGAATATCATTTCATCAGGGGCTCTGGATGACTCTGTTTTACAAAAAAATGATGGATGAAGCAGAACCAGAAAAATTGTAGGACATGCAGTGGAATGTGGTAATGGATAAAATGTTTGACACAGAATAGATGATAGAAAGAAGGATGTTGTAAATTATGGTATGAATACACACATCTTGTCAGTGGAGTAACTAGTTTTAAGGGCATGCTCTTGTGTTGAGCTGCAGGAAAATGGAACAGAGAGGGATAAACAGAGGGAGGATTCCAGAGTAAAAACATATGCAGCAGCAGTAACAGGGTCCAGTGAAAGACGTTAACCTCAATCTCTTTAGGATCTTAATGCTAAATGGAAACACTTATCTAAGATAAAGTCAGATTATATGGGAAGAATGGAAAGCCTCAGACTTTATTGTTTTATTTGTGTATGGGACTAAGTAATTATAGATTATTTGCTTAGCTCTTCTGCATTTACTTAGTTTTGGCCTGCTGAGATCCATATTAACAGGCAGTGCCTCCAAGTATCTAAAAGGGAATTATTTCACAACATTAAGGTCTGAAAGGTACTGAGATGCAAATCAGCACCATTTATGGAGATACACACTTTTGTTCATGTTTTATCATTATTCCTGCTTAACAACACCATTGTGTGTGGTGTGCAAGTAGGTGTATACAGCAGTTACATGACATGGAACCCTTAGTGTGTGATTGGGAAAGCTAGGATATTTAGTTTGCAATAGATTAGATTATTCTTTACATACTGTATTGTCAGCTATGCCAGGAAAAGTAGGGCAGTGGATCTGTAACATATGCCAGCATAGCTAGCTAGAGTTTTGTAAAGAATTATATGTCATTTATATATCAAATTGATTTGTACAGGTGCTTGTGCTGAAATGTATTTGTAAAGCTGCTTGTGTTAAAACATTTACCAACAGTGGACCCTGCTGTACAGAAAACAAATACACCTGTAGCTCAAACTGTAATGTAATTGTTAAAATGAATATATTATAACAGAGGATACTGGAAGAGAAGAGGTTAATCTCAGTTCAGCTAACTTTGAAATAATAGTCTGAAACTAAATTACCTGGTTTAAGCCATAAAGATTGTATCTTACAGTTCTGATTGCAGCCAGAGACAAAATGTCTGTAAAAACCAGAACTAGGAATCCTACTCCATTGTCCTTAGGGGTGAACTATTTGCTGCCCTGGAAGGGTGGACATTATATGTGCTAAATTCTGGTTCACTTTCTAGTAAAGGGGGTAGTGTGGGAGCCAGGGCACTGGCTTCACAGAGAGGGCGGTGGAGGACTTGGCTTGGAACACTCGGCTGAGGACTTAAGTCTACAGCTGTGTCAGTGATAGTCTTATTTGAAGCCTGTAGAAAGAGAGAGAGAGAGCGAGAGAGAGCGAGAGAGAGAGAGAGAGAGCTAGAAAGAGGGAAACACAACCCCAGAATTGTGTTCCCTGTGTGCTCTTAAGGGAAATTGTGTGTGGTGCAGAGAGCAGCATCTGGAAATTCTGTGTGTATCTATTTTTGTTCCAAGTGAACATCCCTCACTGGTGTCAGTGGTGATTATTGAGGGTCCTGAATTACTGGCCCAGAGGAGGGATATCACACATACACAGCCTGCACAGTAACAGTTATTTTGATATTCCTTGTGCACTTTCTCATTCCTCTGCCTATTTAACGTGTAATATTTTATGTGTATTGTTTGTTTTATTGTTCAAGTAAAGTTTATTTACTGACTTTAAGCTCTCATGTCTGGCCTTTTTTATGTATGTATGTATTATTATCATTGCTATGATTATTATTATAATAACTGATTATATGAGAACAGAAATATCATTATTTATCATGGTACTTTGACAAGATGTGGCTTCTGTCTCCAATTAACTAGATCACTTGAGCCTAATACCAGTGAATGATTTTAATTTTTATATTTTCTATTTGGATAAATCAGTTGTGATCTGGTAACTGCTGGTCCCTTGTTAAATCTATTGTGGTGGCAGTACTACTGAACCAGGAAAAATATGGGAATTTGAGTATTCTGACTGTCTTTGTGGCATTTTTTTGTGCATGTGTATGTGTGTGTGTGTGTGTGTGTGTGTGTGTGTGTGTGTGTGTGTGTGTGTGTGTGTGTGTGTGTGTGTGTGTGTGCATGTGAGCGCGCATGTGTGTGCATTTAAGTAAGTGTGTTTATAACTCATTACAACAGAGTGAGCCTCCAGGAATTTCTGCAGTTACCTCCTACTGTGCCTCTAGGCATCAAATAGTGCTTGTTTTTATTTGTATTGATAATTACATAACTATGCTACATGCAAGTTATCAGAATATTTTATACTGAAGCATACATGATGGCAAATACAATTCTATTGATGTTTGACCTCTGTTAATGAGTGTTTGTCAGAACTGTAAGGTGATAACTTCATTTTTTTAAAGGTTCAAGCCACACCCATTGGGAGTTAAAGGCACACACTCAAAATAGCTGTACTGGAGGGAATGAGTTAAAATAATAACATGTTTGAAAGGCAGTTATTATAAATAAGAGGCACTGGAAGGCACTGTGCCTCACTGAAAGAGGGGCGAGAAAGGGGCCTGGAGTGGTAGCTCAAAGGCTCAGCTCTTTAATTGGTCTGGGTGCAGTCTAGTCTGGGTGTGGATATTGGAAACGCATACCCAGGACATCAGTTTATATTCCCTGGGCCTGATTGCATTTTGTGAATTGATTTTTGAATCAGACTTCTGTACACTTTCTTTCTTTTACTTTAACCTGCTTGATATCAGTGGTGTGACTTGAGAAACAACTATCATACCAGCTTAGTCTTCCTTAACAACTGGATGGCTGTAGTAGGATTCTAACTCCATCTGTGTCAGCCAGCCAGCCGTTAGATCTGCCTGCTGAGATTCTAACCCCATCTGTGCCAGCCAGCCAGCCATTACATGTACCCCTTATCACTAGCTACCTTTCCACCACAGGCACATTACACTCCTCGCCTAAACACGTACCACATACACGCACACACACACACACACACACACACACACACACACACACACACACACACACACACACACACACACACACACACACACACACACACACACACACACACACACAGCAAGCATTTGGCTACTGTCTCACAGACAAACGTTCACACTCCACAAGTACTGGACCACATGCATCTCAACCCTGCTGCACTCACGCACTTCTACCTTTTGACCTCCCACTCACATGTTCCATGTTTTCAGTCATTCACTGTAAAACTTAGCTGTAAAAAAGCAACCTCATAACCCATAAGGCACACATGCAAACATAATGATTGCCATATTCATACACCAAATAAACCTGGCATCTGTTTATATACTAACTGCCTGTTTATATGTAAGACTAATGGCATACTTACAAATATCCCTGTGCATGCGCACACTTGACAAATACATTTACCCAGCAAGTATCAATAGTCAACTAGACTGCACTTTCAATCAGTGGCACCAATCACAAAAGCACTTTAATACCAGGGTTAAGATAATACGGCCAACATCCTGTATGAAACACAAAGTGATGCAGGAACTTGATATTTGCATAATTCCCTGCAGTTGCTTACAGTTTCACTTCTGCAATGTACTGTTTGCTTTAAAAGCAGCCATACTGTATGTTGTCTTAGTGACCCTTATCAATTACTTTGCATACTTGCTAAGGTTTGACACTGAGATGAAATGCACAGAAAAGCAGACTATAAAATACGGAAGAACTTCCTTCTTGTAGAATGATTCACCTGGGTCTGAACTTAGACTAGAGGTAAGACTCAGTTAAGGGTCAGTTTGCAACCTGAGAAAAGAAGTACTTCAAACACAGCAGCAGTGCAGATGCACTAATAGGCAAAATGTTATAGAGAAAAGGAATTAATGTCCACTTCATCCCAGCATGATGGAAATGATGTTGTGGCACCTCATAGTGCCACAGCACCCAGGCTGGGAGCCACTGGTTTAGGCTATCTGATGTAGATAGGATTGAAAATAGTTGTGAATGAGGGTGTAATGGAGCCTGAACAACAATGGCACCCCTGAGCCCCTAACTCTGCCCTATGCAAAAGTTTAGTAAAGTTTTTGTACAGAAGAAATACAGCTTATGTACGAATATTTAACTGCATGTATTCCATTAATTATGGTCAGTACATCTTAGAAATGTTTGATGTATTTTCTTCATAACAGAGAACAGGTTATTGAAAGGTGGACATACAACAGACATGGAGTATACAGCATGAAATATCTGCTGAAAGACTGGACAATACAATGAGTGGCCACATGCTTCTTTTGTCAACACTGAAAAAAAAAAACGTGAAATGGAGACTCATCTGAAATGACAACAGACTGGATATCGTTAACAGGATTTGTAGACGCTGACCTCCAAGTGAGAAGACAATGACAATTTTCCCAAAGAGACAATTTCCACATAATCGATTTCTGGCAATTTGGATTTTAACATCTGTAGTCGCTGCATTTCCATTGGTGAGTCAATATGAATCTTAGGAAATCTAAGTGTCAGTCAGTCCTGGAGTAGTTTTGTTAAATGGGCATCCAGTTATTCAGGCTATGATTAAAGAAAGTGAGTTGTATCACTAACATGCAGGGGGGGGTGCCTATTCCAGAGGTTTGAGAGATACTGAGTTATAAACCTGTCCCTTCAATATATTTTATTTATTTATTGATGAAGATTAGGTCCATGCTTCTTGTATGAGTGGAGCCATTCAACTTGTGGAGATACAGGAAGTCCAAGACAATCAGCTCTCTTATGGTTAAATAAGCAAGACAGACATATCCCTTCATAAGTCTATAAGACACTGAATAAATGACTAGAGCTTCCAACCTCCCTTCATAGCTCAGGGACTTTAGGCCTGTGATCTTTGTGGTTAGAAACTTTTGAGATGTTTGTAATTGTTTGATATGTTTAGTGGGTACACCCCAAAGATGTTGCTGTGCTAGATAATTGGTCTGATCAATGCTGAGTTTAAGGCATTAATTACTGCTTTAGATTTTGAGGATATTTCTTTTGCAATTATCTGTGCAAAAATTAAAGGATTTCCTGACAGTTGATATCACAGGATGGTCAAAGGAGAGGGAATTATCAACTTAAGTTCCTAGGTCTGATACAAAATAAGTAATACATGGGTAAGTTAAATAAACTACACAAACATATTGTTAGAGATGCAACGTCTCTTTTCTATAATGTTAGCCATGATCTTTGCTAAGTAGTTAGATATTTTTTATATAATTCAAAGTCTTATTCATGTTTCATACAGATGTAGGATATAGTATAAAATATAACATATATCTGTAAATAGTTTTATGGACTTCAGTTATACTAAATTTTATTGTAATATTCTGCAGGGTTATGTGTTATATGGCAAAGGCAGCTTGTAAGGGAATGACAGTATGGGTGGTTATAGTTTAAAGGAGAAAAGTACAGCTGTTTAATATGTATTGTGACAGTCTCCTGGGGGCATGCTATGTTGTTAAAAGCAATCAAAAAGATAACAGATTTAGTGCACTAGTACTGTCTCTGTCAGAGGAACCAGTTGACTGAAGAATGAGTGATATAGAGGTAATTTGTGGAATCCCAAAGAAGGAAGTGTTTTTTGAAAATATCAGGTCAAGAAAATTAGCTAAACAGACTCTGAAGTCTGATTGTGCTGGTATCTGTTAGTAGGAAAATGTGGATGTTTGAAAGATATTGATTGACTGAAGTGGTGATTTTAGGGTTGGTTTATCACCTAATGGTGATGGCTGTTATAAAATTTATTCTAATTAAAAGACTACTAAGGGGATATCGGAGTGAGGTAAAGAAAGTATTTTCACATCTGCGAGAGCATAGCTTAAGGTCTGCTGAGACTGTGGGGATGGCCTTGGTTAGATGAGACTTCTCATTGCTAGGGGAGCATAGGGGAACCTTCAGTACCACCAAAGGGTGGTGGTCATTGTCATTCTTGTGGCAGAGAGAATAGGAAGGTTAGACATACAAATAATTTGGAATGTGGGTAGAATTAACAATTCCATTAACAGATAGTGTTGGCTGAGTTGGCAGACTTTAACAGTTCCCTGCAGACTACTCTAACAGAAATACTGGGTTAGCAGATTGTTGTAACTATGGCAATTATTTTCTGAGCTTTGATACAGAATTGGAATTGCCCAGACATAGTAAAGCATTGCTGACTTTAATTCTGGTGGCTGCCAAAAAAGAAATTACTAAAAAATGGAAATCAAACTCTAAATCAACTGTACTAGAAGTAGTGAATATAGTAATACTGATATCTTAAGAACAGGATAGGAGCAAAATACATAGAAAAAATGGGAATTGGGGGAGCAATACATGCAGAATAATATTTTGGAGGGGAAATGAGGTTTAAGGGAAGGCAGGAACTGAATGAGCTTTGTAATGTTTGTCTGACAATTACTGGATAGATTATAAGTTAAGTCAGCTATTTAGTGGGAGGAGCTGAAAAATAGCATTCTTCATTTAACTATAAATATTTGGAGGCATCTTTATTTAGCTGTAGTGCTTGTTTGACTTGCTGTTCTTTGCCTGACTATTGCTGACCTCTCCATTTGATTTTGAATTTAAGTATTTTGGTTTGGTTACTTCTATTTTTTATCTTTTTTCTTATATTGCATTTTGTTTTGTTTTGAGTGTTTTTGTTCATTTGGAGTTTTAAGAAGTCTTGGCTAGGGTCACTTAGAAAGTTAGAAAATAATTCCTCTGCAGACAGTGAATGACATCCAACTAATTAGTGGGAGGAGTTGAAAAATAGTATTCCATATTTAACTAGAAATATTTGGAGGCATCTTTATTTAGCCATAATGCTTGTTTGACTTGTGTTCTCTGCTTGACTATTGCTGATCTCTGTCTGCATTTGATTTTTCCCACCCAGCCAACCTACTGCTGTTGTACTCTTAAACTTGGTGGTGTTTGAGTTGCCCGTCCCTACTATAAATCTGATTTTGGGCACTCCTCCCAGTCCCATCTCATCAACTCATTCTACTGAGTACTGAGAGATCAGCTGGGAAGGCCCACCCTCTTAGTATCTTAAACTTGAATTATCTTCTGTTTCCTCCCTTCCCACTTACTAAAAAAATGCACTTTATTCACCTGCTTTTACTGTACCTGTACTTCTTCCCAGTTTATTACTTTATTTCACTTTTTGCTGTACATTCTTAAAGTGTTCAATTGCATTTAATCTGCTGCATTTATTACTGCTTGTTAGTAGACTGATTAAATTGTAACTTTTATTCAAAGCCTCTTAGTTTTGATTTAAGCACGCGAGCTTCAAACTAGTTATCCTATATAAGGAATGCTTGTGGTCTACACTCTTGTGTCAGGAGAGGTAGCTTACACTCTTCTAAGATGGGAATTTCTGGTTGAAGGCTGATTGTGTCTGTTATTTTAAAAGGGGTCTTAGTTCTGGTTTAAGCATTTGGGCTCCAAACCAGCTATTTTACACTAGAAAGGTTTGTGGTCGACACTCTTGTTTGGAGGAGAGGGTAGCGTCCACCCTTCTGAGGTGGGAATTGCTGGGGAAGGCTTATTGTGTCTGTTATTCTAAGTGTCTTTGTTCTGATTTAAGCACTTGAGCTCCAAACCAATTATTTTACATTAGGAATTTTTGTGGCCTACACACTTGTGGCACGAGAGGATAACCTTCATCCTTCTGTGCTGCAGTTACTCATTGCAGGCTTACTGTGTCTGTTATTCTAAAAGTGTTTATGTTCTGGTTTAAGCACTTGGGTTGCAAACCAGTTATTTTACATTAAGAAGGTTTGGGGGCTACACTCTTGTGGGAGGAGAGGGTGACCTCCACCCTTCTGAGCTGGGAATTGCTGGTGAAAGCTTATTGTGCTTGTTATTCTATATGTATTTGTTCTGGTCTGTAGACTCACCCTTGTGGCATCACTGTCTAAACAGTTTTTTTATTTAACAACTGGAGAATCCAGTTTACTTATAGCTGAGTGTTGCTCATCAAGTTCCTTGTCATATTGGCTTGTTCAATATTTAAGTTTTCCTCACTCCTCCTTAGTAGTTTACTGGCCATGGATATGCACTTCCATCTCTCTCTGTGCTCAGTCTGGTTGAGGTGGATATTCTAAGGCATTGTAGAAATTGTCACATGTACATTGACAACCCCTTGTTCTTAATAAAACAGACAGTGCATGTGAGAGGTTTAAATACACTTTAACGCCGGAGGCAAAAATCATTCATACAACCAAAACTAATTCTATTGAGGTAGCCAGTGACACCTCTACCTTGCCTACTACATGGGGTAAAGACCCGGCACATACTACATATGCTGAGGCACTTATTTATTTATTTATTTATGTATTTTTATGTATTTTGTTTGTTAACCATGTAGTGTCTGACTGGGCCAGGGGCCTGTTTTCAGGGGAGACTTAGGGAGAAAAGCTCCACATTGTACAATACATCAATGCAATATATTCAATAGTGAAATATATACAAAACAAATTGTGATTTTATATACAAAATAAAACAAATTCAACAACAATGATAGAAGATGCAATTTGAGCAGAGAAATTATGAAAATTCAGCATAACGTCAAATATCATATTTAGGACACAGTAATGAGCATTGTATGTTTGAAACATTTATATGCAGCTTAGGATATCTTTAATCACAGCTAAGGAGCAGAGATGGCAGAGTCACAAGAGAGGATACAGAATAATTCCAGGTAGAGTGAGGAGAGTACTGGGGTTGCAGAAATAAATAGGGGTTGTGTGACAGAGGTGAACCCAGTGGGGTATAAGTAAGGGCATGGTGTATAAGTAAAGGGCATCAGAGAGAAGTTAGCATGGAGAGTGGCTAGAGCATAGCCAGTGATTAGCGTGGCGTTCCTTTAGGAGAAGTTTGAACTGATGGCTGTTAGAGATTTTTACTATGGTATCGGGAAGAGTGTTCCAGAGTCTGGAAATTTTGTGTGAATAGTGAGTCACCATGAACGTTGTGGGAGTTGGAAACCTCTAACAAAAGTTTGTTAGAAGATCTGAGATTGGTATTGGGCTGGACTAAGTTGGAAAGAGCATGGCAGTTGTTAGGTTAATTGACTATTTTGTGGTCTAAGGTTAGCTGATGTAGTGATAAAAGGTTGGGGAGTTCCCACCAGCTTAACTGTGTGAGAGCTGAGCAGTGGTGAGATCTGTGTGGTTGGTTAGTAGCATATTTTGCAGTCTTATTATAGCATGATTCTAGGTTGCTGAAGTCTGACTTTCACATGCTTGTGAATATTAGGGAGCTGTATAGGAGGGATAGCAGGTGTGAGTGGGATGTGGCTAGTCTGGCTGTTGGAGTTAGGAATGGTTTGACTCTGTATAGGGTGCCTAGTTTGATGTGGACTTTCTTGATTGTAAGCGCAATGCATTTATCAAATTTTAGAATATAATCTATAGTAATACCTAAAAGTTTAGTATGGCTAGTGAGTACTATTTTGGTGCACTTTGCAGAGATGATTGAGAGTGAGGGATGGGACGGATTGAGTTTTTTATTAATGAAAACTATAATCTTTGTTTTGTTAGGGTTCAGAATGAGTTGTTGTTGGGAGAGGTATTTTTCAATCTCATGAAAGCTGATTGCATTCTTAGTTGGAGTTCTTACTTACAGGTAATGTTTCTAAAACACAAAGTCCTCCTGCACAGTATAATCAAAGACAGGGTCCTCAGCCATCATGTAAACACTCCATTAAAATACCACACACAGCTACACATAGTAACACTGTATCCATTGCCTGCACTGCTAAGCCCTTAAGGCAAACCAGCACACAACCAAATTTCCTGGTCATTGGTGATTCTATAGTGAGGCACACCAATGTTCTTCACCAGACTGAGTAAAGAGAGAGTAAAGGTTAGCTGCCTTTCCGGAGCTTGGATCCATCAAGTCACGCAGGCACTCAGGTCATTGAACCACAGGTACCAATATGAATCTGTCATAGTCCATGTGGGTGTTAATGACCTGAGATGTACCTCCCTTGAGTAAATGAAGTGAGACAAGATTGAGCTCGCTGTTTGTGTCTCAGTCAGGTATGAGCCGAACACTGAGCAGCATACTACCTTCTCCAAGAATGATGCCATGTTACCAACAGAAAATGATTAATTTTAACAATTGACTTAGCTTCTGGTGGCAGTCCAGGGTCTACAATATTTGATGTGCCTGTGTGAACATGGTTGACAGACCCCACTGCTTTGCCAGGGATGGTCTGCAATTATCCCGTCTAGGCTTTCTGTTATTGGCAGAGACCTTTTCCACTTCCATAGTGCATTTTTTAGGCAATGCCAAGCTGATAAACCTAACAACTTAACTAAACCTATGAAAGAATATCTGAAGGTGGTACTGCTCAATGCTAAAGGTCTTAACAAGAAACTCCACTCCCTGCAAGCCTTCCTCTCCCTGGAGGTTGAAGATATCTCTGTAGTAACAAAGGCATGGTTTAAAGTCACAGAGAGTACCCCAGCAATGCAAGTTATAATGTATTTTACACCATTAACCAGCTACTGCACAGAAAGGAACCAAATGTGGACCCCATACTACCTATCTCAATGTACTATAGTCCCTCATTGTTCAGCCCAGGATGATATTCACGGGGAATCTCAACCACTCCTTTATAGATTGAGAATCCTACACCATTTCTAATGTACAAGCCCAGCAATTCCTAAACATTGTTAATACCAACATTTTGGAACATTCTCCTACCAGGGGTACAAACATCCTTGACCTTGTACTCACAAACATGGGGGACTAATATTCCTCACCCAATGTAATATCTTCACTCGTCAGATCTGACCATAAGGCAGTATTACTTGAAATAAAAATTAAATCCAGGGATGCAGTGAAACCAAAAATGTTTAGGAACTATTCCAAAGCTAACCTCTGTCTACTAAGCAACACCTTGGCTAAATTCCAAGCACTCCCAAACCCAGCAAACACTATAGAATACACTGAGCTATTTGCAACATCTTTGTACAGCCATATTGATAGCTGTATAGAGTGAGCTGTGCCCACTCGTATTAAGAATAAGACAAACTCAAAAGAAAAGCCACCCTTTTGGAATCACAATATCAATCGGTTACACAACAAAAGAATAAAAAATCGTGGCCAAGCATAGATGGAACAAAAACAAACATACTAAAAGCCACCTGACCAATCTAAACAGACAGCTAAGAGGGTTAATTAATACTTCAAGGGCTAAATTTGAAGAAAAAATAGCTTTTTAGGCAAAGGACAACCACAAGGCTTTCTACAGCTATGTCTGTAAACTCAGAGAAAATGCACAAGAATGCACAGAACTTATTGTAAATGGCATCACTCTCACATTGCCAATCTTTTGTCTGACAGGTTCAGCTCAAATTTCTCCCCTCATTCCCCCCAATAGTCCAAAGGAAATACCTCATAACACAACTGTTACTACAGAACAGGTCATTAATGCACTTTGCAAGGCCAGAAACACTGCATAGATGGGCCCCCGATAACATCCCAGGATGTTTAATAAATAGCATAGCACATGATCTCTCTGGGCCACTTAAATCACTTTTCAACAGGAGCCTTTGGTCAGATTTTGTGTCTAAGGAATGGAAGATGGCTACAGTCATTTCCCTACATGAAGAAGGTCCAACCAATGATTTAGGTAACTACAGGCCCATAAGTCTTACCAGCTTCATATGTAAGGCCATGGAAAGAATCATCATGGACATGATAAATGAAGGCACAGGTAACCAAAAAACACTGCAACCTATCACAATTCAGCTTTGTTGAAAGAAGGTCATTCCTGTTAAAGCTGGTGGACTGTTTTGAGAGGATCATCAAAGCACTGGATGGTGTGGCCAAGGCTTTTGATATAATACCCCACTCAGACATTACAGACAAACTCACTAATTTAGGTATAAACCCTTTTATCACCCACTGGATAGCCAATTGGCTCACAGATAGGACTCAGGAGGTCAAAACAGGTGAGGCCACCTCCACCAGGAGGACAGTCACTAGTGGAGTCCCCCAGGGCTCCGTACTGGGCCCGCTCCTTTTTGTCATCTATTTCTCTAAAATGGAAGCAAATGCTGAAGATTTATGGCTGACTAAGTTTAGAGATGGCCACAAGCTAGGGGGCATCTTCAACTCCCCTACAGACACTAACATCCTTCAAGAAGGTCTCTCTCTGACTAACAAATGCTGCCAAAGCCATGATCTTAAACTCAATCCTAAGAAGTGCATAATTGTACCCTTTGGGAAATCAAAACCATCCGTACTAATAACCATGTTGACAATACACCCTTAAGAGACAACCCACTGGTGAGGCATTTGGGTTCGCATGTAGCCTTACCGTCAACCACTACGTGGCTACAGTGGTGAGGAAATCCTTTTATGTTGCACAACTTATAAGTAAGGGCATAGCATCTAGGTCCAAATAAGTCATTATCCCACTGTACTTCACCCTTATCAGACCAATCATAGAGTATAATGCTTCTTTGGTATGCTCCTGACCAGGTATATGCAGCAACTAGAGCAACCTCAACGTTTCCTTACAAAAAGAATTAAAGGCATACAAAAATGCCTTATGCAAAGCACCTTAAAGCCTTTTCCTGTTACTCACTCTCCTATAGATTGCTTAGGGGCGATCTATGCCTGGCTTACAAGGCATCTGCAAACCCCACCCTTATGAATCTCCTACTTATTTTTAAGTCAAAGAGTACCAGAAATACAAGGTCTAGAGACTTGAATTCTTTCTGTGACTTAAACAGAACATGCTGGAGATTCAGGTATGTGTCCCAGAGAGTGACCCTCCTATGGAACAGGCTTCCCTTCCATGTGAAGCTGAATGTGTCTATTACCCAGTTTAAGCACAACCTAGATAAGTGGATGGGGAATAGAAAATTTACACCAGACCTAGTATTAGTGTCCCTTATGGACAGAGTTAGCTTATAAATGCCTAGCCTTCAATGTCCTGTTTTGATGCAGGACATTTATTCTTTCTGGAAACTTGGCTAGGCTTTGAAAGACCCCCACCCCCATGTCATTAGCCCAGTAACAGTCTATGAATCTATTAGTGATGTATAATGTTTGCAACTGTAAATATGTGAATATGGTTTATTTTCATTTACATAAATGTATGATTGCCTATGTCTTAAGTGATCATTTAATAAAGATGTTTTTTGTTAAAAAAGAGATAGTGTTGGCTAATTCTTGTGGAGAGGAGATGATGGTGAAAATGATTCAAGAACCTGAACCTGAGAACAGGAGAAGCAGCAGAATTGCAATGGGTGGCATATAGGTAAGTGGGTGTAGCATGCCCTAAGGGTGATCTGAAGAGGAGGAAATTATTTTTAAATAAGGGGAATTTAGGCTGAGAGTTCAAAACTTGCATGGTAGGGGCAATGGTGACTTCATTATGGTGTTAAAAACAGAAAGAGACAGAGAGAGAGATAGAGAGAGAGAGAGAGAGAGAGAGAGAGACATATAAACTGCTGGATGCAATTGAATTTCATCACCATTGTTCGAAGGTACTAAGAAGGCGATGGAGAAATTGGAGTTACCAGATGTGTGGAGGGAGAAATTGGATGAGAGAAGGCAATTTGCATTTTCCACAGATGAGTGTGAACAAGCAAGTGGATTGAACAGTTTTTTGGCATGAGAGTTGATGGTGGCAGAATAGGATCATTTAAAAATATTAGATAAAAGGCTTCTGAACAAGTAACAGTGGTGCAGGATAGAAAAGGGTGTGGTACTGGAACCCAGGTTAATTGAGGAAGTAAAGCTAAGGGATATGGCTTAAAGAAATGGTTATTGAGGAGAATAAGAATGGGGCTGATAAGAAATGAAAAGGGGACACGGATGGTGTTATGGCAGTGTGGAGAAGGAGATTACTGGGTTATAGGGGTGGACTGAATAATCAGCAAAAGGAAGCTACTGGGGAAGGACAGAAGAAGATGCAAATGATAATGTAAGAGTTATAGGAGCAAAAATTGAGCCCAGAGGAGTAAAAGTGAGTTGTGGAGCTGAAGGGTTTCTTAAGAAGATTGGATAAATCTCAAATTGAATCTGAACTGGATAATGTGGATGCTCAGAGTGCTGAGCAAAAGTCAAGGTGGAAAATATGTTAGTGCAGAAGATTAATGAATGGAATGCAAGAAGCAAATACAGATGCAGTAGATAAAGGATATGTAGGGTGTTAGAATGGTAACTGATAGGAAAATTTGTTAGGGGGGGTTGTGATTTTTATAGCAGTTTATATCATCCTGTGACTTCCTTTGAAGAATGGGAGTACTTGTGTTTTCCCAGGAAGACACAAAAGTGCTGCCTACAGTTCTGGAAGTGGGTGAGCTTATTGCAGTAGTTAGATACATAATTGGGAATTAAGGCTGGTGGGCCAAATGGCTTGCTAGCAGATTTGTATAAATTAGTAATCATTATGATCGGTGCATCCACATTAGAATTATTTAATGTTATGATTGGGGAAGATTCTGATTATGTGAAAGAAGTCCTAGTGGTTGTTTTGCCAAAAGACAATGGTGACCCAGAAGTCCCGATCAGCTAATACTTTATTTTTCAGGGCAATGCTCTTGGCAAGGATACTTCACAGCTAGGTATGAAAGGATGCTGACCAAGCTGATGAGTATTTTTGTGAAAGGAAGATCACTATTTGGCCAGTGTAGGATGTGAACATGATTTTGTGGAATGGGTGGAAAAAGAATGGTAAAACTGAGTAGGCATAGCATTGATAGAAATGAAAAAATTATTCAGGATTGGTGTTCCTATGCAAAACATTAGTGGAAACAATAGGTGAAGGCATATTCATCAGGACAGTGTTCACCTTGTACCAGAGATGATAGGTAAAGATAATATTAAATGGGAGCTCTTCGGGTCAGATACTTCTAGAAAGGACAACAAGGCAGGGTATATCTTTATTCCTGAATAATTTAATAATTGTAATGGAGATATTATTACAGAGAATACAGTGTTTTCTTGGAGGGTGAAGCAAGCAAGGGAAACATATCAGTCTGAACATGTTTGTAGATGGTTGTATGCCACTGTTAGGTAATGTTTATTGAATGTTGTCAGGATTCTTGAGGATTTCCAAAACATTTGGGGAGGAGTCAGGACTTAAATTCCATCCAAAAAAGTTTTTATTAGTTATGGCTAGGATGTGACAAATTCAGGATTAGGTTGTATTCAAAAGGTAGAGATAAATGTATGGGGGCATGTGACAGCTTATCCAACATGAATAGAAGGGGATGTCAAGTATATTAGACAGCTGGTTGGGACATCAATACATTGAAAGGGAGTAAAGGGTCTGAGTCTGCTATTAGTGCTAAACTTTTTGAGACATGTGGGAATCAGCCCTCAGATAAGAATATTAGTAGACCTGCAAAGGACTGTTGACAAGTATTCATGGGAGTAGAAGAGAAGGAGTTTAGGTAGGAGGCACTGAAGGATATGCAAGCAACTGGGAGTGTGTGGCTTGCCTTATTTTAGAAGGTATGCTCCTGTTATTACTGTATCTTAGAAACTGAGATAAGTGGAGAATCATGGGGAGAGATGGATAAAATAGAATGATTCATGGCTGGGGAGGTGTGAAACTGGACTATGGACAGGAAGGAGACACACAGATAAGGAGGTCTGAAAAAGGACTGGGTGGTATTGTCAGGTGGTAGGTGTATACAAATGCAATATTTTAAGATGTGCTTGATAAGCAGATGCTTCATGCTTTTAAAGACAGGGTAAAATAATAGTATGATAAGGTGCTATAGTATGTTGAAGACTTATGGGTGGGAAGGGAAGGTGAGGCACCTTCATGTAAGGTATGGAGCCCACCAGAACATATTTAATGAAGGGTGGTGGGAAGACAAAAAATGTTGGAAATGTAGAAGGGAGGTCAGGTTCATAGGTTCATAGGTTTATACTAGGCTATCTGCCCTAAGGCATTTATAAGCCTAGCCCAAATTTTTGTGGCTTACGCCACCCCTTATATGAAAAAATACTGTGCCCATTAGTTTGTTGTGCCTCTGTCCAGCAGTAACACAGAGATGATTCCCGGGGTAAACCTATGATCTCCCATCCACAGGTCTAGATTTCTCTTGAACAGAGTCAGTGAGGTGCTCTGCCTCACATGGACCGGGATTTTATTCCACAGCATAGGGAGTCTCTGAGTGATAAATCTATCCCTCCAGCATGTCCTATTTATATCCGTGCTAAGGTTTAAGTCGCTTGCTCTAGTGGTTTTGGTGGATTTGGATTTTTGAGGTGGAGCATGTCCATTAATTCCGGGTTGGACATGGCCTTGTATGTCAGGCACATGTCACCTCTGAGCAGACGGTATGCGACTGAATAGAGCTGGAGTTTCTTCAATCTGGCAGCATATGACAGATTTTGGAGTCCCTTTATCCTTTTGGTGAGGAACTTTTGGGGTCTCTCCAATTGCTGCAGATGTCGGGTGAGATACATCCCGAATGGGGCATTGTACTCGATCATTGGTCTGATAAGTGAAGAGTACAGGGAACAATAACCTCACTAGATCTGGATGTGAATCCCTTCATGATCAGGTGGGCAATGTAGAAGGTCTTTCTAACCACTTTAGCAATGTGAGTGTCAAAAGAAAGGCCACTGTCAACCTGGGTCCCCAGGTCCCTGATAACCTCTTCTGTGCTTAGTGGATTGCCACCTATATGGTAGCTTGGGGTTACCTTGTTTTTCCCGAAGGGTATGACTATACATTTTTTGGCGTTTAACTTCAGGCCATGGCTCTGGCACCAGCTATCTGTTTCCGTGAGTCCCTTCTGAAGGATATGCGTGTCTGATGCACTTTCCACTATGGCGCCCAGTTTGCAGTCGTCTGCAAACTTTGTCAGCCAAAGTCCTCCTATGTTGGCCTGTACTTCTGAGAAGTAGATGCCAAACAATAGGGGGCCAAGGACCGAGCCCTGTGGGACACCACTTGTGACCGGCTTGGAGTCTGACACAGCGCCAGCAGCTCTAACCCTGTGGGTTCTGTCCTTAAGCCAGTTTGCAACCCATCTTGTGACATATGGGTTTACATTTAAGCTGGTAAGTTTTTCTACAATACCCGAGTGGGGTATTGTGTCGAAAGCCTTTGCAAGGTCAAGGTAGGCTGTATGGACTGCCTTTCCCTCATCAATGGCCTTGGTGACTGTTTCGAAGAAGTCGACCAAGTTCAAAAGGCATGATCTTCCCTTGACAAAGCCAAACTGGGTCGGGTCCAATGTCTGCAAGTCCCCTATATCTTTGTTTATGAGCTCCATTATGATCCTCTCCACAGCTTTGCAGACTAGACTTGTTAAGCTTATGGGGCGGTAATTACCAGGGTCCGTAGAGGCGCCGCCTTTGTGGAGTGGGACAACAGTTGCCGTACGCCACTCCTTGGGCACGTATCCTGTGGTAAAGCTGAGATTAAACAGCTGCCTTATGTGCGGGTTTAATTCCTCATTTAGCTCGTGTAGCACACAGCCGGGGACACCATCCGGTCCCATTGATGCTGTGTTTTTAGCTTTAGAGAGAGCAGCTTTCACCTGCGCATTTGAGATGTCCGGGAGGCTACACTCGGCTGGGATAGTTATCTCTCCTTTAGGGGGGGGAGGGGGGTGAAGTTTGCACTGAACCTGTCTGCCAGTATGTTGGCAATGTCTGTGGGTTCAGTGATTTTTGTATAATTTTGGACTAATTCTGAGCATATCTGGGAGTTTCCACCCAGGTTCCTAACATAGCTGAAAAAGGCCTTATGATTGTCCTTTGAATCCATGGCAATTTTTCTCTCAAAATTGGCCTTAGTTGATTTTATGAGTGCTCGTATTTTTTTACTAATAATGATCAGGGGTGACTTCCCTTTTATGGATTTTGTTCTATCATGTAATAGCTTTCTCCTCTTATTGTAAAGTTTGTTAATGGCTGGGGTCCACCAGACTGGACGTTTGCCCTTTGTGGAAAGAGTCTTGGTTTTATTTGGGATTGCCTGATCCATGCAGTCCTGGAGGTGTTCATAGAAGGCATTTGTAAGGGCTTCCGCAAGACACAACTTCCATATGGTTCTGTGGCACAGTAAAGAAATGTGGGAAGGAAATTAAGGAGTAGTGACATGAGGTCTATGGGAATAAGGCCAAGGAGAAGCTTCCTGTTTTGCTTGCTTGGAATGAAGGATATACAAGAGGTAGAGTAGGACATAAA
Organism: Protopterus annectens; assembly: GCF_019279795.1. Classification (NCBI taxonomy): domain Eukaryota; kingdom Metazoa; phylum Chordata; order Ceratodontiformes; family Protopteridae; genus Protopterus; species Protopterus annectens. The sequence goes on from NC_056737.1 coordinate 1,949,362,762, forward strand.
GGGTGGCAGTGATGTGTTGCAAAGAGCAGGCTTCATAATACTGATCCATTCAACAAAAACATGATTTTCTGATGTAAAGTTCATGCAGTAAAACTATCCATCATCAAATACATATATATGTATATATATATAATATATATATATATATATATATATATATATATATATATATATATATATATTTTTTTTTTTAAGAAAGTTTCATTATGTCAGTGTTAATATTTATTTATTTATTTTTTTTGCAATTTCATTTACAAAATAAGTCCCATTGATCTGGAGAGGTTTCTCGAGGCAGTCCTAATCTGCTGCATCGTACCTTTTTGTAATGACTTCTATAGTTTACAGTTTTGTTGGCATTGCTTCTCACAGTGAGTAGAAGTTATGTAATGAACAGCAAAGTCTGCACCCTATCTGGTAGTAACCAGTTAACCCATTTTATCATTTTGCATTCTCTGCCTTGTCTCACTTCGTCATACACAGGCCTTGCATTTTTTTCTAATCTGTATTTCCTTGTAAAGATGTTAGATAGTTTTGATGTATTATGCATGTAATTTTATTATTTGGTCAGTGAGGATTATTTGCCATATTACATTTGCTTCGTATTCCTGGTTATCTCATTTGCTCTTTATAAAGTGATGACACTTTTTGTCTTAATGTATTAGGTGCCACCTTTGTTATTTTTTCCATATCTGGACTTTAAATCCACCTAACAGTATGTATAACATTTAGGATCTTTTGTATGCTGAATTGATCGATTAACATCTGCATCATTTATTGAGATGATAAAGTGAATAGTGCGGTATTAAGTTTTACAATTACGGCGCCTAACAGGTGCTTTCTGTGTTGCCTTATCTGTCACACTGTGTGTCATGTGATGGGTGTTTCCTTTTATTATGTACTGCTTAATATTTCACATGAGCTACCTTAACAGGTCGTACACTTGCTAAACAACATTTTTTTAAATATGTTGTCTATATTTTAAAGGCAGTTTCTTAGAAGTTGAGAGATGCTTTTGCTGACAGTGATGTAAACACCGTGCACTTATCAGTCTATGTGTCAAATGAATGCATTTCAGCTGTCTAATTGGTACAATTTGTGCTACTATGCTCAATAAACCAAGCTTTTGCTTAAGAAATGTTTATATTTTTCCATTATTATTGGCAACAATGGAATTATTATGCAGTGGTTTTATTCATTCTGAAAACCAAATATCAGTATGTAATTTAAGAGAAAAGTAATGTTTTATTCCAGGGCATGGAATCATAGTTATAGGACTAATTCTATGCTTATATACTCATTTTTCATTTTACAAGCTGCAGATTCTGTCAAATGCATATTTTATTTATTTATTTATTCTTTCTTTTTGTTTTGAGCACTGTTCTGCTCCATAGAATCAGACCTGTACCCAATAATTCATAAAGTTCTCCTTTTTAATGAGTGTGTTGTAGCACATCCTCTACCTACTGAAAACCCTACTTTTTCTAAAGACATTTGGCAAATAGGTATA
>NC_056737.1:1949369268-1949534268 GCF_019279795.1 Protopterus annectens
GAGGCATGAAATGTCGTTTTTCTCTAAATTTGTCTATGGAAAGTATAATTTGTTATATCTATAGCTGTCTTACAGATACATAACCACTCTACTTATTACTGTGTTTGTGCAAGTCACTCAGATGAACAGAAAAAGACTTTAAAATGGGCGAGCACATATATGCTCTGTAGGCATGGCAGGCAGACAGCGTACTTTAAGTTTGTGCTGTAGGCACCATTCTGAGACTGTACAGATCATGCTGTGGGTACAAGTGAGTTAGTCTCCCAGGATAATGGAGATTTTGTCAGCTGAAGTTCATCCAACGTGTTTAAGAAATGGACATGAATTTTGGAGGTCTTGTTACATGCTATGGTATTTTTTTTTTAGAGTGAGTTGAATCTCAGTAAATTCAGTTTTGGGTTTCCAGGAATATGCCTTGAGGTAAATGATAAAGCACAGCTGGCATAATAATTAAGGTCTTCACCTCCCATGCACAAGGTACAAGTTTGACGCTGACCAATGGCCAGTACCTATATGGAGATTATATGTTCTCCCTGTCGCTCTGTGGTGTTTCTCTTACCAAACACAGACAAGTGCTGATGAGCAGTGTATCGGTTAAAAATGAAACATTAGCTGGAAAACATTGATGGAAGTTGCCATGCATGGAGAATTTAGGTCTGGAAGTAGATATCACATATAGTACCCCCAATTTTAATTTCTCATATTTGTTACTAAGGTGTGTTTGGCAGTTTTTTTTTTTTTTATTTTCAGATGATGTTAGTTAGACATTTTGGAAACATTGCACTTTTACAGTACAATCCAAAGGTTATGTAAATTAGCTTCATATCTAAATTCAGTTAGCCTTTTTGATAAGGTGGAGGATTTTTTTCTCAGTGTAACCTGTTGAGTTATAGAAGATTACATGGTAGTATCTCAGGTTAACTACATGGTTAAGCCTTGATTCCTGTGGTTCGTCTGTGTTATGAGGTATAGCACTTGAACATGCAGGCAACACTCTTCACTCGAATTAAAGGAAAACTGTCATTGCCACAGCAGTTGCCACAATAAATGCTGGTTGGGGAAGGCTGCTTTCATAGTGTAGCTATTTTGGTTCTGTAGTTTAAGGTGATTTTTTCCCATTTTGAGAATAGTGTCCTTGGTAATCACTACAAGTCACCTTTGTGATGGAATCTTGCATATTAATGAGGGCACTGAGCTCTGTGATTTCTGAAGGTTTGATTAGTTTGGACTTCAGTGCCTCTACAGTAAAAAGACTGCATGAATTGGACACTGAGGCTCCATAGCGATTGTGAGTGGAACTTGTAGCCAGTAAAGTGGCCATTTTATGTGCTGACATGTTGTGATTAGCATGCCCCACTGCTCCATGCATGTCTGACTGCACAAGTGAGCCTCAAAGTATGATGTAGGTGTGGAGATGAAGACATACATTTTTGGGAATTGTTGACTCACTTGTAATCAGTAACAGGTGTTCAGGACAACAGAATGACAGTATGGCAGTTAAAGTAAATTCTCATGTTTTCCTTTGCTTTTAGGAACTATATGTCATATGTTGCTATCCTCCATCCTCTACTCCTAAGGATTACTGCCAAAACTTCTGCCCTCTCCCCAGAATGAAATGTGTATTATAATGTCCAGTAGTTTTTATCCCAAGGGGGTCAAGAGTAAGAATCTGGTTTCCTATATCATATTATATACAGACATTCTACCTTGTCATCTGGGGATCATTATTTTTCTTTTGGAAAGGACTGTCATTTCATTTATGAACAGCAAAAGGTTTTATAGGGATTGGAGTTTAACCTATGCTGTTCTTTGCTAGTTAAAATAGTGTGAATCCAGGTGTCTGCAATTAAAATGTGTAATGTAACATTTCAGTCTGGAAGCATAGTAAAAGCATTTTCTTACAAACATAATTAATTTTAAACTAATTAATATCAGATTCTTTTTTAAGCAACATCAGATGGGTCTGTATTTGCACTACCTGAATGTTGCACAATAAATGCAAATGTTGACTTGTTTTTTTCATTCACTCCAACTTTCAAGATATGCAAATGAAGGGGGCTGCCTTGAATTTGGATAACTAAGTTTACATTGCACAGTGTTTATACTTTTAAGTATGACTAAAGCACGACTTGTTACAGTACGACCATGATTTAATAATGGGATTTACCATTAATTCAGATTTAGGGTGGCACAGTGGTTAGTGTTGCTATTTCATGGTGATTGCCTCAGTTTAGTTCTTTGGCTATATCTTACATATGGAGTCTGTATGCCCTCAGTAACTGATTACGTGCTTACAACATTATTATTAATGTGATAATTTGTGGGGACATCACTCTCCCCAAAGGGAATGATAATGCATTTTTTGGCATTTAGCTTGAGGCCATGTTTCTGGCACCAGTCATTTGTTTGGGTGAGACCCTCTTATTCAGAATTGTTTTATTAAGTCAGTAATGTGAATTCTTTACTTTATTGCAAATTTCTTGGCTTAGTTTTGTGAATTATAGTACTGTAGGACTGATAATGTTGACATTTTATGTACTTGGACTGCTAGAGTGGTTTTCCCAGTGAGAAGTGGTAGTGCTGTAGTGAATAACTAAAATGACAGTGGTAGTGTGTGCCAGTTTTTTCTTTGCAAGTGAATATGTTTCCTTGGGTAGCATGTAAAGTAAACAGTGTTTAACGTGATGGTATGGCTGTGATTAGGTTATTGAAAGCTACCATCCTTGTAGCAGTAAGAAACTGTTGCTTACACGCTAACCATACATGTTCATAGCTCTATCACAGTCCATCTGAATTTCAAGAATTATATGAGGAACTTTTCAAAAGGCCCAGTATTAGTGGCACAAAGTATAGACCAACAGTCACAGTAAATGTGATGTGCTTTACGCGTAATGGCTGTTTTGAAGAGTAATGGCATTAGTAGTACAAGTGAAACAAAGTGCCTTATTGGCCCTCCTCAAATGCAATCTGGACAACTGGATGGATAGCTGTAAATTTACCCCAGGGGTTCCATCTGTGTCTCTCCTGTCTGGATATTTTTGTGTTACGTTTTGGATGTAAAATGCTTCCTCCAACACCATTAACATATACTACAACTACGGCTATTTTTAATTTTTATTTCCTTATTTTTTAATGTAAATTGTTAGCCATTGTTTTAAAAATAATAAATATAACTATGAATAAAGTAGTTAATAGTAGTCGCTCCTTTTTTACTTTTCAGCATGGCTTCTGCATCATGCCAAAACAAAAGTGGTACAATGAAAAGAAAAACAATAGCTGATGAAAGGAGAGTGTTTCAGGAGAAATGGACTGACGACTACTTCTTTGTTGACTCTAATAATAAAGTGCTTTGCTTACTATGCAGAGAAGTGGTATCCGTTTTCAAAGACTACAATTTGAAAAGGCATTATATTCAAATGCACCCAAAATTAAGTGAATTGCAAGGTGCCGTAGACAAAAAATATTAGATTTAAAAAAAAAAAAATCTTACATTCCAACAACAGCTGTTTCGAAAATCAGGTACTCAACCTGATTCTTTAGTCAAGCCAACTTATGTTGCAGCAAATTTAATTGCTAAAAGATCCAATCCATTTGCTGATGGTGAATTTATTAAAGAATGTCTTGAAAGTGTAGCAGACATAATTTGTCCTGAAAAAAAAATCAGATTTTTGAAAAATAAGTTTATCACAACAGACAATTGCTAGACATGTGGAAGATAGAGCCAAATATACTGAAAATACTTTGGAATCTCGGTTTGCAACTTCCAAGTTTTACTCCATAGCTTTGGATGACAGAACTGATGTTACAGATATGGCACAACTTGCCATATTTATTCGTGGTATTGACAACGATTTCAGTATTACCGAAGAATTGGCCTGTCTGGTTCCACTAAAAGACACAACGAAGTCTGTTGATCTGTACAAGGCAGTAAAAGAAGCACTGGCAAGATTTTCCTTGACCATCAAAAACACCTGTCTGGCATAGTAACTGACGGTGCTCCAGCTATGGTTGGAAAGAAGGAAGGACTAACAACACTGATGCAAGAAGATGCAAAACAGATCAGTAATGTGCGTTTCATGAAGTACCACTGCATTATACATCAGGAAAATTTGTGCATGGACTTTAAAAATGGAAAATGTTATGAATGTTGTTATTAAAACAATAAATTTCATAAGATCCAGAGGATTAAATCACTGCCAGTTTCAGGAGTTTCTGAATACCTTGGAAACTAGCTATGGAGACATTGTGTACTTTATTGCAGTAAGGTGGTTAAGTCGTGATAAAATGCTGAAACGTTTCTATGATTTGAAAAATGAAATAAAGTGCTTTATGGAGTCAAAAGGAAAGCCTGTACCTGAATATGAAAATGCAAACTGGATGGCTGATTTAGCATTCTTAGTAGACATCACTGCTCATTTAAACGACCTGCGCCTCCAAGGTGAAAATCTACTAATAAATGACATGTTTCAAACAGTGACGGCATTTGAAGTGAAACTGAAATTATGGCACTGTCAGATGAAGAACAATAACTTCATTCACTTTGAAACACTGTCTGAACAAAGACACGTAAATACTGAAAAATATATGGCATTAATTAATAGTTTATCACAGGACTTTGAGAGTAGATTTCAAGATTTCAGAAACACCAACATCATTTCAGTACATTTGCTACTCCAGTCTTAGTTGACATCAACATGTTGCCTGCAAACCTGCAACTGGAATGCATAAAGTTGCAGTCAGATATACAACATAAAGAAAAATTTCTGCAAGTCTTTATTAGACTTTTATAAGTTGTACCTGCCTAAAGACAAATATCTATCACTTCACGAACATGCCCTGTTCATGACATCTATGTTGGGGAGTACATACATTTGCGAGTGATTTTTTTTCTTGTATGAAGTACAAAAAGTAAAATCAGAACTAAAATTTCAGATGAGCATCTTGAAGATACTTTTCACATCTCTGCTACCTCTATCAAAACAGATATAGATGCACTAGTATCAAAAAGACAGGCTCGGTGTTCACATTAAAAAGGTTATGCTCATAATGTTTATGTTTATTGCACAAAAGAACAATCTTGATTTGACAGCCTGAACCTCCTGATATGGTCACTTTACAAAAGTATAACAAGAACTTTACTAGGACCAATATGTTTGAATTCTGCAAAGGTCTATGCCTGGCTGTAGCCTTGTGAACAGATTTTATGAATAAACATTGCCACTATTAAGTTATTTATTGAAATCTGTGAAAAGTAATAAACACTGGAAAACCCCTTTCAAATTTTCTGCAAACATTGAGAAACAACTCAGGTTGGAGACGTATAGTGAGCTAAGGAAGAAGTACATAAAGGTGTTATCTGATGATGCTATGCCTCATTGGGTGGATCAGTACAAGTCGTCAGCTGAAATGTGCACCCATGCATATTGGAGAGGCAACTGCAAGAAAGCAGGTGTGAGATTACCTTGTGAAACTGGAGTGTTTTGTTGTATATTATCATTTCTGCAAGCTGTACATCTCCACTGATACACCTTCTTTCTTCTTCAGACCAGCCTCACCAAATAGCAGTGCAACAGCAACAGATGTGGCAACAGCTTCATCCGCAGAGTATTCCCCACTTTATCGATGCCACAGAGTGATGAAAAGCAGAGAGTTTTGCTGTGGATTACTTGATAGTGCCAGATGTATTCATGATTTGCATAATTTTAAGGACAGATTCCAAAGATATTATGTAATGTGCATTTCAAAAGGAGTGCTCAGTTTGATAATACCATTTAAGATGGCAAATAGAAAACTGTGGAAACCACCCACAAAGTGAAATTGTTTGTTTTGAGTACTGAAGGACAGAGAATTGTAGGAGATTACCTTGTGAAACTGGAGTGTTTTGTTGTATATTATCATTCCTGCAAGGTGTGCATCTCCACTAATACACCTTCTTTCAACTTCAGACTAGCCTCACCAAATAGCAGTGCAACAGCAACAGATGTGGCAACAGCTGCATGTACAGAGTATTCCCCACTTTATTGCTGCCACATAGTGATGAAAAGCAAAGGTCCAACATCTCAGTAGTGACGACATACCTACTGCAATGGAATTGGAAACAGAAGAATACATCAGCACCTTGGCCGACATATGGACGTTAAGGACGTGACAGAAGACGTGGACATCTTTAAGAAACCAGCAAAATCAACAGGTATGATCTCATAGAAATGGAAGGGTTCCGTACCTGTTTATTTGTAAAAAAAAAAAAAAAAAAAAAATTAACTAAGATGTTTGAGTTAACTGTTACATTAAGATTTAGATTTAGAATGAGAATTAGAATTTTAAGGCAAATATTAGGCATTTATTACATTTATTCATTGTTGGAATGCAACTACACTACATCCAGGAGGTTGACTTTGGTCACCAACAACAGCAAAAGAGTTAACTATATGATATATTTTATATGCGGCCCCGAGACAATTTCTGTTCACTCAATGCGGTCCTGGCAATCCAAAAGGTTGGACACCCTTGCTTTAAGGTTTTATTTATTTATTTATTTATTTATTTTTTGCTATGTTGGCAGTTTTGTCATTTTTACATTGTCTAAAAAGGCTATATGTGAGTGAATAAAGTTTTACCCAATATCTGAAAGCCAAGGCTAGACAGGTGCAGACCATACTTAGCAAAGAAACATGGTCTGTTAACCATCTTCTCTCAAGCTGATAGATATTGGATGTCCCTGGAGTGACACCAGAAACTAAGGTAATTATTAAAACTGATAATTTTTAGTTCATACTGTGGCATCATCCTTGGTTAAGGTAGAATACTGCACAGCACAAGACACATACCTGTGACACATATTCAGAGGGATCCATAATATCTGTTTTCATATTGTCCAGTGAAGTACATTTATACCCAAGTGGACTATGGTCGAATCATATGGGTAACTGTGGTGCAGTGACTTGAGTGCGTGCATGATATTGCAGATAATAGCTCCATATAGGCAACTAACCATTATCTTTTTCCAACCTGGTGAGAGGGGCACCTGTATGTTGTGAAATAGAGTCCCCTATGAAAAGAGTACTAGGTAACGTGTTTGCTTGTCTTAGCTTTGTTCTTGGGGGCTCACTAGGGAGAGGCTTGTGTGTGGTGTTAGGATTTGTTTTTCACATGTGCTTTAGTGATTGCTGACGATAGTTGTGGCTTAGGAGGTTTTTGAGGTTTGGGAAGGTTTCTTTTAAGTGCCACAGAGTGAGAAGGTATATGTGTGTGGTGAGCAGTATGAGTGAAGGATGTAGTGTGTGTGTGTGTGTTCTTGACAACCTTGTTTGTAAGTGAGATTTTTGCATCCAGTGAAGTTATGTTTCTACAACTCTTGCATACTGTATTAGTTTCTTTAATGATTGCCTGTTGTCTGAGTACATGAGACAATTACTAAATTGCCTCATTATCCCAATATCTACCAAGATGACCACAGAGACATTAGGAATCTGCATATCCATGCTGTCAGGACCTGTATTAAGGTTGAGCTGTTATGGTTTAGGGAAATTTTACATCTAAGCATTTGATACTATACAGGACACTGCTAACCGACACCTAGTTTATAGCAGACAGAAAAAAAGCAGAAAAGTAACTCCTGTGCCCTCTGGCCAAAAGTGACTACACTTCATACTCTCTGGAGTGCATCCCAACTCAGAGAGACCAGATAAACACCTTTTGCCAAAAGATTAATTATCTTGGAATTTCTTAATGTAAAAGAAAGCAAAAAGCAGATTAACACCAAACAAGTTATTAAAAATCAGCTCTCCCCAGCTGTTGCACATATTACTTCTCTGACATCAGTTTTCTCAACATGCTGCACTAGCCAAAATGAATTAGTTTATAAAGTATTGTACAAAGTGGGACTGTTCTGTACGAAATGGGTAGACACCAAGCCCCCCTCACCATGAAGCTAGTGTGCTCCTGTTATAAATCTCCAGATTTTGTTCTGCAATATTTGTAGCTTTTGTTAGCTTTGAGTGGAGATACTCTTAATGACAGGAAGGGTGCATTCAAGAGTAAGGATCAATACACCATTCCCAATGAGTGTTAAGTCTGTTTTGTCAACATATTCCTCAGGCTATAGAGGGGTGCAACATAACATTGACTTTATTCTCTAGTGTATTACTTTTGTGATGTATAGGCTAGGGAGGCTATCCGACCAGGCACTCAGAAATTTGGAAGTCTAAACATTTTCTATTGGGTTGCCATCAGGATCAGTGATGCTTAGTTACTTCTTGTTCATATTAAGATGATTTCTATGTCAAATAACACTAGAGTGACCTTTCCTAGATTTACTTTAAGATCAAGTTATTTCAAGGACATGTGGAGCTGATTCAAGCCACTAAGTGATTTGGCACTCAGAGATAATTTCCTGATGGCCACGTAGCAGTGTTATCAGTCTTAAAAAGATATTCCTAATGCTAAGAGAGAAGTTGCATGAGTTAATGTACAGTCAAAAAAGCAGTGGTTTACATCTGTGCCTTGATAACATTCTAGATGCTATAACAGGAAGTGCAGACTGCTGCACCAACAATTTGGAAATCTCTGTAATGGAGATAGTCTGCACACCTGTGGAAGGCAGATGGTTGCAGACTGCAGAGAGACATACACCTCATTGTCCAGGATGGCACTTAATCAAAGGCCTTTGACAGATTGATAAAAAAGATCCTGTTAATTGCCCAGCCTCCATGTTGAGGTGCAAACAGTTAGTGGGGTTTAAGGAACACTACTGGTGCAATATTTTTTCCGGAATCCATGCTGTTGGCCTGACAATAGGACAGATGATTCAGAGTTCTTAAGTAAAAGGCTACTGATTTTTTTCCAGAATTGTGGCTAGAGTGGGAGGAGGGTGAGTGCATTGTATGATACTGGTCTGTCAGGAGGATCAGAGCTGTGTTTTAGAACAGGAGTTATGTTAGATATTTTCTAGATTGAACATATCAGAGGATAATGATATAGTGACTGGAATAAAGAAAGAAGATATTAATTGGCCTCAGAAATTTAGGCTAGAGACAATGTAGTTCTGTTGTGTCATAGCTTAGATTTTCATAGTAACACCTCTTTACATCAGAGAGTGATATGTCAGAGAATTAGTAGTTTGTGGAGAAAACAAAGATATTCTCAAGGATGCACTCAGTAGCTTGTGCAGGGAGTGTACTTTTACTAAAGTGAGATTTCATTTATTAACCAAGCTTCAGATAGCTGCTGATATCCAGTAATTGCTAATACATTAACTTTAATGGTGCAGTTTTGAAGATGTGTATATCTTGCAGTCTGCTTATGTAGCTCCAAAATCCTTTTGAGTTGTCATGAAGTGACAGCTGTCATTGCTTTAGAGAATGTAACTTTGGAGTTCTTGTAAGTTTTTATACAAATTATTTACTAAACAGTAGTGGTCATATGTTTGTTGTGAAATGATTTTGCACCTCAGCTAGGCTGCCCTGTCAGTGGCAAATGATTCAATTATGATCATGAATGATCCATTGTGCAGGTTTAACATCGACTCTCTTCCTTCTGAGAGAATCATACCAAGATTATAAAAGTAGCAAGACATCCAGTGAATACTGTAATCCCATGACCCTTGACTACTCAGTGTTTGTTATTACATATCAGTGCAGGAATTCAGTATCCTGATGGAAGCTCAGAATGAGGTTTTTTTTCCCTTGGTAGTGATGCCTGTGTTTCACAACAAATTGATGTGACAATGCAGGGGCCATGAAATATGGAAGGAATCAACAACAGGAGGTTGGCATCTGGAAGGATTATCGGTACAGAACCAACCTAGATTTTAGTGTTTATCAGATGCAGGGTTAGGCCTGGTAGATTAATTTGAATGGCTGAGAGGAAACCATGCTAGAATAACATAGAATAGGGGATAAAGGGAGATTTAGCTTCCCAGTACATGTTGAAGTCACTAATAAGAACTGAACTCTATATTATTAATAAGCATCTTTATAGCTTCATTCACCAGTGGGTGGGTTTTGCAGATATATTAGTGCAGTTGTAACCTTCAGTGAATGAACTGAATCCAGTTTGATTCTTGGTCAGAAGAAAGTGAGAAGGTAGAAAAAAGCAAGTTACTGATGTTTCAACTAGTAACAGCACACCTCATACTCTTGCTATTTCACCTGTCTGTTGGCTTTGAAAAAAATTGTACTGCCTCTAAATTGTCTGCAGAATGATATCACAGTTCTTAAGTTATGATTCTGTGACTCTAGCTATGTCTGGGTTAAGTGAACATTTTGTCTCAATGTTATTAACTGCAAATTATGACTGTGCTTGTAATTTTGCAAACAATTCTTTGCACATTTATACACCAAATTTGTAAAATACCATTTATGGGGCCTTACCTAATGAATAGCTGCTATATGTTTGCAACCTCTCACTGTAGTGTCCTTGCAATCCCTCAGACCTCCCAAATTCATATTCATTGCTCATTGTCCACCTTCCTTCCCCACTCACCTGTTATAAGTTCATATTCATTGGTCATAAGGTTAGCATCCAGTGTCTACATTTTTGTTTACATCTTGTCCAGTCAACTGTCAGACCTCCACTCAGGGCTTATGCTTTGAAAGATGCTATAATGGCTCATGTCTCTGCTGGTTTGTTCCTGATCTCAGGCAGAGAAGATGGTCCAGTAGGATCATTGTTGTACCTCAATCAACAAATGTAAATAGATAACTTAAATAAAATAAAATGAAATCTTTGCTGACTGTTCTGGGGTGGTCATGATTTCAGTCTACCAATGAGGTTTTCTCCTGCCTTGCCTGGTTTCATTCCATATATCAAGCTTGTACTCTATTTGGTACTCCAAAGTATGTTTCCACGTGCTCTTTTCTTGTGTTCTTGCCCTTGCTGTCTTGTTGTGGGAAAAGAATGCTCAAGGTAAGACTACCTACCTTGTTGTCAAATTATTAACCAGATAAATCTTTGTGCAAAAGGTGAGCAAGTTAAAGCCGCACTGAAAGATTCTCTCTTACTATTCATTTAGTTAACCTCTTTAGTGAGGTTGTATAAAGGACTGCAAGCCATTTTTTGCAGTGTTAGTAAATAATTGTTTTAACAGAGCACTTATTTGTTAATTTATTAGTTTGTACGTGTGCATGAAATCTAACATTTGTATTACAGATTCAAGCAGTACAAGATGTATTTGAGGAAAGGAAGCATGCATACCTGATAGATGCCCATCTGCAATATAAAAAGTAGAAACAAACATTTTATAATAAGCCATTCGGTGTCACATTCACTCATCCTAGTATAAACTGTCTCATTTTAAATTATGTCAGTTATACCATGGTATTAAATTTCCATCCAGTCTGATAAGACACCCTGAAATTGATTTGAGCTATTACAACACAGGTGGAAATATAAATATTCATTTAATCATCTTCTGTTTCAGACCATATTTTTTATCATATCATTTGTATATGGTTTACATTCAATGTTTAAAGTTACTCATTTTAAACTTGAAATAACTGTCTCTTTATACCTTTAGAATGGATTCCTGAATTTATCTTGCCATTTTTAACCATGGTATGTCTTTGGCTAGTGAAACTCCCACACTTCATATGCATGTCAAAGTAATACTACTTATCAGATGCTTTGCAGAATATCTTGACTTCTGTAAGACTCTAGTAATCAACTCATCTCTCCTCTATGATGCTCCTCTCATGCTGCAGCAGTTAGTTACAATTCAGATATATGCTCAGCATCAGCATATGCTTGGGTTCCTTTAAATTCAAAGTTTCTGGTGATGGTTTAATCATATTTAAGTCCAGTTTAAATTCTGTCACTTCTAACAGAATAAATGTATATAAAATTGTATTGCATTCATTACTTTAACAACAATCTAACATTCCTGTCGTGTTAACAATGCCAGACTTACACTCTTATATCAAATAATCATAGGACATATAAGGTAACTTAGCCTTAAGGCCATTTCTGCCTTGCCAGCATTGCTATATTACTCATGTCTCAGAAAAACAAAATGAAAACTCCAGCAAAGCTAGAACTTTGCCAAGAAATGCATAGTCATACCCTTCGGGAAAAACAAGGTTACCCCTAGCTACCATATAGGTGGCAATCCACTGAGCACAGAAGAAGTCATCAGGGATCTGGGGACCCAGGTTGACAGTAGCCTTTTGTTTGACACTCATGTTGCTAAAGTAGTTAGGAAAACCTTCTACATTGCCCACCTGATCATGAAGGGATTCACATCTAGATCAAGGGAGGTCATCGTCCCCCTGTACTCATCACTCATAAGACCTATGATTAAGTACAATGCCCCATTCGGAATGTATCTGACCCGACACCTGCAGCAGCTGGAAAGGCCCCAAAAGTTCCTCACCAAAAGGATAAAGGGTCTCAAAAATATGTCTTATGCTGCCCGACTGAAAGAACTCCAGCTCTATTCAGTGTCATACCGCTTGCTCAGAGGTGACCTGTGCCTGACATATAAGGCCATGTCAAACCCTGATTTGATGAATATGCTTCACCTCAAAAAATCTAGATCCCTCAGAACCACAAGGGCGGGAGACTTAAACCTTGACACGGTTATTAATAGAACGTGCTGGAGGGACAGATTCATCACCCAGAGACTCCCTATGCTGTGGAACAAAATCCCGGTACATGTGAGGCAGAGCACCTCGCTGGCCTTGTTCAAGAGGAATCTTGACCAATGGATGGGGGATTGCAGATATACCCCAGGGATTACTTCAGTGTCACTGCTTGACAGAGGCACAGCAAAATAATGGGCATAGTTTTATTCAAACTAAAGGGGTGGCGAAAGCCAAATAACTATGGGCTAGGCTTATAAATGCCCTTGGGCAGATAGCCTAGTATGAACCTATGAACCTATGAACTTCCACTGAATGGCCTCCCAAACCTCTTGTATCAGAGGCACATGGGATATATGCAAATGAACCTTATGAACATCAGGTGTTTCAGCTAATTGGCAATTCTGAATACCCATGACTTGTTTTGTCATTGTAATGGACAATTTTATGCCAATACAGCCAAACCCCACTGACTGCAGATATGCATTTCAACCTTATTATGACCTCGTTAGCACAGCACAAGCAGAGTGTTTGACTAATCATAAGAAATATAGGGCTGTTAAATCCAGCTGATGTCCATTATCATTAGGATCACTGCAAAACTATCCCAAACAACAAACTAAAATAATAAGAAGGTCACTGAAAAACCAATAAGAAAAACAAAATGAAAACTCCAGGTAAGCTAGACCTTCCAGTGAGTGACCTTCCAAACCACTTGTATCAGCAGCATATGGGATATATGCAAATGAAACTTATGAACATCAGGTGTTTCACCTAATTGGCAATTCTGAATACCCATGATTTGTTTTGTCATTTTAATGGACAATTTCAGGCCAATACAGCCACACCCCACTAGTTGTGAATATGCATGTTTCAGCTTGTTATGACCTCATCAGCACAGCACAAGCAGAGTGTTTGACTAAGCATATGAAACACAGGGATGTTATACCCAGCTGATGTCCATTATCATTAGGGTCACTGCAAAAATATCCCAAACAACAAACTAAAACAATAAGTGAGAAGGTCACTGAAAAACCAATCAGAAAAACAAAATAAAAACTCCAGCAAAGCTAGACTTTCCACTGAGTGACCTCCCAAAGCTCTTGTATCAGAGGCAGATGGGATATATGCAAATTAACCTTTTGAACATCAGGTGTTTTAGCTAACTGGCAATTCTGAAAACCCATTACTTGCTTTGCCACTTTAATTGACAATTTCAGGCCAATATAGCCACACCCCGCTAGCTGTGGATATGGATATTTCAGCTTTGTTATGAGCGCCAGCAGAGTGTTTGACTAAGCATAAGAAACACAGGGCTGTTATACCCAGCTGATGGCCATTATCATTAGGGTCACTGCAAAAATATCCCAAACAGTAAACTAAAACAGTAAGTGAGAAGGTCACTGAAAAACCAATCAGAAAAACAAAATGAAAACTCCAGCAAAGCTAGACCTTCCACTGAGTGACCTCCCAAAGCTCTTGTATCAGAGGCAGATGGGATATATGCAAATTAACCTTTTGAACATCAGGTGTTTTAGCTAACTGGCAATTCTGAAAACCCATTACTTGCTTTGCCATTTTAATTGACAATTTTAGGCCAATATAGCCAAACCCCACTAGCTGTGGATATGGATATTTCAGCTTTGTTATGACCCCCACAGCGTCAGCAGAGTGTTTGACTAAGCATAAGAAACACAGGGCTGTTATACCCAGCTGATGGCCATTATCATTAGGGTCACTGCAAAAATATCCCAAACAGTAAACTAAAACAGTAAGTGAGAAGGTCACTGAAAAAACAATCAGAAAAACAAAATGAAAACTCCAGCAAAGCTAGACCTTCCACTGAGTGACCTCCCAAACCTCTTGTATCTGAGGTACATGGGATATATACAAATGAACCTTATGAACATCAGGTGTTTCAGCTAATTGGCAATTCTGAATGCCGATTACATGTTTTGTCATTTTAATGGACAATTTCAGGCCAATACAGCCAAACCCCACTAGCTGTGGATATGCATATTTCAGCCTCGTTATGATCTCATCAGTACAGCGCAAGCAGAGTGTTTGACTAACCATAAGAAACACAGGGCTGTTATACCCAGCTGATGTCCATTATCATTAGGGTCACTGCAAAACTATCCCAAACAACAAACTTAAACAAAAAGTGAGAAGGTCACTGAAAAAACAATCAGAAAAACAAAATGAAAACTCCAGCAAAGCTAGACCTTCCACTGAGTGACCTCCCAAACCTCTTGTATCAAAGGCACATGGGATATGTGCAAATGAACCTCCTGAACATCTTAGTCATGCCTGTGAATTTTTTGTTGAGACCTGACATTTTACAGTCAGATGTCATGACCTGTGCTTGTGTTTGTATGTATGTATGGCAGGGGGGAGGGGGCAAGCCAGGGGCCAGGGGCCAGGGGTCAATATCCAACTTCTCTCTGAATGCAGAGTTTAATATCATTTACAAACAATAAAACCATTTAGGTAGGAGATGCATTACATGACATACGTAGATATTCAGATAGTGGACTACATGTCTGAGCCTGAATTTTAATAGTCAATACTTTTTTCGTCATGTATCAGTTCAGCCTGGGTTTACAGACAGTACACTTGGAATTACTTTATTCCATAATGCTGGTGTTCTGCCATTACTACCTTTGGCTTGTGCTTGAATTTTGAAGTGCATTCCCACAGAACATGCAGGAGTATGAACATGCCAATTTAAACAGAAAGAAAATATCATTATAAATAGCAAGAAGTAATTTCATTAAAATAAAAATGAAGAAGATGATATGGCTGATTGAAGCAGATTTTGCTAAATGTTGCTTCACTAAATGGAATAAAAAATAAAATCAGATTCACCAGGGAATAAAAAAATACAAATAAAAGCATTTAAGAGAAACCCAGTCTAGGTGGTTGTATTTTCTACACCCCCTGCTTAATATACTCAACTCTGAGGTCATTGTATGTTGGAAAAGGGACATTTGCCCTGCTGCAGTAGTCAAATGTGAGTAAGAAGACAGTCACATATATTCCTGCACACACAATAAAATAAGTGAAAACACTGCTGTTCCAAATAATATGACTCATTTATTCCTCATCCAGTAAACATTAGTCACAGTAGAGTGTCATCCCAGCAGCCACTAGGGTTTTATGCTTAACACTAATCCCCCAGCATCTGCAACAGCAGCATAGGAATCATATACCACCATACTAGTGCACATTTCCCTGGATGTACAGAGCCCAGTTGTAGGGTATAGCACTGCTTTGTGGGCCATGAATATTCACAGACCTTAATCATGGATGCTGTACATCTGGGCCCACACTGGGTGTCAGCAGTACAGTGCAATGTTCTAGGGTGCTTTTCTCTCACCCAGAATTAACAATTCAACATCATCCCCAGACTCCTGTCCTCTCCCAGTCAGCTCCCGTCAGCTTCCCATCACCTGGGTAAGTAATTTATCCTGGGATCATCTGGGTCACATTCAGCTTTTTTTTTAACAAGCTGCTTTATTTTGGGACAACCTTTTCTGTCATAATTGAGCTTTTCTCATGCATGGTGCTCATATTATTCCCACAAGCAACCCAAGTTGTTAATCTTCTTCTGACTTAACATTTAGTACACAATGGATCAGTCCAGATCCACGAGTTTACGATTTTGTTGTTTTACATTGCGTACTTTAGCAATGGCAGTTTGCCATTTCCTTTGAATACAGAAAGACCACCCACTACTTTTTCCACCTGTGTTTCTTACCTTTCCACCACCTCCATCAAACATTGCCCTTTCTATATAAAAGCCTTACATTTCTTATATGTTCAATTCTATACTATTGTAGGCTGCCATATCCTCCATTTTTGTTTGTGAAATGTTCCTTCGTTTTTAGTAAGGTTTTTCCATTTTGTGAATATCTCATATTATCTCTGTTACCTCTGTTATTGTAGCATCTTATCAGTCTTGCTCTTTTTAGTTATAGTTTTCTGTATAACAATTAATAGCAATGAAATTAGTGCTTCCAAACATTCAGACTTTTGAATATTCCGTCTATACTGCTGGTATCAGCAAATGATATAGAATTATGGTGGCACCTGCAACATACAGGGCAAACAGTAGGTGTTCTAGTCATTTCTAGAGATTTGCCATTTCTCATCTGATAACCTACTAACCCTCCTTCCCAGCTCATTTCCTAGGTCTTTTAATTTATTGCTTCCAAAAAATATGTTTCCAATCACTTATTACATTTTGACTACATCTCCAACAATCCTTTTGAGCCCTTCTGTACATGTGATGAAGCCTATTTGGTGTGTAAAAGTATTTATACAGACATTTCCACCCAGATGTCCAAAATTGTCCACCTTTTGTCACTTTTCTTGGTAACTCTCAGATTTTCTGCAGTTTTCCTCTAAGCCTTCTTCATTAAGTGCTTTTCTCAACTCCAAATCATTTTCATCTCTCTTTGTGCTCTGTATCACTCATTAGTATTTTATATAATCTACTTAATATTTTTCCTTGTTAGCATCCATTGTCCTTGCTTTTATTTGCAGTTGCACTATTCTATCTTCTGTTTTTTTTCACCTCTGTATCATATTTTGTTAGTACCTTTAACAGACTTGTATATTATAACCCCTCTGTCTCTTTGTTTTTGTCTCTTAATTCATCCCAACTCAACAAGTCTCTTCCTCTTCTTAACTGCTCTCATATTTAATCATGGTATTTTGAACTCATCACTTCTTTACTAATGACACATTTCCCTCAAATACAGGATTCTCTATTTCTCTGGGATTTGATTCAAAATCTCACCAAGATTTTTATCTTTCTTTCAAGACATCTTTCATTGTTAATTTAATCATAGGATGAACACCTACTGTTTGCCCTGTATGTTGCAGGTGCCACCATAATTCTATATCATTTGCTGATACCAGCAGTATAGACCAAGATAATAGGATTGCTTTCCAATTATAAATATACTTCTTTTGCTGACACAAATAAAGTATCCGCATTTGTGCTGCATTATTTTATACTTACAAGTTTGTAACATTTAGCCCCCTTCCACTTAAGATTTCATAATTAGGTCTAAATCCAATCTAGTTTACTTCCCCTCGCAATTGTATTTTGACAACTCACTGTCTGCATATAAATGCTCCCCTACATACAATATAAGTGGTGTTATAAACATTTTCACTGCACATATTCTGTGAGCTCGATCTACCTTTAGCATTTCCCATCTCCTTTATAGAACTCTTATTCTAGCTCATATCTCTTTCCAGGTTTCCTTGGGGGATTTGTTTGCCTTATTTGCCAGCTGTGCCCTAAGCATTTGCATCTATAGTGACCCCACAAATAAGGATAGTCCTGAAACATATTAAATGAAGGTTTATAGTTTAGTCATAAAACCTTTGTTTTCTCTTCATTGATTTTATATCCTGTTAATGTCATTGTAATCCGTATCATCGCATACAGTATTGGTATGTCCCATTCTGGGTTAGTTAAAAGTATTATAACATCATCAGCAAACAGCTCTTGCTTTTGTACATTTTCTCTCCCCTTCCAACCTTGGATTCGAGATAGTTTTTAATTTTTGTACCAGTGGCTCTATGGACATTGCACACAACAAAGATGATGAAGAACATCCATACTTGGCACCTCTCTTTATTTCAAACTGTGATGAAAGCCTGGCTGCTGACCTTTATACGTGTTCTTTAGTAGTTGGATTAGCCTTTAAGGAAGTCACATTTTTTGTAGAACTAACCATAGCTAATTACTGTGAATCCTATGAAATGCTTTTTCTGTATCTAACTAGCTCTTTCTTATTTCCTTCCACCTCTGTTTGTATCATATCTGAAATGTTTGTCTAAGCTTTATAAATCCACACTGGTCAGGTTTTACTAAAGCAGGAAATAGTTCTGCTAATCTGTTAGCTAAAATGGATGTAAAGAGTTTATAATCATAATTTAGGACAGCAACTGGTCTCTATGAAGCAGGGCTCACTGGAAGCTTGCCATCTTTTCCTATTAATGTTATTATTGCCTTTTTCCATGAATCCACTGCTAATCTTTTACTAGAATGTCGTTAAATAATCTCTCCCAGATGAGAATTGTATCTTCTTGACCTATTTTCTACACTTCAGTGGTCAAACCATCACTCCCTGGGGTTGTGTACCTGCTAATCTTTTATGTTGTTCTTTCATTTCTTGCTCTGAAATGTGTTGAATTAAAGGCTGGCTGTCCTCTCTTGTGAGACAGTGTAAATCTAGTTCTTACAAATGCTCTTCTGCCCTTTTCTTCCAATCTGCCTCTTTCTTTTATTGCTTGTATCCTTTTGCAAAAAAGTCTTAAATCCCATGCTTATTTGCTCTGTTTCTTGAGTTAGTGTCCTGTATTTATGTTTTTTACTTTTACTCTACTTCTTCCCACTTTTTGTTGCCTTAATTTTCCTGCCAACATTTTACGGAGCCCTGATATATTATTAAAATACTTTATTCTCAATGGTGTTTTTCTCTTTACATTGCTTTGTTTAAATGCTTTGTCCTTTTGTGCTGTAACATCATTAAGTGGACAATCTCTTTTACACAGAAATGTTCTCTATTTCTGCAGCACATTGATTTCCATAAAGTATTGCTGCCTATAGTCCCATAATTTATCTTACCTTTTTTGATGTCTAGTTCGTGATCCTTAGCCATCCCACTCTTTTACTAAGTTTTCCCGATTGGACATTATCTTTCATACTTCCTCTTTTAGTTTTCCCAGTAGTAATCCTTTCTTCAACTTTCCACCAGTTAAAATTTGATATCCAGTAATATTCCAGTTTATTTGTGTTTGGTGCTCTTATTTCTCAACTACCGAAGAATAGTCCAATAGCAATCTGGTATGAGTCACAACTTGCCTTATCAAATATTCATGTTCCCAAGAAATATAAATGATGTTTAACCAGGACCTGGTGTCATCTTTCTCTGCATTGTATGTATATTCCATGGCACCAAACTTTCCTTAATCTATATCTATACACCTATGCACTTTGAATATCTGCATAAGCAATCATCCCTGAGGAGTTCTGTATGGTTCTATGCCCTCTACTTGCTGCTTCCTTATCTGGAATGTTCCAGTCCCCTGTTATTATCACAATTTCTTGTTGAAAATCAATGATTTCTCCCATAATATTCCTTAATTCTTCCTTTCCAGTTAAAGTGGATTATATACATTTCCTATTGTAATCCTGTGCTGTCTAAAATTTCTCCTAATAAGTGCGTATCTCCCAGGCTTATCTATCTTGTTGCCTTCTATTACTAATTTCTTACCCCTTCTTGTGATAATAATCACTTCTCTTTTCCTTCCTTGATTTGTTTTTGCATAATATCCTTCTCCCACATCTTTTTACTGCTTTTTCACTTTCATTTTTATTTAGATGCATTTCCTGCCGAAGTATAATGTCATGTCTTAATATAAATATATATAAATATAGATAGATATGTGTGCGTGTGTTTGTGTAGTTAGTAGGAAGCACAGAATATACCCACCATAGATGTGCTAAACATCGACATCTTTAAACTGAAAACATAGACATCAACAAGCAACTATGTATGTGCCAAGAAACAACCTTGGGAAATGCAAAATAGAAAAAGAAAAAAACAAAAAACAAATAGAAACATCATTTTGTCCCTCACACCAACTGCTAATTATATATACTAACTTTGGGATTGCACAAACATGAGGTAAGGGCATATTCCCTAACACTGGGAATAGTTTGATCTCAGACTCCTGCCAATTAGCTACTTAGTCGATCATAAAAGTTTAACTAAACAATAGTCACCAAATATGCATTCAATCATAAGGAGTATTTTCTTTTAATAAGGTACTTAATGGTGATGCTAGTTGTGATGGCTGTGCCCTGGCCCAGTAATCAAGGAGCCTCAATCCTTACTACTAACACCAGGGAGGGTGTTTCATATAAGAGGAAAGGATAACAAATACACACAGTAAAGTACAATTTCCCTTAAGTGCATACAGAGATCACAGTCAGCCTGGGGCTGGTTGTTCCGTTGCTCCCCAGGTCCCCAATAAGACTCCCCAGTGGCACAGCTATAGGGTCCAGATCTCAGCCTAGCTGGCAAGCTAACCTCCAGTACCCCCTCTGTCCCACCAGTGCTTCGTGTCCCTGCCCAGGTAGCTGACACACCACCCACACTTTCAGATAAGTATTTATACAACTTCACAGACCCTCCTGGGAAAGGCAGACACAGATTCTCCAGCTGTACCCCCTTTACCCAGACTATACAGCAGTAATTACTGCCACCACCAGCTAATACTTATCAGCTACCCAAAGGCCCTTAAAAGGGTATCTAATTATTACTGTGCAATATTATTATCCAATTGGTAAGTGTGACTAATAAGTCTAAGGCTTATTAGAGTGGATTTGTACAATAAACTCTTTAAATATGCAATGTACTCTAGAGCTTAATTTGTCTCTACCAAACCAGCTACAGATAAAAGGTTTAAAATATTTAATTATAACTAATTAAAAACACAAGACAATACTACTACACTACAGTGCTATCCAAGAGTTCAGAGATCACACAGAAACTTAAAATAATTCTGTAGTACAGTCCTGACATAACAGAAAAGCACTTAAGTCTAATCTTTATAGTCCTAGCTATTTCTACAAGAAAACATACTTCTAAAGTAACTTACTTTCATAGAGCAAGGCAGTGCTGAGAGTTGGATATCAAGATCAAAAACGCTTACAGTCTCTCTCTCAGCAATAGTTTAAAATCACTAACATTTCTGCTTGGCCCTCCCAGATTACATCATTTTGACACTTAGGTTTTCCCAGTATACACATTACATCATTTTGACACTTAGTCTGGAGTTCCCAGGCCAACAGGCTGCATTATTTAACAATCTAACACCTGCTCAGGAAACTACAACAATAAAAGACATTTCACATGTGCACTCTAGTAATTATTCCTTAAGTTAAAACAATGGAAAGAATGTGTTCAGCTAGCTTCTTCGGCACCACTGTCTAGATCAAAGGGTATACAAGACATAATTTTAACTTCAAAAGAACAGATGTGAAATGCTTGGCTTAGTTTTCTTTGCAGCAGATGGCAATGTTGCTACAATCTTGAAGTTCACATTTTACAGTGTTTTCTTTCATTTACGAAACAAGCCTGTATTTTACATTTATATTTATAAATGCCATAATTATGTATCAAATTCTATTTGACTAGGCTAGCAGCCTTCACCCATCTTCCCCAATCTTCACACTAGTTCATGTTTTAGTTTGTTTAAAAGACAGCCTGGGATGCCATCTAGTCCCACAGAGGCTGTGTTTTTTGTCATAGACAAGGCTTTAATGACCTGCTCTTTGGATATATAGCATGGAAGAGAGTTGGAGGCAAGGTTTGTGATAAGTTTGGAGAGGATAAGGTAGTGAAATTTTCACCAAATCTGTCCACCTGCAGGTTTGCTATTTCTGTGGGATCAGTGTGTGAGATACCATTAGTCATTCGTTCAGCACATGCTTGGGACCCACCTTTTAGGCTGCGTTTGTAGCTGCAAAAGGCCTTATGGTTATCCTTGGCTGTGATTGCTAAGTTTTTCTCAAAGTTATCCTTAGAGGATTTGACATGTTGTTTTATTTGCCTGTTGAGGCTGAGTAGGGTGCTCAGTTGTTGGGGCCTCACCTTAGGTGTCTTAGACAGCAACTTTTTGCATTTGTTGCAAAGTTTGTTGATGCTGGATGTCCACCAGGGTAGATTTATTTTACTTGGGGATCTGACTTGGATTCTGTCTGGAATGCTGAGTCTCTACACTTATACAAGTGATTGTACAGGGCTTTAGTGTAAGCCTTGGGGTAGTTACCACTTCCAGCTAGGGATGGGGCTTAGAATGCATTTATACAATCCCCTAGGAGGGTATAGTTTGCCTCGGTAAAGTTTTTTTGTCTGACTTTGCCCTTTGTGAGTTCTGGTGTTAGTGCTAGATTGAAGATAACTGATTTGTGGTTAGAATTAACTAATGAGAGTCTGACAGTTGCGGTTGTGCATCTGTTTGTCATGTTAGTGAGGACCCGATCTAGTATGTTTGTTCCTCTTGTTGAAGTTTGAACAATTTGTTCCAAGGCGTTTGAGTTAACAAAGTAAAGGTACCTTTGCGCTAGTGAGTTAGAGCGAGAATAGGTTTCCCAGTTGATGGTGAGATCATTGAAATCCCCCATGACCAGAGTGTTTGGCAATATTTGGATTGACTATAGTTTGTACAGGTAGGCCTTGTGCACATCATGATTCATGGGGGGGATCTATAACTAGCCATGACTTGAATTCAAGCATCTTCTAATTAGTTTTGAGTTTTTACATTTCTCATCATTCCCCTTCCTACCATTTTAGCTCCCTGATTTGTGGCTTGCCTTTTTATTTCTTTTTTCCCTTTCTTTGTTCCATTTTCCTGGTCTGTTGGATGCTTTATGTAATTTGTTCCTTGAAGATAATTATTTTTGCAATACTTAAAATTGCTTTTAACAATTTAAATTAAATTCAGGTTAACTAAATTATGTATTAAATTCAAAACAAATGATATTAATCTTCTCTCCCCTCATTTCATATTCCTTCACAGGTTTTTGAGTTTATGCTCCATATAAGCTCCAAAAAGCACTTCTGAACAATGTCTCTTCTTATTGTGTTCCCTCCTGCCACACCACACCATGATCATTTCTTTTGTATTCTCCCATTCACTTTGCCTTGTTTTAGACTGGTTTAAACTTCTTCTTGCATTCCAAATTTTTCCCTCAGCACATTACTAGTCTTTTCTTACTTTTACAATCCCTTCAACAATCACTTTTTGATGTACATGACATTATGCCTCCCTGCTAAAATATCATGCTTTTATAAGCACCCATTGCTTACTAAACTTTTAAATTACTTCACTAAATCAAAAATCTCTCTTTTTTACCTTTTTGTTCTCCCCTCCATGTAATGCAAATCGCTTCCCCCAAGATCTAACAACAAACCATTGTAAGTATAGAGATCAGTAACAAAAAACATTAATAATGAACAATATACTCATTACCATCTTACATGGCTAGTTAAGAGACTCGACTTCTTATGCTCTATTCATTTCCACATGCTATGTTTTGTTTATGTAGCGAGTCTCAATGCAGTCCATAATTCAATTAAGTTTACACTAAATTTGGTTTTGTATTTTTTTTAAAGCTTCATGTCTTATCAAATTAGCATTTTTGCATTTTATCGTTCTTTTGTTATTCGCTCAATAGTATTCTCAAAGTCTTTTGCTAGTCCTGTTGATTAATTACTTCCAAATCTTATTCCTGATCTTTTTCTTCCCCAGTTGTTTCACTTACTTTTCCTGCATATTTTTCTGCTTTGTTTTGTTTCTCCAACATTTTTTTTTTGTTTATAGGAACGGTTTTAGTGGCCTTTTCCCCTACAAGCCTTTCATTTTGATGTTTCTCATACTTATTGCACTTGACTATATCTGTCCAGTGCTGACTCAGCCTCTAATGGGTCTACAAAGGACTTTGGTTCATGAGGGAAAATATTTTAAAGGTTGCTGGATAGATCAGCTTAAATTTTAAATCAAGTTTTCTGCGTTTTTTTTAAAAAGGAATGAATCTACTTCTATTTGCATGAGCGCCTAGGGAGTAATCATTATTGAGAAATATCTGACTATTGCCATAAATAACTGTTTGCCTTTTTCCAGAGCAACATTAAATGTTGCTCTTTTAATGTGTGGTTTTGCAGTTTAACCATGGTCAGCCTTGGAAACAACTTGCTTAGTCCTGGTGACGAGAGCAGCATGTGGGCTCTGTCAACGTGAATGCATTCTGTCTGCATTCCAGTCCACTCACTTAACTTACTTTTTACAAACACAGAGAAATCCTTTCCTTCTAGCCCCTTAAGGACATTTGAAATTCTTAAATGTTCTTGTCTCGCTCTGTCTTCCAATTCAAGCAGTTTCTCTTCTGTATGTTTTCATGCTACTTCCAGATTGGAGATTCTGTCATTCACTTCTCTCAATCTACTTTCTTTAAGGCAGTCAGTTCATCAGAATGTGCACAGATCATTTCCTCCACTTCTTTTATTTATTTTACTTATTTATTTGACATTTGTTGACTAGGAAAGTCTGACTGAGCTAGTGCCCTTTTTCAGCAGAGGCCCGGGGAGAAAAGGTCCACAGAATAAACATGTATTGTTACAATTAATAGTCATTAAAATTTAAAATTTTTACAGTGTATATTAATATGGGATTCCAAGACTTGTTCAATAGAAATTAACAGAGAAAGTGAAGATTTACACACAATTGGAGGAAGAAAATACAATTAGAATTAAATGCACACATTCAAGTAAGTAAAAACAATTGATATAAGGTACAAGAGAAGTGGTAAAATGAAGACAGATGCAGTTTGCTGTGACTGGTGGGATATATATCAGCATTGTGCATGTTATTTTAAGAAGTTAGGAGAGAGGTTAACAATAAGGTGAAGTGATGATGGTAGAAGGAAGGCTGTAGGAGATAAAAGAGAAAAGGTAGCAGAGAACAAGTAGGTTGTGATTTAGATGTAATTTAGGGAGGGTGGTTTTGACTATTCTTAGCACAGTGACACATCCAGGAATTAAGCAAATGTTGTTTAAGGCTTGTTTAAATTCATGTGTGTGAGCAAAGTCTCTGATAAACAGGTTCTTTAAGTTCAGTAGAGAATCACCAATTTTTAACACCTCTGTATAAATTTTCTTTAATTTTCACTTAGTTCTAAGTTTCCTTTTTTATTTGTTTTGTTTGCTGCCTTGGAACCATGTTTTCATCTGATTCCTGAAGCCAGGGCACTCTCACTCATCCTTTTTTAACTAATTTTCTGCAGCTGACCTTGCTTTATTTGTCAAACATATATGCCCTGGCAACAAATAGTTTAGTGATCACTTCCAAGCTAGTTATAGACTTTAAATATGCTTTTTGGTGGCAGTCTTCATGAGGAGGATCTAGTCTAATGGTTTTAATTCTGCTCCATTCAATTACTGGAAGTTTCCATGTTAAAATATTTTGCTCTCTATGTTGTGGAACCGAGTAAAAATTACGACTTTCCAGTACTGTCTGCAAACACAGCATACAGTAGCTCTCAGTGCCTAAAGACGCATCCATTTAATTTTTTTATCAGTCTCCTGTAATATGTACTATTTATTTTTTAGAGCAGAAACACTCTCTGAAGTCAGATATACCTCATACCCAGTCTGCTTATTTCCTGACCTACTGTATAAACCCTAATTTATCACAATTATATTTTGCCACTCATAAAAACTGTCTTGTGTGTGCGCAACCCATGCACTTTTCAGTTTAATTTAATTTTTAGCCCTACTATCCCCCTAAAAAAAGGAAGGCTGTTTTAGTCATCTACCATCCTTCATACGAATTAATGCTTCTCATAGTTTACCTGGCCTGTCCTCTTTGTATCTACAAAATGGAGCCATTTGTTCTCATTCAGTCTATATTTTCTTCAAGCCTATACAATTTCCTGTGACGTGTCTTTATATGTCTTATCAAACAAATCATACACAATTTTTGCTGCTGCCCCCCCAAAAAAAAATACAAATTTGAGCCTAAGGTCCTGCAAAACAGAGTCACAGGAAATGCATTACTATCCTATTCCTGCATCTTTATGCAAGCACTTTCACCCAGATTAAAATAAATGGGGAAATATCCCCATTGCCTTGATTTGTCTGTTACATTTGACTATTGTATATGGATTTTCCTTTTCTCCATTTCTCCAGTTGTTTAGAATTTCTAATATTATGACAGAGTGGATCCTATTCCTATATCAAGGCACAAATAAAGTTAATGAAATTAGTATTGCTTTAAAACTTTCTTCAGTCTTTGATGTTTGCCAAAACTGCACTTCTCAGCACCTGCAATGTACCCAGAATTCTATCTGTCTGCAGTTCATTTGGAGATCTTTGCAAATATGCTTGAAAGTATTCTTTTTCACTACAGCTGTCACTCCCACCACTCTCATCCAGATATACAGGACACTGCAGTATGAATGAGTAATGTATAACTTGGGAAGTCCATTATGGCTTCCTGCTAAAGCGCAAAATTCATGAGTACATTACAAAATCAATCTGCTGTTAATTAACAGATCCTTATTATGTAGAGAATTTTTTTTTTTATTATTTCACATCACACCTCCATGCAATGGCAAGCTAGTAATGCATAAACAGTAAGTAATAACTTATGCAAGTAAGGTCAGTTCATAAAGTATGTGACAGTGAATTAAAATGTCAAGACAATAGGAAATAAACTGCAAAAAACAACCAAAATTCATTTATGCGTCTAAGCTGGAGAAAGTAAACTTCAAAACAAGAATGTTTCAACTTAGGGTATAAAGATTTTTTTGCTTGAGAGCATTCAGAAATAATTTCTTATGAGATTTACACTCAATTAAAATAATATCAATTTAGTATTCAGTACATTTAATAGCTTTTATGGTGAAAAACTTGGATCAGCAAAAGAAAACATGCCAGTGTAAACCTTGGTGTGCCATTATAGCTTTGATGCACTGAGGGACTGGTGTCATTGTGCTTGTCAGCAATGCCAGACTTTGTTTAATTTGTGCATGCAAACTGCTTCATAAATTTTCATGTTGACCACGCATCTTTAGTGTTGCTGTAGTCTGGTGTCCAGTACATACCAGCATTCACAATTGACAAAAGTTTGTTTTAAAATATGCAGATTTACCTGTTTGCAAATAACCTGTGATAATACAAATCTTGTAATCTTTCTCTTTGACATTTCAGTATATTGGTGCACTGTTATTCCTTGGTGACAGTACCTATAGTGGACAGTACCCACATCTGGCCTTTATTTGAAAGAGCATGTTAAAATTAATCCTTACTCTTCTTTTCAACTGAAGGGCAGATACAGTTTCACTATTAATAATACATTTTAAATTTTTATCAGTTCTCAGACTATATGTATATCATGCTATTGTCAATATTCACATACATGCTCATATATTTTTGTTGATAATCACTTTGGACTTGTCTGACTCATATTTAAAAATGATTATACATGATCATCACACATAAGCAGGTCAGAGATAGAAAAGATACAAATACATGCATACAGACATAAATGCATACATTTGTCTAAATAAAATACAGAAAAAGAGGCTACAGATGACTTATTTAGTTCAGTTGATCTTGCCCTGCATACAGGAAATAAAGGTTATTATTGTGAGATTACCCACTATGATGAATCTGTGTCTGATAAGTTAGGAATATAACTTAGAACACCAAAGTTTACAGAGATAAAGTAAAGTGGCACTTCCCCCTTTCCCCTCATTACACGCTATCTGTCTCTACTACAGAACAGTAAATAATGTTACATTTTGCAGGCTCAAACTATGCTGCCACAGACTTGCCTGGAGTCATGTTGTCATACAAAACAACTGTGTGAAACCTAACATTTATTACAGCTCTGAACAATGAGCCTCTGAGCATCAAAAGAGGAAGATCCCAAGTTCCTGTAGATGTAACCCACTGGAGCTGCCTTGGTCACGCATTATGTAGTCAAAATGAGGTATAAGGTGAGTGTTACTTTTGTTTTCCACCTTCTTCTTCCCAAAGTTTATGCAGTCTCATCGTAGGCATATTTAGTGTGGATATGCTTGCTCCCATATTGGGAGGATGCAACAGAAGTGCCTTATGTGGCAGCATGACTTAATAGTTAGTAAT
The DNA here is from genome assembly GCF_019279795.1 of Protopterus annectens. NCBI lineage: Eukaryota > Metazoa > Chordata > Ceratodontiformes > Protopteridae > Protopterus > Protopterus annectens. The sequence continues at coordinate 1,949,397,584 of NC_056737.1, forward strand.
TTTCCTTCCTTTTCTTTTGTCCTTTCATTTGGAATAATATCTTTTTTTCCAGGGAAAGCTTGCTGTTGATGAGTGCCAATGCTAAACTATGACTTAAAATGAAAACTATTTTTTGTCTATTTTCAGCAGACCATGCTATATCTGCTTGGTGTAGGACTGTTTAGGGTATCATGGAAATGAAAGGGCAACTACACTTTTTTTCTTGTCAAAGTATCATAATTTGATAATTTTTGGGACTCTAATCAAAATTTGCTGGGGCTGAAACCCCCACAGGCCCATACAAGTTAGTACCTATTGTGATATACAGAAGATAATAATAATAATAACAACAATAATAATAATAATAATAATAATTTGTTTGAGGTTTCAGCAACTCTTTATTGGGATCTACTTCTGCTGAGATGAACAGAGTGAGTACTTTTTTCTGTGACTGTAAAATGAACTGAATGCAACTGACGGATGCACAGTTGGTCTTGATGACTCTTATTATAGTTACAGAGAGGCACTGGTGTAAATATATTTAAGTTGCTTTAGAGACTTGTAGCACACCTGATGTCCAATTCCAAGATCACTTCTAACATCAATATTAAGAAATAAGATATCTGTTCTAGAAATTATTCTGATATATATAACTAACCAAATATGCATGTAGTATTAAAATATTAATCCGTAAAACTGCACATAACAGCTGTAAACCTTTTGATATTGTCACCAGTGAACACAGTTGCTGACTATATTTTTAACATTTTATTGGGTTCATACAAAGCTAATTGCATAATAATATACCTCTTTCATATGATTAACATTGTTTATAATACTCTCATAATTAATGTTGGTTTCATTAAATAGTATTACTCATGTGATATCAGACATTAATATGCAGCTCTGCTTTCTTTTCAATCAACTACTACAGTGGCCTTGACATCTAAGCATTCTAAAAGTTGTTGTGTCTTTTGGCTTTTCCCATTTAGGGGTCACCACAGTGGAACTCCGGTCTGCTAATGATTGGCAGTAGATTTTTACGTGCAGAGTTGCCAGCCCTGACGCACAACCTTCAACGAAGGTACGCCCATTTACGCACGTCTCCACACAGAAGACGCTTTAGCTGAGAATCGAACAGGACAACGTCTTGCTGTGAGGCGACAATGCTACCGAAGCCATTCTAAAAGTACTTGTTGATAAATTCTTCTCAACAGTAATTTCCCCACTGCATCAGGTATGATACTTTGCTCTTCTCTTTATTTGTGTTTTGTTGATTTCTTACAAAGCACATTTCGCTTTACTTTCTTGCCCTTCTGCTCCCTTCAGTCATTCATTAATAAGACATTCTAGTCTGCAGGAAGAACTGTTGTCATTTGCATGACATAATAATACTTTACACTACTATAACTTTACAGGTATCTGAACTATACTCCATTTACAGTTCATGATTAGTAAATAAACAAATTGGTGACAAACCTCTCAAGTTTCCAGATTTTTGCCTCATATTCTCAGTCTGCTCCTCATAAACTGGTTTTATAGTAAATCATTGAGGACTGAACTCAGAAAATAATGACAAGACATCTGGGTTTCAGACTTCATACCCTTTAGAAAAATTCATGCTAATGCAAAACCTGTTGTTCTAACAATTTGCTATGTTTCTAAGAACAATATTTAAACATTGTCCCTATTTTTGGGATTTTATCCTCCCATTACTTATGTTTTTTCCACATTTCTTGTGACAAGAGGTTGACAGGTATGATTGGTAGACAGACAGATATGTACATATATAGACTGAAAAATTGCTAGCTAGTCAGATAGATGGAAAGATAGAGAGAAAGATAAATATATGTGCTGAGTGGCACCAAATCAATCTGATACAGCTAGGAGTGAGACATGCTTTTAAAGCACTTACTGTTTTGCTCATAATAATATTAAACAGTGAATAATGTTTTCTAATTTAGAAGACACTTACAGATCCTTCTGTCTCAAATAATAGAATACCACTATCTCAAATAATGTTTGTGTCTTTCGGCTTTTCCCGGTTAGGGGTCGCCACAGCGGAACTCCGGTCCACTAATGATTGGCAGTTGATTTTTATGTACTGGCTTGCCAGGCCTGACATACAACCTTCAATGAAGGTATGCCCATTCACGCATGCCTCCACACAGAAGACGCTCTAGCTGAGAATCGAACCGGACAGCATCTTACTGTGAGGTGACAACGCTACTGCAGCACCACCACTATCTCAAATAATAGTCTGCCTAATTTTTGTAGTGAAATTTCAGTCACAATAGTTTCCCCGTAATATTTATAGATACAATGATTTTATATATGTACTGATTTTATTGAGCATACTTGTTATCTGTTTTTATCTTCTCAGAATCACAAAAATGCAATTGTAAGGCAAAAGTTATATGATTAGTAATTAACCAATATACCCACTGCAAAGACAACAGCGAAGTTTCTAAATCCTCAGAGCTGTGTATATTTGTAGTCTGTAAATTTACATCAATAATATGTGAGAAGCAGATTTGTACTGAGAGATGAACACTTCAGAATTATGTATACAAAGAGCATTATAACAGCAGTGCTTTGAAGACTGCATGTTACAGCATGCCACTTGAACATACATGTGTTGCACCAGTGATCCTCTTGTTTTGAAAATGTATTCCAAGCAGCTCTGTCATTTAATTGTTCCACTGGGAAAATTAATTTATGTGCTTTCAAAGATATTGGAGTTATTACTCAAAGGAAGCACTACAGTGAGCTGATGATATTGTGTTAATTTTTTTCCTGTGTGCATATCCAATCATCTCTTCAAACACCTGTGGTGATAATTTATCTTTGAAACAACATAAGGAGTACACTCACTACAGAACACATTTCCATATAATGAAGAACACCATCCCCATATTCAGCCTTTCAAGACATCAGATACAAAGGTATACACTAATGTTTTATTTTTTTTTTATCATTTTGTTGACTGGGAAAGTCCGACTAGGTTCCACAGAGCCGGTTTTCAGCGGAGGCCCGGGAAGAAATGCTCCAGATGCATGTCTTTGGAATGTGGGAGGAAACCGGAGTACCCGGAGGAAACCCACGTGAACACAGGGAAAACATGCAAACTCCACACAGAAGGCACCCCAACCGAGAATCGAACCGGGGAACCTCTTGTTGTGAGGTGACAATGTTAACCACTGCACCACTGTGCCGCCCAAAAGGAGAGACCCATATAATTTTTCTAAATGTTGATTAGCAGCACTTTTTTAGTAATCGTATTCAACAGTTCCATTGAATATAACTGGTAAATTTTGCTAAAAAAGAAGAGCATATTTTTCAGCACCTAACCCTCTTTCACAATGTAGCGACACTTTATTTTCAAACTACATTTATTTATTGATGCTCATCAACAGAAGGAAATTTACCTTTTACATAGAAACCCGTGAATTTCACAGATTACCAAAAATAACAGGAGGAACTTACTGACCCTGATTTCCTAGTCCCTTTTAAACTGCTCTAGTGACCCCCATGCCCAAAACAGCACAACATCCCCACTGAACATCCCCACTGCCTTTCCTGAAGTTGCAAAACTGCATTGTATCCAAATGGTACCCTCTTGTGCATTCTGTGTTTCCTGAAAACTAAACAGATAAGATACGAGTCTTGAATGCCATTTTATAAGACAAATTACCCCAATGCCTCCCCCCAATACACACCTAATAAAATGTCCCTTCATTGCAGATGCCACTTTCACATAAACAGATATATTCTTGGTGGGCTGAAATCCCCTTCTCCTTTTTTACTATTTCTCAGCCCCTAGAAGATAATAAACAAAGTTCTTAGCTATGCAGTTGTCCCAGCTATTAAACTCAAGATAACACATGCACTCATTCCCCAGCCATGTTAGAAATAAGCCATTAACTTGCAAAGCTATCCTCTGTTCACATTAGGACTATCCATTTAATGACTACTGCAATTAATGTGCGAATGATCTTGTAAACACAATTGGTCATTGGTGTAGCAACTCAAAGAGTGGCATTAGTGTCTGATACTGCTATAGTAACATCATTATGTAAGCGGTCTAATGTAGAAAGAGGCTGACATTTTATTTTGCTGCCTTGTAGAGTTAATGACAATATATGTATTTTTGTATTATCTCTGGAGAATGTGGAAGTGTGAAGGATTATTAAAATGCAGGGGAGCTTGTACTGACTAAAATCTTATGGAACAGGTAATAATTGGGGTTTGGGGATATTTCACTATGATGTGAATGCTGTATTTTCTTTGAAAGAAAGAGCCATTAGACAACCAGAAACCAGTATTTCATTCCTCAGCTGAGAAATGAGAATGTGTTTCAACTAGTAGAGTTTTATAATGGAAACAGCTGAAACTAGATTATAAATGAACACTGGTTAATTATCTCAAAGATAAAGGATTGTACGATCTATGATCTGCGTGTTTTACAGCCCTTGTGCTTGGTTATGAGCTTTATGTTGCATGGGAGTTGTGTATAAGTGTATGCAAATAGACTAATTAACTCCTGATCCAACCTCTATTTATACTGTTATCTGTGTTGTGTACCTAATGCATAATATGTTTACAGTGTGTTTTTTCCATTTACTTATATCCTGTGGGTAACCTGTATAACAATTCTGGATTGTATAGTTGTTATTACCTACATCTGCTTGCATTGCAATAACTGTAAGACAGTGACTCAGTTCATGACTTGAAAAGGTCTTTTGGGTCAGTTCCTCTGCCTGATTACCAAATTAAAACATAACTTACACAAACAGCATTGTGTTATGACAGCACAAAATAAGGCACAAAGTGTACAATAGCAGAGGGAGCAGCAGTACTAGCAAATAAAGTTAAAGTGGACTAGCCCAATCACATCAGGTGACCTAAAAGTAAACAAATAATTGGACAAAGTCGCAGTTAAGGTTCTTATCATATTATAAAGGGCATCAATCATAGGAATGGAAAGCCACTATCTGACATTACTGACTTCTAGCACAATTCCATATGAAACATCATGTTGAGCTCTGTAGACCCCACCTTTGCCAGGACATAAGACAAATGCAGTTTAGGTAAGTCACCAATAGCAGTATGTAGTGCCCATCAGACATCCATATAAAGAAATAAACTGGAATGCTTTTATGTTTAGTCTTAGGGAAAAGCAGTAGAGTGAGACAAGGTAGAAACTTTTAAATACTTTAAAAAGAATCCACAGGGGTCAAGAAATAGGGGAGGTCACAGTCAAAAGGCATATAACTCAGCGGAGTTTCCAGTAAATATCTTTCAGATAATGAGGGGGACATGACAGGAACAGCCTTCCAGAACAGGAAGAAATAGTGACAAACGCAGAAACAAAATTTACAAATATATGAAACAGACAAAAATATTTGCATGAGGGATAGGAAAATCTAGCGATGACTATTAAGGATCTGCAGCTTAACATATAGGTATAAGATATCCATAAAGTGGTTTTCATGCTGAGTAAAAGAAAAAAAAGTAAGCTGCTCTTTATTCAAACAGTAAGGAAATATGCCTACATGTTGGGCAACATAGGCCTTATCTGTCATTGAGAACTATTTATAAGTTTCTGCGTAGCACATATTTTAAATCGGGTCTATATTAAATCTGTGAATGCTTAAAATAGCGAACGCTGATTTATCGACCCATTAAGAATAAAACCTGAAAATCCCGAAGACACGGGACAGCATTCCACAAAAAAAAAAAATTTAAAACACAAAACAAGGTGGGGGGCTTTTCCCCCACACCCCCAGAGATCGCACCACAGTGGAGGAAATGGCAAAGTCTCGAAAACGGCACAGCGATTTTTTTCCCCCTGGGAAAGAAATCTCTGTTCCATGTCTTCGGGATTTTAAGTTTTCGCTCTAAATGGGTCGATAAATCAGTGTTCACTATTTTAAGCATTTGCTGATTTAAAGGGAACTCTTTTAAACCCACCTCCAGTTTTTTTCAAAGACTTGTCCTTATAAAACAATAGGAGCAGTCAAGAACTGAGGGCATGAGCCTGTGAAGGTTAAGTTAAATCTTAATTTTTGTTTTCATTACAGACATAAACTAATATACTAGAATTTGAAAGTTTAGTCATACATTAATATGCACAGCATACAAAATATTAACTTGACTGCTACAAAACATATGATGTGCAAAATATTTGTCTCCTCTACGACATGTAGTTCTTTTATGAGTAATGTTCTCTGTTGAACAGTAATATATATATATATATATATATATATATATATATATATATATATATATATATTCAGATACAAAAGGATCATGAAAGCATTACTTTCATCAGTAAAAAATATTTTATTCAACCTATCTCTGTTGTAATCATGGAAAACATGATCAAATTCTACCATACATACATACAAGAGATGTGCAATAATTCTGCAACTGTGCTGAAATATTTTTAAACCATATTACTTTGCTTTTTACCTTTTGATTCATTTAGTTTGTGGACTTCACAGCCATAGACATTCTTAACATTTGTGCAAAGAATGCATTAGCATCACACTGCACTTATGTCATTATAATTTTGTTACACAAAAATTTCATGTTTATTGAAAGCTTTCATGCCTCATGTTGAAAATACTAAGGCAGAATAGTTCAGCTGTCAAGAAAATAACTTGCAAACTAGATAAAGCTGCAATAGTCCAGGCTGTTCATTAAAAAGGAGCTCCCATACTGGGCTTTGTCTTCATTATAAAATAGTATCATAAAATACTATGTTATACCACCCTGTATCGCTTCACCTGAACACATTAGCCATACAAACATGTTTGCAATCAGCAGCTAGCAGACTGTATAACTACACTGGTGTGTGAGCAGAATGACGCAGCATTTGCAATCATGGTTATTATGGAGATATCAAATGTCAGGCAGAGTAAACATCCACGAAATGAGTATAAACAGTGGTACAAAGTACAGTAATTAGCAGAGCCTGGAGGATAAGTATAAATGCTTTCCTGCAAGATTATGAACTGACAAAGGCTGGATCATGACAGACTGAGTGAAATCAAAACATGGAAGAGTGAAACTCAAATGCCTGAAAAATGTTATTAGTAAACAAAACAACAGTAAAAATTAAACTGAGGTTGGCAAGTCCCCAGCCATCTTAGCTCACTTAATTATTTTCACACTGAGGATAGTGTGCCTTACTCTTTCATTACTTTTACGAATACTACATTATTTTGTGCTAACAGTCTGCAGGGTAATCAGCAGTGTATAGTATGGAAATATCAGATTTGGATTTTCATATACAGTGGTCCAGAATTCTGCTGCCATCCTACTTAATAAGCTCTCTCATTTTAACTGCATTACCTAAACAATGTGAATTGCACCAGTGTCTTATTTTAGAGCAAGGTCTGGGGTTAAAATCCTGAGTATTAGATATTATCAAGCTCTAAACAATTTGTGTCTTATATATCAAAAAGAGTTACTTGCCCTTATAATGTGCTGTACCGACTGCATTCTTCAAAGGAGTGTCAGTGTTTTCCTTGTGTAGGATACCTTTAAGAGGTTGAAAGGAACTTGGGATCTGAGTAGCATGGTAGAGTTTGATAACGTGTAAGCAAACCTGTAATGAAACAACATCACTGTCTGTGTCTCATGTCTGTATAACCCCTTATGCCACAGCCTGATTAACTGTTAACACTTTTATTCTAGCTATACGGAACTTGAGTCTGAAGCCAAAACATGGTGCTAGAAGAAAACAAAGGTATATGAAATGCTTGTTTTACTTCATAATCACCTACCAAGATACTGAAAGCTGCATCATTTGTTTTCTCCCCTCATTTGTTCCGCTACTACACAAATGTATTTTGCTTTTGCACCCAATTTTTTTTTTTTATTGCAGTAGTTTGTTTTACGGCTGCTCGGATTTCCTTTGTTTTCTACACAGTTTAATGTGAACAATATTTCACAGATTAAGGTCTGTTTTTTTACATTTCTGTTTACCAGTCTGCCTCAGTAAATTTATTTTTTGTGCAGAGAGAATACCCCTGTTCATAAAATGCATAAAATATATATTTCATTGAATAATATGTACATAGCTCAAACTTTCATTTTTGGAAAGATTTATTTTCTGTCTTTGAATATGATTGCAACAATGCAACAACTGATGACTTGGAAGCTACGAGGAATCTGTCAGAAAACTGGAAACCTTGGATACAGAGACTGGAACTGTATTACGAGTGTCATCGGTGAAAAACAGCAGAATGTGCACTATGCCATGCTTCTTCATATCACTGGTAAGGAACCATCAATGTATTCAGTAACTTTTCTCAGGAAAAAAAAACAGCTTGATGGTACACAAATGCAAATCCCAGGCATACTGCAAACCAACAAATAATCTATTTACTTATTTTTGTTTGTTAACATGTAAGGAACTGGTCTGATGACTTTTTCAAGCAATGATACAGGCCATTAAGGTGAGGGTAGAGAAATGCAAAAGTATACACAGGAAACCTACACAAAAGAGCAATCATAGGATTGTAGGATCATAGGAGGTTACTAGGCTAATGGCCCTGGGGCCCTTACAAGTGTAGCCAAGATTGTATCCCCAAAAAAGAAACATCAGTCTGCACCTGTCACCCCTGTCAAGTGAGGGATACAGGTGGACCCCCTGGGACAAATTTGTGGTTTCCCATCCACTCATCAAGGTTGTGATTGAAGAGGGTGAGCAACTTACACTGTTTCCCATGAAAGGGGAGTCTATTCCATAGATGGGGCAGCCTCTGGGAGACAAACCTGTCTCTCCAGCAGGTTTTGTTAATGTCACATATTAGATTTAGGCCTTAGGAGTGGGTAATGTGCGAAGAGTTAGACTTACGGATATGGAGCATCTCTAGTAGGGCAAGGCCAGACATTGCCTTGTAGGTGAGACACAGATCACCTCTAAGCAATCTGTGTGATACCAAGTAGAGTGATAGTGATTTGAGCCTGTGGATTAAAATATTAGCAAGGCTAATAAAAATGACACTTCATAATATGCCAAGGCAATGTTCTGTAAATTTAGTGAAGACTGAAGAAAGCACGAGTAACAATGTGATATAACTTCCAAAATAAGTTCCTAGAAGGTGAGACGCTGATGAATGAACAGGTAGATGCAAACAAAAGAAGCACAAAAGCACCTCAGAGGTGGGTAGCAGAGATCATGTTGTTGTAAAAGAGAAACTGAGCATGTAAGAGCTCTTACCCTTCATCTTTGAAAAACATATGCTTGTACTCCTTTAGTAAAAACAGTTTCGGCCTATCTGTGACAAATTCATTGTTTTGACCTTTGTTCAGTCAATTGTATAAATAGTTTCAGGCTGCAGGAGTAATTTTTGTGAATATCCAGCAGATAACATAAAGGGTGCTCTACATAGAAAAAATTTATGGAATTAAACAGAGTAAGGAGAGTCTCTAATAAGAAGTCTGTTTGTAAATACAAGCAGTAGAACCCATTTGTAAGTTTAAAGGTGATTGGTTTTAACTAGTAATACTCCAGGTGAAGTAAACATTCATTTTGGATATAACAGTGTGAGACAATAGTGTTCTCTCCTGTTGGATATGTGGATAACTTTTAGAATTTTCTTAACCATTATTTGAAGTTACATTTTCTTTGGGGGGTGATTTAGACCAAAGGCCATATTCCAACCTGGGGATTAAGATATTGATTTATATTCTTTTTATTAATTCAAATTTAGGAAGTAAGATAACTTACATCCAAATTGTAATAGGAATAAAACTGTGTCTACACAAGACTCTGTGTAAAATGAAAGTTATCATGAGGATCCAGGGTCAATTCAAGATTTTTTTTTCAGAAGAAAGTATTTCAAAGGATTTTAAAGTCAGGTCTAGAATAGTAGGAGGATGAAAAGGTTTTTAGATTTTGATGAGTACTAGACAGCATGACTGTTGTCTTTGTGTCCGTGTGTGTGTGTGTGTGTGTGTGTGTGTGTGTGTGTGTGTGTGTGTGTGTGTGCTTGTGTGCGTGTGTGAGAGAGAGTGTGAGTGTGTGTGTTTGTGCTGTCTGTGAGTATGTTGAGGGTGAGTTTATTTTGTGTAAGATAATTGTATGTGTGTTTGAAATCCTGTTGCAAATTGTTTTCTATGTTTTAGAAGATTTAAGAGATCTAGTTAGGACACTACCTGCGCATCACATACAACTGATATCCGGCGGATCATATTGAAGATTATTAATGTACAGAGGAAAAAAGTCAGACATCTGATAACATAGCCTCGAGGTACTCCTTTAGTAAGAATGTCCTCTGCAGTAGATATTGTTTATAGATTCATACAAAAGTATAGCTGATTATTTTGATGCCCTGTGCTGGTGTTATGAACCAGTGCCCCTCTCCTTCAGCTCTTCAAGCCAAGAGCAGAAAAAAAAACACTTCACTGTAACTATGTAACTGTAATAAGCCATAAGTCATCAGCTTATTACAGTTAGATTTATGCATCCCAAACCCCAGCAAAAAAAGAAAAAAAAAATGGAAGGATGTTCCTTGTACTGGCACACTATCCAGGTGGTCAGATGCATGGCACACCCCTCCCTGCAGTCCCTGCCATTTAGGTCCTGCATCTGTGCCCTGCCGCATCCCTCCTTTTAACATATTTTATTTAAATAAAAGCATTTCTTCTTTCAAACTGTAGCAAACAGTTGCTGCAGTTTAGACCACACACAGAGTGCTACAGTGCTCGTGTTTGATTGCAAATGCAATACTGGCTTTTAAAACTTCGTATTACATTAAAGAGTGATGAGGATCAGCTAATCATGCCCTCCAACATTTAAGACCCAGGGCTATTGCCCCTATTACCCTTCTCTAGCTAAGCTTCTGGAATCATAGATTCAAGGACATTAAAAGACCAGTGAGTCTCATTGCATTTTCGCCTTACCAGTGACCTCCCTTAGGCAGCATTCCTTTTCTCCATGAGTTTCATACCAGTCAATCCTGGAGTAAATTTGTGGATACCCACCTAGTCATCTAGTTTAAATTTAAAGGAAGATAGTGAGTCACACTGTTTAACATGCAGGAGAAGTTTAGTCCAGAGGATGTAGTGGCATTGGATTATAAACTTATCCTTCCATCATGTTTTATTTATCTGTTGGTCAAGATTTAGATCCCTGGTCCTAGTATCAGTGGATATTTTGGACTTATGGAGAAACAGAAAGTTCACAGCGATTAGGTTACTAATTGTGCTATAAGAGAGACAGAGATGTCCACCAAAAGACTGTGAGACACCAAATAAAGGGATAGAACTTCCAGCCTCTCTTCATAGCTCAGGGACCTTAGGCCTGTGATCTTTTTTCATTAGAGACTCTTGTGGTTTTTATAATTGTTTGATATGTGTAAAGAGATATGTCCCAAAAGGGATGTCGTACTTGACTAGCTTGGTTAATGTTGAGTATAAGGGAGTGATTACCTCTTATGATCTTGATGATATTCCTTTGGCAATTAGCTGGTATAAATAAAAAGGTTTCCTGACAGTCATTCTTCCATGATGGTCAAAAGAGAGGGAACTATCAACCCAAGTACTTAAGTCCCTAACTACATTTTCATTTAGTAGAGGTATGTTGTCTAGACAGTATGTTGGGAGGAGAGGTTGTTTATCTACATAGTTAATGCAGCTATACATAATGCAAGCAGAAAGCTACAATTCAAAGTGGAAAGGGATGGTGAGGAAGCTGGGGGAGGGGGTTCAAGAAATAAGGGAAGAGTGGGAACTTGAATACAGATCTTTACGGAAAGTAACAACAGTCGTACAGAATATTATATTCATAAAGTAGCAGAAAGTATACTAAGAACTAAGCCAAGATGGGAAGGAGAAAGGAGATTCTGCCAATCATGATGACTACAATTAAGGGTACAGAAAATAAGCAAAAGAGGGCTGGGATTTACTGCAGGAAGCTGACAAAGGAACCAAGGAATTAGAAACAAATTAGAGAGGTAAAGGTAATAGAATGGGAAGAGGCCAAGAAGACATTTGAACTTCAGGCTACGGATTCCCTTCCCTTTCAGGGATTGATATAAAGAATAGGCAAAGAGAAAGGGATAGGGGAATCATAAATGAAAGACCTGCACTGCTTGAGTTTTTATATGAATCTAGAATAGAAGCTGCTGTTAAAAATGTGATAATTAATAGGGCATTTAAAATATTGCATGATAACTATAAGAATCAATCAGAGGTGGTTAGAAAATACTGAAAAGAGATTAGTTAAGCAATTCACGAAGAAACAATGGGATGACATATGTATAGCTCCCAAATATGCAACAAAGGGTTTTGATTTTTGCTTGGAAGTGCTTAAATAGTTTGCTTAGCATGAATGGGTACTTTAATACCTCAAGCAGACTACAAAAAAATGTCCTCAGGTCGATGGTAAATATTGGAGGTGGGATGAGGAAGAAAGAGGCATGCAGGAGGATATGTTTTTGGACTGTACTGAGTTGGCAGACTATAAAAATCCCCTGTGGAGTACTCTGTCAGGAATACTGGGTGAGCAAATGAGTATGTTTGGTCTTTTTTATATAAGGAAATTATTTTTTTGAGCTGAGATACAAGATTTGGATTGTCTAGACACTGTAAGGCCTTAAGTTTAATTCTGGTGGCTTCCAAAAAAACCAGCTACTAGAAAATGCAAACCAGCCATACTTGAAGTAGTGAATATTGTAAAAGAGATAAAAGAACAGGAAGTGAGATCTTGAGAAAAGGGTATGAGCAAATTACATAGAAAAATGGAAATTTTGGGAACAATGCATTCATAAAATGTTTTGGATGAGTAATGAGGTTTACAAAAAGGCAAGAATTGAAGAATCTATGCAATGCTTGATTTATTATATTGTATAGAAGAATGTATGTAATGCATAATGTTTGCAAATGTGAATTTGTTAATATGGTTTGTTTACTTTTATATAAATGTCAGTTTGCCTATATCACAAGGGATAATTCAATAAAGTTGTTTTAAAAAAAGTGATGATAATATACTTTTTGCATTCAATTTTGTATCTCTTATATTCAGATAATGCACTATTTAATCTGTGGGATGGCTGGCAGATGGAAAGCTCTACTGTTTAGATAATTATGATGCCAAGACAAAGCATTGTGTGAGAATCCATAATAGGTGGGCTTCTAAATGAGGACATTGTGAGCAACATTCTCAAAAGTTGTAAGGCCTAATTAAGTTTAATTCTGTTGGCTGCCAAAAATGCAATTACTAGAAAATGGAAATCAAAATCTAAAAAAATGTACTTGGAGTATTGAATGGTATAAAAGAGATTAAAAACTCTAAAAGAGATCTTTAGAAAACGGAAGGGACAAATTACATAAAATAAATGGAATTTGTGGGAACAATACATACAGAATAATGTAGCGTTGCCACCTATCCATTTTTTTGGACTATCCAGAAATCAAATCGATGTTTTGATAGTCCAGAAAACGCTATACAAACTTTAGTATTCTGTTTAAAAAAAAAGAACTAGACTATCAGAGTTTGTTAAATCTGCAGATTTACTATGCTTTTTTTACAGAAATGCACAGTAACTTGGCAAAAAAAAATCTCAAATGGAATAAAGATGGGGTTCTACCTCAATTGATGTAAAATGGTATCACAAAATGGTTGGAAAGTGGGCGGGAAGATGGGAAGAGATGGGTGGTGGTGGTGTGGGAGGTTCTTGGGGTGTGGCCTTGGCCCAGTTTTTGCCACAACAAAAGGTGGCAACCACAGAATAATGTTTAAGAGGAGGAATGAGGTTTATGAGAAGGAGCATTTGACTAATTTATGTAATACTGTATTGAAAGACAGTTGTTATAAAGAAAGAAGGCATATGTAATATACAATGTGTGTAAATGAAATAATATTGATATGGCTTGTTTTCTTTTCTGTTATGTATGTGTGCCTATATCTTAAGTGATAATTTAATAAAGGTGTTTAAACAAAATATTTTTAAAAGTTATATTGAGATCTAAGAAAATAGCCTCTAGTGATGTAGCATTGTTCCATATTTGAAAATATCTGGTTGGCTAGTCAGTTAACTGCTATAAGAGTGCCATATTTTGAGGAAATTCAAAATTGCTTATCTGTAAGAATATTGGATTTGATCATTTGTCCAAGATTTGCCTGGAAACCTGCTTTTTTAAAAGTTTAGCAAACAAGCATAGCATGCCATTTAATCTGAAATGACATTAGATTAATAGCATAGCCGGTTTTAGGCACCAGCGAACCCTGCGGTCGCTGGGGGCCCCCTGGTCCTGGGGGGGCCCCCAACCACAGCAAGTTATCTTATCTTGATATTTTGTAACGTGTCTGTCAAACCAACAAAAGCTAGTACAGCAATCTTGTATACTTAATAAAGCAGGTAATTAATAATAACTCATATTTATCTCCTTCAAAATAAACAAATCTTTAGTTATAGTAACATTATTTTGTCAAGTAACAAGCTTTACAATTTCATTAAATATTTTACCAATGGCATAATGCCCCAGCCTAGGTTAAGCCCTGATGGTGGACATCCTCTTCACTAAAATTAACATAGCCAGTTTTAGGTACCTGCAATAACTGTGGCTGGAGGGGGCCCCTTAATCATCAATGACTGTGGGGGGGGGGCCCATAAAAACTGCTGTTGGTTGGGGAAAAATGAGGAGAAAAAATGTATTAAGTTTTGATTACACTCTTTAACCTGAACAGGACTGTGATATGACCCTGTTAGGACAAAGCTGTAATGAACGTAAGCAAAGTAAGCACTACAGAGATCAGCAGCCCAGGGTGACCAATCTCATTGCAGACTGTGGAGTTTAAGAAGAGCTGATGCTTCTAATCTTCAGAAATGGTTTCTCTTTCAAAGTTTTTATACATACTGGCAGAACAACTGATACTGTAACTCTCAACATCTTTGCTGAAGAATTCTGTTCGGTGATAAAAATAATAGCATAATAGTGTCTCAAAATGAGGAACACATTTTATATATTACTCTAATTCATTTACAAAGTTACTATAATAACACATTTTATATATTACTCTAATTCATTTACAAAGTTACTATAATAACACATTTTATATATTACTCTAATTCATTTAAAGTTACTATAACAACACATTTTATATATTACTCTAATTCACTTAAAAGTTACTATAATAACACATTTTATATATTACTCTAATTCATTTAAAGTTACTATAATAACACATTTTATATATTACTCTAATTCACTTAAAAAGTTACTATAATAACACATTTTATATATTACTCTAATTCATTTAAAAAGTTACTATAAAAACACATTTTGCATCAATATGCATTTTTAGACAATAAGTATAAAAATCTGATTACTGGATTTATTGTGACAGAGCAAAATTATGAGACAAAATCCGGAATAGCTGTGAAATCAAGGATAGTGATAGGTATTAATTTACTCCTCACTGAGGTAAATAAGTTGACTTATTCCTGTTGCTGTTTGATGACTGCTAAATGCAGTCACTGTTCTTGTGTAGTAGTACTAGTGTTGTACAATGTACTTGCTGAAATAAGTACTAAATTAGCATTGCTGTGGTGTGTGTGTGTGTAAAAAATATCACAGATTTTTATCAATGCACATATCCAATAATGCCGGAACACACACATTATTCTTCAGGGTATCAATAAAAATGTAACTAACAAGTGATTATATTTCAAAAGTAAGGCATATAATATATCACAGAGCATTCAGACACTTGTATCTTCTAGGAATCTGGTAGCCCCCACTCTCTAGACTGTATAAATGGATACAGGAGGCTCCCTTAATCATCCTTTACTGTAGGGACCCCAATAAAGCTGTTTTTGGTTAAGGAAAAATGAGAAAAAAATGCTTTCATTTTCTGATTGCACTCTTTAGCCTGAATGGAGTTATGATATGACCCTGTTAGGATAAAACTGATAATAGCCTTTGCCCTCAACCACAGACATTCTAAAACATCCCTGCTCAGATGCTTGTGTACAGAAATTTACCGTAGGTTATGAGGGTGCTGGGGATTGTGTAGTTATCATTTCCTTAACTTTTCTAACAGACCTCAGAGGTATACAAAGAAGGTTACTTTAGCTCCTGTAGGGGCAGTGTACTGTCCAGTAGCAGCAAAGTAGAATACATTACTGCAATCATTATTTATTTTCACTTTCCTCACAATCAAACATCAGGCACATATACAACTGGTTGCCTTTGGGGGTTAGGATCGAAGAGTAAGTAGGCATGCTATGTATATGTATTTCAGACGTCACTTGAAATATATGACTGTGGCCATTTGAATCTCTGCTTTCATCCCAATCTAACACTAGAGGGTTGCATAGGCAGTGACTGTCTTTTTGGGAGGATTAGGGAGGCAGGCAGTATTCCCATACATGATCTGTGTATCCTCACAACAACTGACTTGGTAATTTATTTTGAGCTACTATTTTTGTCAGCTTTGAATTTTAAGCCTTGGATACAACTTGTCTTCATTGAAAGAAAAAAATAAGACTGAAATTCTTTTTTCTTACTCACGATGTTTGTTTAGGCCACTTTTGGATTAAAAGGTTGGGAAATGCTCTAGCTTCTGGGGGCACCGGCTTAATTGAGTTATTTCCTAAATGGTTATTACTGTGCTGTCTTGGTCAAGAAAGTATATTGAAAAGACGGAAGGAAAACTAAAGCTGAACAGCAACATTGAATTTCTTTCCTTAATCATCATTTCTGTTCAAGCCATCATTGGGTAAAAAAAAATAAACTTAAAAAGCACTTTAGTGCATATATAAAGTTATGGCTTCTTGAGAAAGCTGAAGAGGAAAAAAGGTAAAATGTGAGAAATGGAAGAAAAAAAAGTATTGTGCATAAGTGGGAAGCCCAGCATGAGGGAAACTCTGGAGGATGTGTTTTTTTTTTTTTTTTTTTTGGCGGGGGCTGAAACAGTAAGCAGTGCCTAGAGTTCCACTGCACATTAGTTCTCCCCTGTACATAGAGTTGTTGTAATGTATCCTTGTTACACCTAAATACCAGTAACTGTAAAATGTCCCTTTGTGAGATGGGCCAACACATTGTGGTATGTATGCCTGTTGTAATAAGATTGTTGTAGCTACAGGTCAGTCTGTGTGCACTATTCCTAAAAGACTGCATTATGAAATAAAAAGATGGGTAGAAGTGGTGGCAGTGACAGGGTGATACTTAGACTGAAAGTGCCCAGGGGGGCCTTCAACTTGACATTTGCTGGGGGCCCCCAAAATGCTTACACCGGCCCTGATTAATAGACATAGGAGTTTTTGATAAATTAATGTTTAAAGGTGTTTAAAACTGCATGGTAACATGCCAGTGGTTAGTGTTAAATTAAATATAAAAGTTGGTGGTTTATTTTCTGAGTGGTGAACATTTTTGATAAAATGCTGTGTATCTGGATTATATATGTTGCCAATTTTCTCAAGTAGATAGTGAGTGCATTTTGGATAATATTTTAAAAGGAAGCTAGGTAGTTTACCAATTGTATATGGAGATGTGTTCACCATGTGATTATTGGTGACAAGTAATGTGAGATTGAGATTGACAGGAACAGGTGGATTTCAAATATGTTTGATTGTTTTGAGCATTTGTTGACTATGAAATGAATGGGGAGAAGATATGAGGATGAGTTTGAAGGCTGAGAGAGATTTAATGGTGTTACATACAAATTTAGATTTATTGACCAATGAAGTTTGCAGATATCTGGTTTAGGTCTTTCTGGCCTTGTTAGTACCAATTCTGTACTTGTTTATGAGATTTTGATAGATGTGTAGTTTATTGATGTTAGTAGAGTCCTGCCTTCAACTTTTTTATGAATTCTCCATATACCTCATCTGTTTTCTTAACTCTGCAGAGATAAAGAAAGTTTTGTTAATTTTGAGTCCAATATTTTATAGAGGGATTACCTTATCTTCAGTTGGAATGAGAAAGTTATAAAATATAGAAAATGAAGATGAGGGTTTGTCTAACCATACATGTTGTATCAATCTGTTTGAAGTTTGTTTCAAAAAAAGGCTGAGAAGAATCAGGGATAGTTCTACATGTGTTGATAAGGGCATGTGTTTTCACAGCTTTTGAAGAAACAGTGGATAGTACTACTTAATAGTGCATATAATAAACACCTATTATAGCCAAAAAGTAAGAGGGCAGTTTAAAGTGACCCCTTCATCCATAAGCCATTTACATAGGCATGGCTACTATTAGCTAAAACCAATACAAAAATGCAAATTTCCACTCAAACAAGATTGGAGCACTCCAGTGCACAGCTACCTAAACAGCATTATGTCTGCTTTAAGTTGGAGATAGGCAGAAGTAGCAAAGCTCATCTAGGGGAGATGGACACTACTGAAAGAGGGTACTGCCTTTTTGAAGTATATATATCTATATATGTATATATAGAGAGAGAAACAAAAAAGGAGCATTGGTTAAGAGTAAAAGAAAAATATGTAAAATGACATATACAGTAAAGGGATATACCTCAGAATGTGCAAAATGTATACATAATATAATACACCACTATGATAATGTTAGCATCTAATAAAAAAAACAAAACAGTGGAACATACAAAGGTATACAGCATGAAAATATACAACAATAAGAGACACATAAAAGGCTAACATTCACCCAAGCTGTCATAATAGAAAATCATTAATACGAAGTAAATGCACTCAAAAGAATAAGGTATGTTACCATCTAGCAGAGAATTAAAGCTGTGAGTTGTTAATAAGCAAAGTCACTTAATACAGTACTCTGGGTCAAATGTGAAATCAGGCTAGAGTCCTCAGTGATCTCCTGCACAACATGCTTAGTAATGAACAATTAACCTAATCCAGCTAATGCAGGTCACGATCAAAACAATTATTTATGTGGAATACCAGGGCTATTGCAAATGACCTTGCAGAGATAAGAAGCGTGAATCTCTCCTATGTAAGACATTCATTCTTTACAAGAAATCAAGAGATTCAAGAAACTATTGATATACATGTTACAGAGTCAAGACACAAGCCACATGATTGCAAATCTGGGCAACTTTGTAATTCTTTAATTGGAGAAATAATAGTTTGCAACATAAGAAATGACCAAAGAAGACTGCTATGAAAACCAAATTTGACTGTAGAAAAAATGTTCAGTTAAAATGATGGTTCAGAAGTGTGTAAACTGATGAAATTAAACTCATTAAAAGGGGCATAGTGAACTGACTTTATATGCTTTCATCTGAGAATGATATGATGAGTCATTAACACCACAAGAAAAAAGAAAAGATTGGAATGTGAATAGATAACAATTACATGTCACCATCCAATTTCAACCAGTCATTAAACTGCGAACATTAATTAGTTATTAAAAAAATCTGTGAATCAATTGACCCACAACATTCTCTTAAAAACAACTGAAAATGCTACAAAAATATTTAAACATGTTTAAAATGGATTGTCTTACACAGGAAGAAAAAAAAGAGGGTTAAAATACTTTAAATTCAGAAAAGCCCAAGCTTGCGCCAAAAGTCTTAACATCAACATGCACATATTGTTGCTGCGTTTATTAAGAGTACCATGGTGACTCAGATCTAATGTGACTTTCATTGTATTTCTTTCCTTTTTAAGATGATGTTGAAATTACCTCCTTCTTGCCATTCCTAATAGAATTACCTTTGACAATAAAAAAAAAAAAAAAAAAGATTCCACTTTGTACACTGTGAGCTGTGCAGGCATTGTTGAGTTACAAGTATGAATGGAATAAAGATCTTCACACAGACACTGTGAAAACTTCCTTATAGCCTTATCTGTATAAAAGCTGTCACAGCATGCACAACTAGCCAACATATTACCCCACTGGAATGGGAAATAAAGAGCTCCTTGTCATGTGTGGTCTTCTGTATGTGCTCAAATCTAAATTCAAGATGTACATGAAACAGACACAAACAGTACAGGGAGAAGTAGCCTTTGTTTTTTGTTTGAGTCATACCCTATCAATAACATTAGGTCTTGTCAGAAGACATTTTCAAGTGGAAATTTTTTGAGGATATACTATAGGAACATCCACAGTAACTTTCAAAACACCTATGTTACTAATCAAAATGTCCTAATTTTCTTTCATAATGTATCTAATTTTGTCAGTGTTAGCTTAAAAAGTAATACTCATGGAGTTGTTAAAGCCAGTACCTGAAGAAGTTGTAGCCAACTCTTTAGTTAATATCTGACAGGTCTTCCTAATAATTGGCATAAAAAGTGTCTATATCACTTAATTGAGTATGTAAATATGGAATGCTTACATCATCGAATATTTACATACTTGAAGAAGTTATTGTGGGGGGGGGCTGCACCCCCCACCCCCACTAAATATATATTCTTACTCTGAGACCGCACTACAGTGAGGAAAGGGCAAAAATCCCGATCTTCACTGTACTGCAAAAAAAATTCACAAACTTCGAGTACGTGAATATTCGACGATGTAAGCATTCGATATTCACATACTCGATGAAGTGATAGGAAACCTAAAAAAACTCCTTGTCTAATTCTTTCATCATTAAGCTAGTGTCTGAGTTAGAAAGCATGGAAACACTAATAAGTTTTGACATATTTCTTAACATAAAATGGATCGATACTCATCCAGAACAAATAACTATGTATTTGATTGAATGAAAGGTCATGCATCGTTTCATATCTAAATAATAAACACAACTTATAGTAGTGTTTGCGGTGACAGACAAAAACACCAGCACTGTGGTTCAGGTAAAAATAAAGTCAAACATACGTTAAGAATATGTCAATATTGTGTTTTTCATTGCATCACCAAGACTGCAGTTATTGTATTCATATACAGGACTGTGTTGGATTATTTTAAAGTTTTTCTTACTTGACAGCTGATGAAGGACATGCTAGTGTGAAGGCTTATCTGTTTGCATGTTTTATGTTTTTTGTACTAAAGTTTTATTAAGCTTATTTAAGAGAGGATGCATTTTATTGTCTTTAACAGCTTTTTTGGCACACTTCTGAGCCACTGTTTGGAGTTTAAGCATGAACATACTTATGAATATATAACTTCCTTTACAGCTGACACACAAACTTCATTATTTTGACTAGTTGCCATCTACCAGGCAGTGGGCTTGCAAGACAGCAAAAATACCTGATTCTGTCATGATGCAGGTGTACCACTCCTACTTAGACATTGTATGCCTCAGGGATGTTCAAAACCATTATAAAGACCTCATATTAGCATCCATTTGAGAAAGTCAGACTACACAGTGGGAAATTAAATCACCACAGATGGTAGCAGCTACTTAATCCACGAGCTCCACATGCATTTGGTCATATAGTATAATTAGTGAGTAGACAGTTCTGCTGTCCACCAGTTGTGCAATCCTAAAATCTGTTTGTAATTAGCTGATAGACACATGCAGTTAGATATTCTGTGTTGTGATAATGTTTTGCCTAATTACTGAATGGGGAGCCAAGCATAAATGAAGGCAACAAGGTGCCATATGGAGGATGTGGAAGGAATGAACTAGAATTTGCAGAACAAGCAGCAAGTGAACATTAGAGAAATAAGAGTATGCTTGCTGCAGTGTTATTCAGCTCTAGAACAGTTATTCAGAAACTAGACCTAGATGTGCAGAAGGTGATGCTGCAAAGTTTAACCAAAAGTGAAGGCCAGAGCAATAAAAAACTGTTTTCACGAGTCCACTGGAAAACATTGATGATTTATTGCAGTTGGAATAGAGAAGCAACATCTCAGATGAGCACATGTAGATCTAAGACTGCTAGATAACTCCAGCAGAGGACAGAACCAAACCTCTGACCATGCATGTGAAAGTCAAACATCCAAGCACAGTGCCAAGCAGCAGTACTGCAGCAAAGCAGCAAAATGGCTATACACAACCCAAACAAATGTGTAATGAAATGCATATATGTGACACACATATGGCATGTCAAAGGCAACACAAGTTTAGATGTATATGTATGACTGCTAGTGGCCTAAATGGAATGTAGTTGAAAGCAATGTTGATACACATACACACACCAATGACATGTAAGAATATTTGTAACATCAAACACTAGAGCTTAAAAAATATATCAGGTTGTGCACATGGATTTCAACAATGTACACTGGTTAACACACAAGTAGAATGAGACCAAGGATGTATTGCAATCAGTAACCAGCGACTTGTAAGCAGATGTCCTGCATCCATAAAATTTGGCATATGTTTACAGTGTCAACAATAATACATGACAATGGTCAATAATTGTATCAAAGGCAAACATATCTTCAAAATATAAAACGGAACTATGAAGGTGGAAGTGAGGTAGACAACCTGGTCCCACATCAGCAAAAAGCAGGACAACAAGGTAAGTATACAGATTGCAAATGCATGTGCACAACACACATGATACTGCTAAAGCCAACCCAAAATACTTTAATGGGAAATATATGTTACATGGGCAAACTGATCGCTGATGCCCTCAGAAATGGACATGTGTAAATCACACATACACAGTAATATGAATTCATATAACATCAACAGACATAGGTAAGCAAGCTAAGAATTTCAATTATGCACACACACATATCCTGTCATGCCAGCAGTGAATACACAACCACAGGTGTATGGCATGCACTCTGCTCGTCAATGAGCAGAGGACAGTCCTGTGAGCATCATTACAGCACATCAGTGATAAGTCAGTGAATGCTCACATGTAAAAGGTAGAATGGTGTATCAGTATGGATACAACTATGTGCAGAGACGGGAGCACTACAGAATCCTGAAAGTCCAAAATCCTGAAGACCAAAATCCTGAGAACAAAATCCTGAAAGTTCAAAATACTGAAAACTCAAAATACTGAAAACTCAAAACCCTGAAAACACACAGGATACCAACATTTACTAAATTCCAGCACAAGTACATACAGAAACATATTACCCTTCAACTAAATGCAGGGAGGCAAGCCCCCCCTGCACCCCCCATACCCCCTGCTACTTAAATATATCAACTCCAAAATTGCACTTCACTACACTAAGTGCAATCTTGGAGTTGATATATTTAAGTAGCAGGGGTGTGGGGGGTGCAGCCCCCACATGGGGGAAGCAAGTGGGATTGCCCCCCTACTTATACTTGTAAAACAGTAATATAGATTGTGTTTTATTTCTTTCTGTATGTACTTGTACTGGAATATAGTAAGTGTTGGTATCCTGAGTGTTTTCAGGATTTTGAGTTTTAAGTATTTTGAGTTTTCAGTATTTTGAGCTTTCAGGATTTTGGTCTCATGATTTTGGTCTTCAGGATTTTGGGCTTTCAGGATTCTGTAGCACTCCCACAGAGACATGTACAATCATCAGTTACTGTGTACAGCTATTGGCTTAAGGTATGAACTTATGTGAATAGGGAATAGATATGGAAATGTAACATACAGCAAACACAGTGTAATGTACTGTCACAGAATAAATTACCCTTACTACAATGTATACCTTAATGGTACACTGACATTTGATGCAGCCAGGAAAGGAGGACTGCCCACAGGTATGACATACCTGTACCTGCATATGACTCCACATGGCATCAAAATTGCCAACAGCTGGCACACAACACCACATCATGCCAGTGGGACAGCATGTCAACTGCCATCCAAAACAAATGGGAAGTGACATGTCCTTCTGTTAAACATACATGATATGGCAATACACAAATACAAACCATACCACAGTATTATTACTGGACTATGGACAACATCTGTTGCCTGTCAGTTTCCCTCAGTAAAACACATGCTTACAGGCTAATTGTTGCAGTACTAGCTGAAGGTTAACTTCCACAATGCATGGACTGCTTAACACGTGATGCAAGTGTAATGTCTTAATGTGTGTTATGCACACATTGAAGCATAATTAAATGTCACAAGCTGATATCACATAAGTATGGCAGTTACATGGTGTGGATGCCCAAGAGTGCATATACAGTCCAATCAATTAGATGGCAATCAGCATGTTGGCAGCATAACACAAGTAGAGCACACAGGCAATACATACGGGCCTGAGGGACCAGGCTGATGGAGCTGAGCTTCACATATGACCTCACAGGCTATCTACTTGAATGAGTCTTGTTTAGCCCATGCCAGATCCTGTAAGAAGTTCACCATCACATTCTTCTTCTATGTTTGAAAATCATTGGTCACAACCTCCTGGATATCATCCCAATAATCATCTCTGCTATGGTCCTGGCATAATTGAGTCTGGGCTGTAGCAGACATGATGGTATGGGAAGGTGTGGGTCCAGCTTCTTCATCTTCATTGTCATTGTCTTCATCATCACCATCATCATCATCATCAGAGGTGGCATGTATGTACTCATTATCTGCTTATGACTGGCAATCATCCACCGGTCACATGCTGTGTTAAGATGAATCACAAAACATGACAGAAATCAAATCCAAATGTCTGTCACTCCACACATTCCCATGAAGATCATAGCTAACTTTAAAATGAAACTGATGCGCACATCTGCAATCTACCATACTCAATTAACATCCCACCCACTTGTGAGTTCTGCAAATACTAACCTGAGACTGAAAGTGTAGTAGCATACACAGAAGTTCTTATTTAAAACACAGTTCAGTTTGAAATGATGTAAACATTAGCAAGCAGCACAATTATAATCAACAAAAATTGCTGCTAGTGAATGACACCTAATGCACACGACTCCTTCCCTATGACAATTTATCTATAGTTATGGACATATCCAATAACATAATATGTGAGGGAGAATGTATCCATCACCAATGTGAGCAGTTCAATCAAGACTATGCAATGATATGCATAACACAACTTAACCAGTGGGAATCATGACATCACCCGAACATTCGAATATTGGCCAGCATGAAGCATGACAAATATACAAAAAGCAATCACATGTAACATACACTGACATTTGAATGGAATCATGTCTGACTCTGTCTCATGCCACATTAACATACAATTTGACAAAATAAAAGCATGTATACACCAAAATAACTATTATTGGGATCTGCACTAATTTTGCCTGCCTCAGTAAATTGTTCATCTGAGTTTCTATCTGCATGTCATTATTCTCTTTCTTTTTCCCCTTGCATGTCTACCCTGAGCAAATATGTCTGTGTGCAAATGTAAACTGTAGTGTCTGCATGTAATGAGTCATATGAGCAGCTACTAAGTGACACTGTTAAACTTAAAACACATTTGAGAGATGGCAATATTGTGGAAACTAGGCAAGCTATATGACAAACATCTGAGTCAGGTACCGTGGTAATTCGCTGAACCCACATCAACGTTATGTCTATGACAGTAACAAATATGTATAATGTTTAATCATCACAGCCTATAACACATAAGAATCTATTCTATGTTGTACTAACAGTATTGCATGTGTACAACCTTATGCATGATATACCTACAATTAGTAGCAATCAGTAACAGAAAAAAAGTAGAAGCATCCTGATGATGCTTGCTGATTCCAAAATGTTGCAAAGAAATGCCTGTCTGCACAGGTATCCACAAACACAGGATACAAGTATGTTGTAGCAAAAACACCCCAAAGTGGTGTAAGCAAATGCAATATGAATGTTGAACTTAAGGGCATGCGACAGTATGCAGATAACAGTGTGAGCACTGACACAGCAGACACTCATTCAGTCTGTGAAAAGGCAGGCTATACACAACAGATTGGGCACAGAGAAACACATACAAGTGTACTAACTCATGCATTATAAGCAGCAGTATGCAAAACATTCGCTTTAAAATATGTGTGACAAATACACAAACCTGACTGTTATTTAGATTGTCCTCTATATTTCAATGACTCTGTGCAGAAAACATGGCTAGATACTAAATGTTATTTCCCTATATTTGGATTTGAAACAGACTGTTAAGCACAGGAATAGTGTGATTACTCCATTTACCTTATTGATGCATGATGGGTATTCAGGCATTCTAAGCAATATACATGGTAATCTAACAAATACAGGCCTGTAACAAGGATCGGGTGCATTTCATAAAACAGAAAAATAAAGCAACAATCCTTGCTCCCATCACTGCTCCTCAAGCATGTGCATCTGCTTGATGCACAGGTCTCGATTCTGGGTCCAGTCTTCATCACCTGAAAAAAGAAAAGAAAAGAGAAGAAACAAAACGAAAAGAAAAGAAAAGAGAAATTGAATGATATAGTCCTCAAATAACAGGGCTATACATTGCTCTGATCAGGTTCTAGAAAATTTATTTTGAAGAATATCAGATAATCAACATCCACATTTTGCAATGTTAAACATGGACTTTTACATCTTTGAACAAAGTTTGGAGGATGTGAGATTCAAATCTTCAGCCCTAATGTACATCCAAGCTGTAACTTTGACACCCACCTGCATAACTAATCCATCTTAACCAAGATTGCATATTG
This sequence comes from Protopterus annectens, assembly GCF_019279795.1. Lineage (NCBI taxonomy): Eukaryota > Metazoa > Chordata > Ceratodontiformes > Protopteridae > Protopterus > Protopterus annectens. The sequence goes on from NC_056737.1 coordinate 1,949,423,997, forward strand.
TGAACACAGTGAAAGGACTTGGGGTTATTACATCACCTGCACGGGGGATGGGCTGCTAATATTTATCATGGCGTAGGATTTCAAAAAATGAACATCTGCTGGGCACTTAAGTAAATACTTAGCAAGAATTCATGTCAGCACTGAGGACGCAACCATTAATGGTAATGGAAAACCTTAATTCCTCAGGCAGTGGGACAGTGTTATGTATCACAGAGCTTTTGTGTTGTATATCAGGGTCAAAGTAAGGTGGGCTGCCGCGGTGGTGCAGTGGTTAGCATTGCCACTTCACAGCAAGAGGTTCTCTGGTTCAATCCTCAGCTGGGGTGCCTTCTGTGCAGAGTCTGCATGTCCTCCCTGTGGTCACGTGGGTTTCCTCTGGGTACTCTGGTTTCCTCCCAAAGACATGCTGTAGGTGGATTGGGCACACTAAATTGGCCCTAGCTGTGAGTGTGTGCATGTGTGCCTTCTGTGGAAGGTTGGGCACCAGGCTGGCAACTTAACACTGTAAAACTCTACTGTCAATCATGAGCAGACAGATGATCTGCTGTGGCAACCCCTAACCGGGAAAAAGCTGAAGAAGATCAGGGTCACAGTAAGGTATGTGGAAGGACTACATTTAAAGATATTCTTTGCCAAAGTGCACGTCACAAAGCAAATGCATACATCAATGTATCTCCTTTTCTGCATTTCATCTGTAATGTTGACCACCTGACTCCCTCAAAAGATAAGGATGATGTGGTTGTCGAAGTAAATTTAATAGTGAATGACAAAACAACACCTGATAGCACTTTTGCTGGTAACAGATTATTATGGATTATGACTATATTCACAAGAATTTAATGAATAACCAAATTATACATGGCCATGCACAAAATAAACATTTATATCAGTAAGCGGCTGTGCTCAGAAGAATATTCAAGTATGTGTGAAATAAACCAAGATAACAATTTGATGATATCTTTCCCCTATGTGGAGTAGAACCCTCAACATGCCACAATCTAGGTTTCATTAGAGGCCGAGATCACAGATAGCACGTTTCTTCATAACAAACAAGCACTACTTGTATTAATTCATATTTCTGCAGATAATGGATGAATACAGAAATTTCTGACATGTATTAGCCATTATAATTTAAAGAAATAACAACTATCAATACATAAATGAAAACATATGTAAGCAGTCAGGCAGGCATTCTTCTTGGCTTAAACAAATGGGAGTTTAGTAAGAATGTTCACTTTATTAAGAGGAAGGAAGTCAATAAGTTATTTATGAGTTGGTATTCAAACATAAACAGCCAGAGAAAGTGATACTGTTGTACTAAAATGAGTAAGTATGATATTAGCAGTCATTGGCAGCCTAGGAGCTATAGGCATCAGTGATACACAACTATAGTGGATATTTGAAATGCTGTCATTATATGTTGGAAAACAAATGTAAATCTACAAAGTTCTGAATTATGTACATTATAAACATTATTAAATGAATTAACACCATGCTTATAGGGCGAGAGGCTACTATGTTTTCCTAATTGTCTAGATGAGCTAATTGTCAGAACAGCTATTCAATGGTTATAAAAGCCATGCATCTGATATATTTGGAACACAGCTATATGTCTAAATTCTGTAGGAATCTTCAGCTATATGTAGGACTGTGACACTTAATATAGGGATCCACTGGCTGTCTGCCCACCTCAGCGACCCACTGACAAAGCTCCTCTTTGTCACTCCAGTGTATGTCACCACAGCGGTGGTCTACCTACACTCCATTCTGATAGATCCCCATACATCACTGGTGCTCCTTCATTATCCAGTTCCAGATGTCGATCATCACAAAGTTCCTTGGCCCATATCTCATCCAATGCTCCACTCCAGCACAGATGGTCAGCATCTGTGTAGTCTCCTCCTCGGTCCAATTGGGCACCTGGACACATAGCAGTCTCCTGGAGTTAGCCATCTTGATACTCTGATGGCAAAATTAGTATAAATAGAAAAATGCTCACTGAGGTCCCATTTAGTTTGCAGGTAACAATGGTCTGATCTCTAAATTTATCAGAATCAATATTTAAAAGTGTCACTTTGTTATGTTATTAGATCACTGGGAGTTAACAGGCACATACTACATATGGTACCATATATACATACTGGCTACTTGCTCGGAGCACCTACCCATTACGCTGAGCTATTGTTTAATGCTCCAGATTTCAAGAAGTGATATGGAGGTGTGCTAATAGGATTTCAAAACCTGGAATTTTAATGAACCTCATTAGTTATGTATGGCATAAATGGTACTTAAAGATGGGTGCACATTAGGTAGTCTCACTTTCAGTGATAACTGAGTCATAGGTAGTTGATAAGGTAAATCACCACCTGCCATCATTTCTGTTTTGGGGAATATTTCCTCTGTTAACATCACTCTCAAATGTACCTGTTTGGAGTTATTTTTATTGAAAATGTGTGCTTTAAGACAAATGCTTGTAACTTACTAGAGGTTTGTCTGATTTACCTTTATGCATAAAGGTGTTGTCTTCTGCATTAAGGATATGCATTAACTTCCCATATGCAGTTATACAGACAGATTTACATAGTCAAAGTGAACAGTACATAAATACATATTTATGGATCATCCATACTTCTTATGGGTAACTCCATACACTCTGTGGTGTATGTACAGAAACCTACAGATTCTGACAGTATCCATATGTACTTATGCCCTTTTGCTGTTACAGATATTTCTTTGTCGACCCAAGTCTTGTAACTACTGTCTCAATATAAAAAGGATCCATACTCTCACTGGTCTGCTTACAGACAGTAAGGGTTTTCAATGCTTTCCATAAGTTGTTCAAATGACAATGTGTCTAGTATTTGCATGTGAGATACATGCAAACTCATGTGGCATGATTCTGTTGTCTTTGGACTTCCATTTAACAAATATGTACTATAGCGGGATTGAATCCCACAGACAGTGTCTACAGACATCTCAAATTATGTTGATTTTGCAACTGTTATATATGCAGGCATTGATGCTACTTTTTATGTGTCACATTAGTATTAATCACAGTCAGTGTTTCATAGACTTTTGTATTGCATAGGGCTGCACACTGTTTATAGTAACATAAGCTGTCCACATAATCATCTGCATAATGTGGCACCCCACAGGAATATGTTCATGTGCATATCACTGTCATTCAGATGGCAAACAGAACTAGGGATGAAAATTTCTCCCCACAGGAAAATGACATCATACTGGATGTTCTGCAACAACATGAACAGAGACTCATTGGATGTGCAAGGAATATAGTATGTAGGAATGAAGTGTGCACCAACATCACCAACAGGATTAATGCAGTTGGAGGTCACAATAGATCCCATGAGGCCTGTCGATGCTGCTGCTTTGACATGATCCTCTGTATAACCAACAGGTTACAAAGGTATGAGATATCAAGGGATGCCACCACTGGCCTCCCCCGATGAGATCACATTGCTTCTTACTTCTATGCATATGGTGAATGGGGAATGCTACATCCCCAGGGGTGGGATAGAAGCAGGTGCTCCAGGGTGAACATGTATGTCTTACTTTATATGACAGCAATGACTATAAAGTAAATCATCACATACTGTAGCAAGAATATTCATGTAGTGTCATTTAGGATTTACAGCAGCAGATTTGAACCGTGCACACAGATCCACACTGGGTGATGATGATGAATGTAAGCATAATGACATGTAGTCATGCAACTGCAGTACAGACAGAACAGTGCAGCCAACATGTGTAATGTCATCTGCATTATTATTTACAGGTCCATCTACTTCTAGAGAATAGCAGGGAAGGACAGGTGAGTGTCTCCATACTGTGTTACTGTGACCACTACCTGTTATTTCCTAAGCCTCATGTCATTACACAGCTGTTTACTGTCATATTGATAGTTCCCTAACATTGTACACTGCAGGAACATCCAGTGGGGGCCCAAGCTGTGCAGGTGCATGTTCAGACAGACCAGGTATGTTACTGCAAAAGGCTCATGGTTTGTGGCAATGTGCAGCAGAGCCATAATAAATGACATTAATGCCACTTATTTTCAACACAGGGCCATCTAGCCAATAGGTGCAATGTCAGGAACATGAGTATCTGCAGCCCCTGATACCATGTCATATATGTCATGTTATCATTATTCTGGGGCCTGAGTACATGACTGTGTTGTCTTTCTCTTTATTTTCCCACTCCAGGATCTACAGTACAGCATACAAACTCACAGCAGTTTGAATCTGTCATTGGTATGCTATTACCTATCTTTTCAGACATGTCACAGTATGGGGTCATTAGCTATAGCTCAAATGGATAACCACAGTAATCTGTTATGAGGAGTAAACACACATTTGATGAATATGGATACTGTTGGGGGGGATATCCTTAGCTTACATCCTAGTTGTATTCCTGTACTTACCCAGTAACAGTCCTCGGGTATTATACCTCACTTACTTACTGGAATGCATCCATCAGTCCACTTTTCCTCCAAATAGCAACGTCATAGACACTTCCAGAATGTGTTACTATGATGTTTGTTATGCTGCCATCTGCTGCACACACACAACCGGGCAGCTTAGGAATGGCCAGCCCTTTCTGTTTATGTATCGGTCTGCTTCAAAATGTACTGGTGTCTTGACAGGTATGTGTGTGCAATCTATTGCACTGAGTACATGGGGGATGTTTGCAATGTTGCAGAACTGGTGCATTACAGTTCTGTGCTCCATGTGGGTGGATATAGTCATCCACATTGCTGCACATAGTTGCCAGGAATTTTGCTAGGATGTGGCTGTCAGCTGTCTGTGACACTCCCACAGCACCCTCCATATGTCTCTGTAGTGTTCTAGATGCAAGTACACCCAGGCTGAGACACACTTTGGTTTCAAGGGGATAGGGTTTCCTTTCAGGGTACGCACAGACATGTGGGCACACATGTTGTAGACAGCCTGCATCAGTTTTCTGTTGATTATTTGCTGTTCTGACAACTGGTTCAGTTGCAGCCTTGCTCTGACTCTTGCTGGCTGTTTTCTACAGTGCATAGCCACAGCTTGAATCACTGCAGACTGTTGCAGTTCCTTAACTATTGGTTGCATTATTGTTTTCTCTTTTTCAATATTGTTAGAGAATACGGCAGAATCTGTAGAAGTAGCTTTCATTCCTTTTTTGCTGTATAGCATATGCCAAGGACTTCATTAGCAAAACTAGCATTGTAGTTTTTTGCATTTAAGTTGCTTTGCTAATGCTCTATGTGTTCTGGAATCAAATGGGTGTACACATAATCAGCAATTATCCTACTCTGAATTCCTAAGTAGTCAGAGTGCTTTAGACGTGTTTTATGAAATCACGTCTGCAGCTAGTGAGCTAAAGTCTTCATATAGTGCATCACAGAGGTAAAAGGGAACATACAGATTAGGTGAACAACTCAACTACATAGAGCCTGCAGGACTTCTACATTTACATCCCCTTTGGCAATGGTCTCTTGTACTCATTCAAAATGCCACGTTGGTGGACAAAATGCAGCTGGTCATTATGCAATACTTAGGTAATAAACTTAATAGAGCCACGACAGCTAGTGACCAGTGGGTAATGCATAGTGGTAGTGAGGAGTGCTATCAGGTCTGTCTTATTTATTAAGTATAGATCTATAGAAAGGTTTAGAAACCAAGAGAGGAAAAGCACCCCCCCCCAAACACACATGTTTCCACAGTGTAAGATGCACCAAGAAGCTTAGCAGTGCTATATTTGACATCTGAAGAACTGAACATTCATATTTTGACCATGATGTAGGCTTTGGGCAGCTAGTTTCAAGAATAATAATCTTTTGGCCCATTAGTTAGTAAAGACCTGAGTGGACACCTCTGTTATATCTCTGCAGGGGCATAATGGGGTTTAGTCCATGACTTCTCAGCCATAATAGGGATTTTGCACTAGGTCTGCACTGAATCTTACTCCAGTAGCCATTGAGGTCGAATTCTGAATGGGGAAGAGGTGCAATAGTGGTGTCATCGAGTATGAAATGTTACCACAGGTAATTCCACTCAAGTGTGAGGCACTGGAGATATCCATCACTCATGAGGAAGTCACAGAGGCTGTTGGATGACTTAAACAATCATAAAGGTTTGAAGAGCTTTTCATAAAATTCTATGCAACTGTGCCACAATAGATCCTCAGAGCATTAGTAAATATGCATATGAGGTGCTGGGGAGCTCAATAGTGTTACCTGTAAGAGTAATATGGGCACATCCTAGCATGCCCAATCTTACATTTCTTTGATCAGTTATAAGATCTTGACATACCTATTGTAAAGAATTGATACAGTACAAGCCTTTACCGCCACTAGTATCTCGACTAAAATCATGTAACAGTTTGCAGTACCTAACCTTTGCAGAACTAACTTCTAACTAACTTTAAAATGAACAAGTAAGACCATCACTTGAGCACTTAGTGCAGTTTCATAAACCTTACCTATAAATTTGAGTGATAATAGTTGATTTTCATTCAGTTAAACAAACTCCAACAAAATTCCAAAAGGATTGATATCACCAGCGTATCAAAATGTAAGAGCATTCTGCTTGTTCAAGTTCTTTATGCATTTTAATGCATTCATTCCTCTTTTGTGTGTGTCTTTTGTACTATACCATACATATGAGACAAATGGGATGCTTAGCACACATACACGCATTGTCTAAACCATACATAGCTTTAAAGTATTTAATTTAGTTAGTATTTTTTCATGAACTTTAAACAATATGAAAGAACTTTTGATACCATTATCTAGTCCTTTTTTAGATCTTAATAAAGGTTCTATTAGCTTTGCTGTGAATGCTATATCATCTGACAGATGGCTGTGGCTGATGAAGAAATTGGTGAAGTATGGATAAAGGAGGGGCGAGGTTAAGGAGTTACCACTGTCCCTACATCAACGTGATGGGCTATATGTCCTCTGTCAGCAACTCCACATCTTTGTATAATCCTCTCCTGTATATATTTTAATGTACTGAAGAAGTTAGTTTCAGAAATCTGCTAGAAAATTAACAATCCATAGTGAAACAGAATAAGTTATGACAAATCAGGTGCCATTCCTGACTATAATAAAGAAGTAACACTTGAAATGTAAGCTTTGGCTTACGCATGCATTCCAGTTTACAAATTCACCTACAGGTCCACTCATCCCAAACAGAAGCTGAATGCTGGACTGTTGTATATAGGTTTATAGGTAGATACTAGGCTATTGGCCCTAGGGCCTATATAAGCCTAACCAAACGGTAACCTGGCTTTTGCCACCCAAGAAAATTATTTTCCTGTGCCCCTGTCTAGCAGAGCCACAGAAGTGATCCCCGGGGTGAATTTCCTATCTCCCATCCAATCATCAAGATTTTTCTTGAAGAGTGCTAATGAGGAGCTTTGTTTGATATAGATGGGTAGTTTGTTCCAGAGTATGGGAAGTCTCTGGGACAGGAATCTATCCCTCCAGCATGTTCTGTTTATTGCGGTGACAAGGTTTAGGTCCATAGAGTGTATAATTCGGAGGGATTGGGATTTCTTTACGTGGAGCATATCTAACAGCTCTGGGTTTGACATAGCTTTGTATGTTAGGCAAAGATTGCCTCTGAGTAAGCGATATGCGACAGAGTAAAGCTGGAGTTTTTTGAGACAGTCTGCATAGGGCATCTGTTTGAGGCCGGTAATCCTCTTTGTGAGGTGTTTCTGTGGCCTTTCCAGTTGTTGTAAATGTCTTGTGAGGTACATACCAAAAGGGGTGTTGTACTCTATAATGGGTCTAATGAATGATGAGTAGAGGGGAACAATGACCTCTTTTTTCCAGATGAGAAACCTTTTGTGATGAGGTGTTCCACGTAGAAGGATTTCCTGACTACTGTGGCGATGTGATTATCAAAGGAGAGACTACTGTCCACCTGTGTCCCAAGGTCTCTTATCACACTTTCGGTGTTAAGTAGACTATTGCCTATGTGGTAGTTCATGAGTACAGAGTTTTTACCAAAAGGGATGACAATACGCTTTTTGGCATTGAGCTTGAGGCCATGGCTTTGACACCAGGCATCTGTCTCAGTGAGGCCCTTTTGTAGGATGTCCACATTGTTAGGAGTTTTGATTATGGCTCCTAGTTTGCAGTCATCTACGAACTTTGTTAGCCAAAGACCTTCTGTGTTAGCCTGTACTTCAGAGAAGTAGATACCAAACAGGAAAGGACCTAGGACTGAACCCTGTGGTACTCCACTTGTAACTGGGATGAAGTTGGATTTAGAATCTGCTACTTTCACAGTGTGGGTTCTGTCAGTGAGCCAGTTGGCAACCCATCGTGTGACATAAGGATTTATACCTAGTTTAGTGAGTTTGCCTATAATTCCAGAGTGGGGGATTGTGTCAAAAGCCTTGGTGAGATCTAGACAGGCTGTGTGAACCACCTTACTCTCATCTACGGCTTTGGTGACCACTTCAAAGAAGTCTATCAGGTTTAGGAGACATGATCTGCCTTTTACAAACCCGAACTGGGTAGGGTCCAGAGTGTGGAGATTACCAATGTCATTGTTTATAAGTTCAATGATGATGCACTCCATAACCTTGCAGACCAGGCTCGTCAGGCTAATGTGGCGGTAGTTCCCGGGGTCCGTGGTGGCTCCATCTTTGTGGAGTGGGATAACTATTGCTGTGCGCCTTTCAGTGGGCACAAAGCCTGAGGTGAGGCTATGATTGATCATGGTACTTAGGTGGGGTGCCAGATTGTTCTGTAGTTCATGTAGAATGCAGCCTAGGATGTTGTCAGGTCCCATGGATGCTGTGTTTTTGGCTTTGGAGAGTGTGTTTTTTTTACCTGTGCAGCCGTGATTACAAGTACTTTGCATTCTTCCGGTATAGAGATGGGCCCTTTAGAGGATGAGAGAGGGGTAAAGTTAGTACTGAACCTATCTGCCAGGATGTTGGCAATATCAGTTGGTTCTGTATATCTAGTGCCATTGTGCTGTAGCTCATAGCAGATCTGAGTGATGCCATTGAGATTCTTGACATAGCTATAGAATGCTTTGTGGTTGTCTTTAGAATTAGTGGTGATTTTGTTTTTGTAATTAGCTTTGGAGGATTTTATGATGGATCTCAGCTTCTTACTGAGGCTGACCACAGAGTTCCTCCAATCATGGGATTTTACTCTTTTTTTGCAACAGTTTCTTTCTTCTGTTGTAGAGTTTGTTTATAGCAGGGGACCACCAGATTGGCTTCCTATTTTTGGAGGATAGTGTCTTGCTTGTGTTAGGGATTGCATGATCCATGCACTCGTGTAAGTGCTTATAAAGTGCAATTGTATAGGATTCAGTAGTTGTATCTGTATTGTCCATCATCATGTACCATGTATGTCAGCATATACCTACATTTTGTTTGGTTTAATAGAAGGAGACAAGATGGCTACCCAGTTTACCATTTGAGCAAGCAATAATACCTGACAGGGTGTGTGTTACTGGGGAAATAATGCTTACCTAGGGATTTTATGAGGTCAGACACCACAGGCGGAGGGTCTGAAAGGGTATTATTTTTCTAATGACAAACACCCTGGAGAGAATTATTGCACTTTGGAAATGAACTATCTGTTAAATTTCTCTCTCCCAAATTTTGTATTTTTTATTGGCATACACTGTTTTTATATTTTTGATATAAAATAGTTCCTTTGCCTAATGTTTAAAATTCTGAAGCAAATGCAGTTGTTGAAACAGTATTTTACATCCAAATTATAAGTAACATAAGTATTTAATGTCAATACATGTGCGCGCGCACACACACACACACACACACACACACACACACACACACACACACACACACACCTAGCAGTTACAGCCATTCTGTTGGTGAATACACCTCAGATGTGTTATCATAGGCAAATGAAAGAAAAAGAATCATAGAATGGAAAGCATTGCATCTCCCCCATGCCTCTTTGCTGTGCCTCATTTTGCTGCATAGTACTGTTCTGTCCCTCATAAAATGTTTGATTTGCCTGTAAATTACAGAAGCTTAAAATCAGTCAGTAATGGCAGACATTAGAGTTTCATGCTTCTTATTCTTGAGGGACTACATGTTGATAGATTAATGTGTGCTGTCTGTATTTGTCTCTCTCTCTATCTCACAGACATACACACACACACACACACACACACACACACACACACACACACACACACACACACACACACACACACACACACACATATGTAGATGTATATACACACATATACAAACGCACACGTACACATAGATACATTTCTTTTGTTTTAAATTTATTTACCTGTTTTAAAATGTTACACTCTCTAAACAGCAATGCCATGTTTATCAAACATAAAAAATAGTAACCATCTGCTTTGTTTTCTGTCCAGCTTTCACAGCCGCTTAATATACTGTCATGAAGTTGTGGACTTGTTTTTACTGGGTATTTACCTGTACATTAACTTTGTGTTAGAGATCATTTGTTCTCCAGTCAGTACAAAGATGTACACGTTGCCCATTCTATAGGTCCATTTAACATTCTGTTTCCCATCCGCCTATTCCTGCCTTCCTTTTCACCTTTTTTCAACTCTTCTACACCCTCTTGTACACTTCTTTACATTAGCCTTCCATCACCCATTCCAGTATGCCACTACACAACCCACTCTGTAAAAAAGTGCTGTCACATTTTTCAGGGAATTGATGATACATGCAATCATGTTTTCAACCCAACTTCAACCAGTCTTGAAGAATGGCTTTACTCTACTTCCAGGCCTGATTCATGATTATTATACAGTTTTTTTTTAATGAATTCTTAAAAATATAAAAAAAGTGACAAAAGAAATAAACTGCACAGGAAATCTGCAAAAGAAGATTCTTTTGATTATTGCATTTGAACAAAGCGATGTGGAAAAACTCAGATCCCCTCTTCTACTGCTACTGCCTTGAATAGTTGGGAATTAGGGAACATCACAACAGAAGGATTAAGATTCGATTAGCTGAAGGAATTCAGCAGATGAAAGGGCTACCTGTTCTGCTGAAAAAGTATTTTCATTTCCTATGTTATAATCCAGCAAGTGCATTAACATAGAGTGTAAATTCATTCTCAGTAACAGACTTTTGATGACCGCTGTGGTTGTAGGCACTTAAAAAAATAAATGCATGGTACCCAAGTCAGTTATTACTCTGTCTTACATGTTCTCCATGCCCTTCTTCAATGGCCTTATGCCTTTCCCATTGCTTAAAAAGCAGGAATTACCCACAGTTGCATGAAGCATGGTCTATTTTACAATGAAGGATCATCACATTTCAAAAAAACATTCACACTGTTGAGACATCCCATTCAAGGTGCCTATTGTAAATTGAACATATACCAATAGAAAGAAGTCTGGCCACTAAAGTATTGCTGAGCAGCCATATTTTCTATTGGGATATGCTCAGTAAGGCCATCCTTAACACTGTTCAGGGACAGAGAAAAATATGAGAAAAATTAAGGATATTCTACAAAATTCTGGATAGCTGAAAGGCATGTTTACTGGTACTACAATTAAACATACCTCTGGTAACTTGACATCTCAAAAATCCAGAGTTTTGCAGAACATCCTTGAGTTCCTCATATTTTTGCCCCGTCTCTCATAACATTTTTTATTTTTTGGCAAATCCTTGAAGGCATCTGTCAATCATTAATGCCATACACGGTTTTATACTTCAGAAAAAAAAAAAAAAAGAGAGAGAGAACGTGAGAAAGCGAGAGTAAGAAAGTGACACAGATAGGTAGAGAGGAATCACTGCAGAGGTGTTTTTTTTTCTGTTACCTCTCTTGTAATACAGTGATGTATTGTGCAAGGGTTTTGTTCTAGATGTCAAACACAGTACACCAGAACTCAATGGTGGAAGAATACTAAAGTGCCTTTATACAGTGACATTATTTAAGAAAAGTAAGCAACGTCTTTCTTAAATAACGTCATTGTATAGTAATAATAACCCTTTGGGCTTTGTCCTTGTGACCAAACCACACCGACTGTGGATAATTCCTGTGATACCCACACCCAGGAAGTAGATTATTGCTAAATTGCACTACTGTTAAAAGTAATGAGTATATCTAGGTGGTGGTTCATTCATGCGATAGTGAACATGGCATTTCTCTTTTAACAGATTGTTGTTTTAACTAGCTTTTCAACAATGAAGTAGATAGATAGCATGATATGATTCATACTGTCATGTGTCGCCCAATACCCTATGCTAGATGTATTTAATGCATATCTGATGGTTCAGCAGTATAAGTGTAGCATCAGCTCTTTCAGCTTTTGTAGCAAACCTCTCTGTGGTACCAAATCAGGTATAAAGTTAAGCATTTCTTTGAAAATTCACTGCTCACTTAACACATTTTGATTTAGTCACTCAGCCAAAGAATGCAAACAAATACACCTAGCAGAAATCAAGAACTAAACTTTATGGTAGCTTAGTAAAATTAGGTGGAAATTCATTTTACTATTTATCTTTATTGCTGCTTTAAATTAAAATGTTATCTAGTCACCAGCATCAAATGGTTTATTTAAACAAATGACTGATAGTGTCATTATGCTGTGAAGCTAGCCACATGCAAAAGTGCAGGTAACTTGAAATACATTTTTACCACAGACTGCACTATATCAGAAAACATAGGCCATCATTTGACTATAGATATGTCACCAACACTGTAATATTATTTGGCAAATTATAGCATTACAATATTGCATCTTGACTAGAACTAGGGAGATTCTGTACATAATTTATAAGGTATTATATAATAAAAATATGAAATACATGTCCTTTAGTTTCGGCCCAGTAAGACGTAATGAGATCAGCTCATATCTATTAATAGTCAAATTGTGGAAAGTCATCAAATGACTTTCCCATAATTCAAGGATGGAGTCCAACAGTTAGGGAACATTTACTGGGGTTGCTTTGCCTGCTGCTGAACTGGGTGCATCTATTTTAGGATTCTTAGTATAGATCAGTTGCAGTTTGCAGGTTTCAGTTTATAAATCATGTACACGGTTATTTTTTTCACTATTAATCCAGTGATTAGCAGAATATTTGATGCCTTGTTGCACCGTTTGATGAAATGGCTAAGAATGCTAAGGGTCACTCATTCAATTTGTATGTAGTTTGTATGTTATCATTTAAAAATCATATACATTTTTTGTTCATTATATGTTCAGAATGAATTTAAAAAGATGCTGCATATATGGGTCGGTTATAAGTAGTTGCAGCTGAGTGTGATTGACGTAGCAGAGTGGGGTTCATCTTTTTAAATAATACTGAAGGTTTGTGATGGCCTTGATAGATTGACACTTGAGATGAATAATCAAAGTTTGGCGATAACTTTAGTTAAGCTACATTCAACTTCAGTTATGTCTCCTGCTACCCCAAAGTACAGAGTAGATTTCTCAATACACTATTTTTTAAAATACGAGTCAAACAAGTTTTACACATTTGCCCAAATGGCATTGCTATTGATAAGATTACCATTAAAAATGATGTCCAAACTTTCATTCAAACTACTTTTTTTGAGTAAGTGTAGCTACTTAAGAAACTTTGGTACAGCTGTTTTCATTTTTAGGTAGATTTTTTTTTTAAACACATTTCAATTCAAATGTCTTCTTCAATAGGTAGGCTGTAACATGTGTTTGCAAAATTAGGGGAAATACATGCGTGAAATGCAAGCTTTCACAACATATGATAGTTATATACTTATCTTACTTGTGCCAAGTAACTAGACTTGCAACATATCAGGAGGGAATGACTGCATTAACAATTGAAAAAGTGAGATTCTTTCAATCCTATTTAGGAGATCCTGCAGACAATTAAACACAACTCCCCAACAAAATATGACCTAGTAAAGTAAGAGCTTGGAGTTGCTTGCATTTTGGTGGGGAGATGTTGGTAAAGGACATTGTTTCCAAAGGCTCACACAACTACTGGTCACTAAAAGGATGTGATGAATAAGATTTTGTAAATCCCATTTCACTGTCTTTAAATGCATATCATCTCATGGGCAGCAGTGTTCTACCATGGTTACCAAAGAAAAATGTTCATAAATAAATAATTAAAATAATCAGGGTCTATCTATCTTATTTATCAAACCATGTACCTTTTCCACACCTTCTCACAAGTGTTTCCTTATACGTGTTTTATGCATTGTTGACTTTTGTCACTATGCTTGATGTAGCATTCCAGTAAAGGCTGTTTCACGCATTCATAGGTTCATAGGTAGGTACTAGGCTATCTGCCCGAAGGCATTTATAAGCCTAGCCAGAATGTGTTGGCTTTCGCCGCCCCCTTAGATTAGTTCCCTGTGCCTCTGTCCAGCAGAGCCATTGAAGTGATCCCTGAGGTAAACTTTCTGTTTCTCATCCACTCATCATAGTTTCTCTTGAAGAGGGTTAGTGAGGAGCTCTGCCTAATGTAGATTGGAATCTTGTTCCAGAGCATGGGAAGTCTCTGGGACAGGAATCTATCCCTCCAGCACGTCCTATTTATTGTTGTGGTGAGGTTTAGATCCCTGGAGCATTTGGCTCGAGGGGATATGGTTTTCTTTAGGTGGAGCATGTCCATCAATTCTGGGTTGGACATGGCCTTGTATGTCAGGCAGAGATCACCTCTGAGTAGGAGGTATGCAACCAAGTACAGCTGGAGTTTCTTCAGTCAAGCTGCATAGGGCATCTGCTTGAGGCCAGTGATCCTCTTGGTGAGGTACTTCTGTGGTCTTTCCAGTTGCTGCAGGTGTCTTGTAAGGTACATCCCAAATGGGGCATTGTACTCTATGATGGGTCTGATGAGTGATGCATAGAGGGGCCCAATGACCTCTTTTGATCTGGATGAAAACCCTTTTGTGATTAGGTGGGCCACATAAAATGATTTTCTAACCACTTTGGCAATGTGATTATCAAAGGAGAGGTTACTATCTACTTGGGTCCCCAGATCCCTTATTACGTCTTCCGTATTTAGGGGGCTACCACCTATGTGGTAGTTTGTGGATACTTTGTTTTTTCGAAAGGTGATGACTATGCAGTTTTTGGCATTTAGTTTGAGGCCATGGTTTTGACACCAGGTATCTGTCTCAGTGAGACCATTTTGGAGGATGTCTGTGTCAGCTGGAGAGTCAATTATAGCTCCTAGTTTGCAGTCGTCTGTGAACTTGGTCAGCCATAGTCCTCCTGTGCTTGCCTGTACCTCTGAGAAGTGTATGCCAAACAGGAGGGGTCCTAGGACTGAGCCCTGGAGAATGCCACTTCTAACCAGTTTAGAGTCAGACCTAGCTCCCGCAACTCTTACCATGTGGGTTCTGTCCATGAGCCAGTTGGCAAACCATCTCATGACATAGGAGTTTATGTTCAGGCTGGGGAGCTTGTCTATAATACCCGAGTGGGGAATGGTGTCGAAGGCCTTTGCGAGGTCTAGGTAAGCTGTGTGGACCACCTTTCCCTCATCTGTAGCCTTGGTAACTGTCTCAAAGAAGTCCACCAGGTTTAGGAGGCATGATCTGCCCTTAACAAAGCTGAACTGGGTAGGGTCCAGTGTTTGGAGGTTTCCAATGTCTCTGTTAATGAGATCCATGAGGATGTGCTCCATAGCTTTGCAGACCAAGCTAGTCAGGCTTATAGGGCGATAGTTCCCTGGGTCCATTGTGGCTCCACCTTTGTGGAGTGGAATAACCGTTGCTGTGCACCACTCTGTGGGCACATAGCCTGTGGAGAGGCTGAGTTTAAACAGTGTGTTTAGGTGAGGGGTTAGTTCATCTTTGAGCTCATGTAAGACGCAGCCTGGGACACCATCCGGTCCCATTGATGCTGTGTTTTTGGCTTTGGAGAAGGCTGTTTTAACCTGAGTGTCTGTGATTTTAGGGGCACTACATTCTTCTGGTATAATTATGGGCCCTTTTGGGGTGAGAGGGGGGTGATGTTTGCACTGAACCTGTCTGCCAGGATGTTGGCTATATCGGTCGGTTCAGTGTATTTTGTGCCATTTTGCACTAACTCCGAGCAGATCTGAGAATTGCCACTTAGATTCTTGACATAGCTAAAGAATGGCTTGTGGTTATCTTTGGAGTCCATGGCAATTTTTCTTTCAAAGCTAGCCATAGATGATTTTATGAGGGAACATAGTTTCTTGCTGATACTGATCAGGGATGTCTTCCCTTCTTGAGATTTTACTCTTTTCTGTACTAATTTCCTCCTTCTATTGTATAGCTTGTTTATGGCAGGGGTCCACCAGACTGGTTTCCTTTTCTTGGAGGAGTGAGTCTTGGATTTGTTTGAGATAGCACGATCCATGCATTCTTGTAGTTGCCCATAGAGTGCATTAGTAAAGACTTTTGCAGCTTGGACAGCGTTATCCTTTAGCATGGGGGCTTTGAAACCTCTCACCTCGGTCTTAAGTAACGTGAAGTTTGCTTTTGAAAAGTTTTCACAGTGGTTTCTTTGACCGGGGGTGGTGGCGGAATGTGGATATCCAGAGTGATTAGTTTATGGTCAGATCTAACCAGTGAGGGGTTGACGTCTAGTGTGGAACACTGGTCGCCCATGTTGGTGATGACCAGGTCCAATATGTTGTCACCTCTGGTGGGGGTGTTGACCAGTTGATCCAGGGTGTTTGAGTTTATAAATTCTAGGAAATGTTGGGCAAGGGAGTTTGTACTTGAGTAGTTGTCTCAGTTAATGTTTGGGTAATTGAAATCACCCAATATCAGGGTGTTTGGTAGGACCTTTATGTTTCCCAGTGTTTCCAGGAATGTGGAGTGGGGGTCCTGGGACATGGTGGGTGATCTGTAGCAAGCTATAATTTGAATAGCAGTTTTGCCCATTGCTAGTTGCACATGGATGATCTCTAAAGAATCATGCTGTGCCACTAACCTGGAGGTGTGGGTATCCTTGATGAACATGGATACTCCCCTGCCTTTTGTATTTTGGTCCAGGTTTTGTGGCCAAAATGTTTGGTATGGGTTGTAGCCTGGTAGTGCTGGGGTGCTCTCTGGAGCCTTAAACCAGGTTTCTATTACTGCACGTATATCAATTTTCTCCATACTGAGGAGTGCCTCGAGTGCGTGCATTTTGAGGTTTAGATTTCAGGCATTGAGTAGAATTATCCTCAATTTTTTGTTACTTGTGCTATTTACGGAGGTGGGTTTGTCTTTTGAGCCTTGCCTAAGAAAAGCATTATGGGGGTGGCAAGAGCCTTGGCCAGTATTCGAAAGCCTAAGGGTGACAGGTGCAAGCCGTATCTAGCGAAGCAGCATGGCTTGTTGAGCATATCATCCCAGGCTGACAGACACTGTATCCCCTTTAAATGACACCAGAAGCTTAGCTAATTGTTGAAATTGATCATTTGTTCTCTATACCGTGATATCATTATTGGTGAGGGCAGGATGCTACTCAGGGTCAGGGTCATACCAGCCTGGGCTACGTGATCAGAGAGCTCCTCCATGTCTCTTTTCATGTAGTCCAGGGAGGTACAGCTCAGGTCATTCACACCAACATGGACGATGACAGAGTCATATTTGTACTTGTTCTGGAGTGACCTGAGTGCTTGTGTTATGTGGTGGATCCTGGCACCCGACAGGCATCTAACAGTAACCTTCTCCTTATTCATCCTAGTGAGTGGGACGTCAGTGTGCCTGACTATAGAGTCACCTATTACTAGTGTGTTGGGTATACTATTTTGCCTTAAGGGCTGTGATTGTGTGGCACACTAGATTTGTGAAGTATGGGTTTCATGGTTTATGTTGGGGGTGGAAGTTGCTTGAATGTCTGCTTTGGAGGTCTCTGTTGCTTTTGCAGATTTTTATTTAGAGCCTCTGAGTATGTTTTAGTGTATTTATGTGTGTTTTTTGCTGGTGCTGGTTTCATAGGTCTATGTGAGACTGGTGGTGTGATGCAAGTAATTCCCCTCTCCTCTTGACTGCCTGGTCCAGTTATGAGTTGAGAGAGCTTAGCCTCCAGTTTGGCTGTATGATTGCATCTCTCACATGTATTAGTGTTTGGTGGAAGGAGGAGAGGGTTGTCTGTGTACATGAGGCAATTGTAACATTGCCTCAAAATGTCCAGATTCACCAGTTGGACCAGAGAGTACACCTGAAACTGCCCTTTGGACATGCCTGGATAGGTACAGTGAACTGTTTACTGACTGGCTGGTAAGGTCAAATAGAGACCCTTGTCATTCTCTACAGTATGGGGGGGGGGTTTAGTGCTAGGTGAGGACTTGAGTCACACTGCTAGCTTGTGGAGGTACTTGAGACTGGGATTCTACAGCACCCTCCCCATCCAAGGTGTTCACCCCCTCTTGTGTCACACGCCACCCCTGTCTGCTGTCTTATCTGTCTTGTCTGTTTGCAAAAGCTTCCTTAGCTTTGCAACTTACCTCCCCCACATGTACCTATGTCCCTTCCCCAACATTCCACTCTCACCTTAAAAAAATGGGCACATGTCCCAAAAAAATATCATTGTATACATAGCTCTCCATGTTGCACACGTGTCCACTGGACACATGTAATGTGGTCCAATTGGCTTGACAATGTGCTTATGTTGTCCTCACCCCTCTTTCTGGGGGTGACAGTCTAAATTCATCTACAAATTTTGTCAGAGTGCACAGTTGTTGCTGTACAAGATATGGATAGCTATGGCTATTCCCTATACCCTTAAGGAGAGGAAATGACCTGTTCACCACTTTATAATGGACATATGAATGATATTGTTTCATTTATTTTGCCTCCATTAACTATTGAATGTAATAGTGTGAAAGATTTTAAAATATACAATTCCTCTTCCTTAACAATTGATACCAGCATGTGTGATTTATTTTCAAAAGGGATAACATTTGTACCTAGTAATAAGACTAATTTAGTGCAAGTATTACTAGATCTAAAGTTATATGTTGGAAAATTAAATTTGACACTATTGTTTCAAAATGAGATTCTGCCAATAAACACTCTAAGAATTCTAGCCCTTTTAATCCCCCCCTACACCCATCTATTGAGGTATTTGAGTGAATGTGTGAATTGGATATTAGGACCCTGTGCACTAAGCAAGCACAGATGTCTTTTAATAATAAAAATAAAAATAATTTAACAGAAGAGGAGGTTATGAACTTGGAATTGATTAAAAGATCATCTGGTATAAGATTTATGAAACTAGATGGGGGGGGGGGGTTGGTGGCTACGAATAACCCTGATTACATTAAGAAGATGAAATTAGTTTTAAATACTCAAACTTATGAAAAAAGTTCAACAAGTGAGCTTAATAGAACATATTCCAGAATAAAAAGCTTTTGACAAGATTTACTTATAGATGGTTCTATTACTATAGAAGAATACAACTATTTGGGTGTGAACTATCCTATTACTCCAACTATTTTTGGAGTACCTAAAATCCATAAGGATGTGAATCAATCCCCAGTGCATCCAACTGTGGATGCAAGGGGGTCTATTTCACATCCTTTAGCTACTTTTTTTGGATTTTAAACTAAAAAAAGCTTGTGCTAAATGAGGCCCACTTGTGTGTTGATTCATGGGATTTTCTTAAGAGATTGATGTTGCTAGATTCAGCAAAGACCATCTATTTATTACAATAACTGTTAAAGACCTATATACTGTTATACCTCACAATACTAATGAGGAATGGCTCTGTGACTATCTAAAAGGTAAAGGGTTGGCACAGGACCAGATTAACGCCTATGAACAACTACTTGATATGGTGTTGAGATCTGATTTTATCATATTTGATAATATTTTATATCTTCAGAAGGAAGGCGTAGTGATGGGCTCTTCCTCTGGGGGTTTCTATGTTAACATTGTTATCTTAGAATGGGAGATAAGTTATCCATTTATACATACACCTGCTTTTTGGATGACATCTTTATTCTTTGTAAAGGCCCTAGTGAATTTGTAGGGACTTTTTAGAATATATTAATACAACAATGTCATTTTTTGAAATTTACTGATATGATAAATAATGAAAAAATTCCATATGTGATTGCCCTCATTAAGAAGGACATATTTAACAACAGATTTACAGCAGAGATTTACCATAAGGCAACTTACTACAACACCTTTTTACATTACAAGAGTAACCATCCCTACACACAAAAACAGGCCGTAGTAAAAGGTCAATTTGTGAGAGCAGCCCGTATGGTGACTGTGACGTCCATGCACTGGCCCAGTAATCAAGGGGCTTCAATCCTCACCACTAGCACCAGTGAGAGGCATGCACATTGGGAAGGATAACAATTACACACACACACACACACACACACACACACACACACACACACACACACACACACACACACACACACACACACAGTAAAGTACAATTTCCCTTAAGAGCACACAGAGATCACAGTCAGTCTGGGTCTGGTTTCTCCCTTTCTCCCCAGATCCCCAATAAGACTCCCCACTGGCACAGCTATAGGGTACAGATCTCAGCCTACTGGTCAAGCTAAAACCTCCAGCATCCTCTCTGTCCAACCAGTGCTTCATGTCCCTACCCAAGTAGCTGACACACACACACTTTGAGATATGAGTTATATACAAATGCACAGACACTCCTAGAGAAAGCTGGCACAGATTCTCCAGCTATGCCCCCTTCTCTCCAGACTATAAGGCAGAAATCACTGCCACCAACCACTAATATCAGCTACTGTAAGGCCCTTCCCAAAGGGTGACCAATTTCACTCTGCAATATTACTGTTATCCAAATAGTAAGTGTGACCGAGGGCTAAACCTATTGGAGTGACTTGGACAGTATCACCAAATGCACTCTAAGAGCTTAAATTATCTCTACAAAACACAGTGACAGTTGATAGGTTTAAAAATATTTAATAATAAATAATCAAAACGCAAGGCAATACGTATTACTTCAACACAATGATATTACAGAGTTCGGAGATCACAGGAAAATGCTTTAAAATAATACTGTAGAATAGTCTGACATAAATATAGAAAACAGCTAGATTAATCAGGCTATTTCTATCTATCTCTAAGATAAATCACTGTTCTAAATAAATATATTACTTACAAAGCAAGCAAGTGCTGGTGAGTGGATGTTCTTCAGACAAAATCCAAAATGCCCTATCTTTCTCTCTGAGAAAGTCTTAAATTGATAACACAGTACTGCTGAGTCATTTCAAATTACATCATTCTTAACAGTTCTGATTTGGTTTCCCAGGCTAACAGAAACTCAAAATTTACATTTCTTTTTGTAATCTGCATCTGCAGGAAGCCATAATAATAAAATACATTTTACATGTAAAATCTAGTAATTAACTTTTGTCCTAAGACAATAGAAAGAATTCCTTAGTCCAGATATCCTGTCTCCAAGCTTGAGATCAAACAGTTATAAAATGCTTCACTTTATCAGTTTTCTTCCAGCAGGGTGCACTGTGGTTAGATATAGTTTAATCCTAACATATAGTTCTCTTTACAGTTGTTGAACACGCCTGTGGATTACATTAATATTTACAAATGACATAAAATTATTTACAAACTTATATCTAGCTAGGCTGGCAGCCACCAGTGACATTATGGAAAAATTTTTAGATGAGTGAGATAATCTAAAAAAACATGTTTCTTTTGAGGGGGTACCCCATGACACGTATTAGAGAGTTGTGTGAGGAAGTCATTGACAAGAGGTCTAAATGTTATTTTAATCTCATACTAGGT
Source organism: Protopterus annectens (assembly GCF_019279795.1). Classification (NCBI taxonomy): domain Eukaryota; kingdom Metazoa; phylum Chordata; order Ceratodontiformes; family Protopteridae; genus Protopterus; species Protopterus annectens. Next base: position 1,949,445,703 of record NC_056737.1, read on the forward strand.
GAAAAGATTAATAGTTATATGGTTATTGACTAGGTTGATATGCACCCTACATCAAATGGCTTGGTGGGGGACAGCAGTACTGTTATTTTGTGTAGCACACAGCAAGCAAGTAATGGTAGGGATCAAAATGATAATTTTTTGGATGCCTTCATAACTACTTTGAATATGGATAGTCACCATGTTAGGAACATAATATTTAAGAATTTGAAAATTTTGGAGAGAGAAAAGGAATTGAGGGGGTGAGTGGAGAATAAGCCTAAATTTGTATATAAGAGAGGTATGAATTTTAAAAATGTTTTAGAGAATATTGTCAAACAGAAAAAGACAGGGACTATGATTAAGTGTGGTGCCTGTTTATTGTTGATACATTCTAGAAGTGAACAAAACCACTATAAATGGTTTTACCATCAAAATTCACAGCAGACCAGGTTATAATTCTGTTAAAGTTGTCTACCGTGCTATTTGCTCATTGTGCCCATGTTTTTATATGGGCAAAACTGAGCGTGAATTAAAAAATAGAATTGGAGAACATCTGTGTGACATTCGCCTACAAAAAGAAACTAACGCTGTGGCCAAACATACAATGAACAATTATGGTCATGAATTTAGGTTTATTGTGCTGGAAACATTGAAGATTTCAGAATGGGGAGGGGCGTTGCTATCACTTTTAGAAAAAGCCAAGCTGGTGTGGCAGCTACATCTTAATACCCGGTTTTGGCTGGGCTTAAACAAAGCAGAGTGTATTTAAAAGTCTTTTAAAGCTAAAAGCAATAAGAAGATAAAATAGTGATCTTTTTTTGTTGATTATATAGTTTATATTACTTTATAGTTATACGTTTCCAAGAAATTTTAATTATTTGTAGGCATTGAATGTAATTTACCTTTTTGGGGGGTGTTTATACACAGTAATTCCTATTGGTCTCTTATTAAGAGCTGATAAGTTTGATTGGACGAAGATGGCTTTAAATAACTTATGAAAAAAATGGTTGGTTTATCTGATGAAGTTCCTTGCAATTTAATAGTGGGATGAAAGTGCTTATTTGTTTTACCATTACTGCATTATTCCACTGCATTTTAAATATGGTGCAATATCTGTTTCTAAAAAATAAATTCTTGGACTACATTTGAGGATGTCTTTGCAGCTTTTTTGGTTATTTACTTGTTCTGATGTTTTGTTTTTGCCTTCTTCCCTTTACCCTTCCTGCACATACCTACCTGCCTTTCACTATGTTTTCCCCCTGCTTGCACCCAATTTCACCACTGTCCTATTTCCCCTTTTTTCTTTTCTTTAACAATTTTATGTTTGACTCTGTATGACACGGACCATTGCACAATGTTGCTAAGCTCAGCTAAATGGAGTTATATTGATATATGTGTTTTAAATGAAAATAAACATGGAGAAAATAAACACCAGTCCCCATCTTAAACCTGAGACCATCACACCTGCAGACCACTGCATTAACCTGCCATGCCACACAGCTGTTAATTAAAATAGGTGGTGTAGGCAAAACATAGTAATTGCAAGTTACCGTAATTAAGCGTGTGTAAGCAGAGTTGCGCATCGTGATGCATCACACAAACCTGCTGAAAAAGTAATAGAAAAAATGGGAGTGTAATCTCCAGTCTGGTACAGGAGTACTCCACTAGAAAGCCAGACAAACACTAATGGATGTAACTGATGTCTCTAAAAACAGGTAAATGGACACTTTCAATAGCAAAATGTACAAGTACACCTGCTACAACATTAGTGGCAAAATACATGTTCAACAGGGACGCTGGTGGAGAAATACATCCCTATAAAGTCAGGCACATAATAAAGAATATAATGGAGGTATGTCACAGACTGCATGTGTGCACTTATACTGCCACAAATACACATGCTCTAACAGTGACTCAGTAGCTCAGTCTGTTAAACGCTTTGCAAACAGTAACTTTTGCCACACATAGTCCCAGGTTCAAATCCACTGGTGTGTAGCATTCAAATTACATTATTGTGAAGCCATGAACAACTGAGTCATGCACTCTTTATGCACACAACACATTTCAAATGAAATGTCTGCTTTTCACTGATTGAAGTCACAGCCCTGCAGATAGGAACATACTTGACATATCTCTATATTCCAGAGCTGTTGGACATGCTACACTTAAAGAAATCCCAATCCCTCAGAGCCACACGCTCCAGGGATCTAAACCTTGTCATCACAATAAACAAAACATGCTGGAGGGATAGGTTCCTGACCCAGAGACTCCCCAAACTCTGGAATAGACTGCCCATACATATCAAGCAGAGTACCTATTTGTCACTCTTCAAAAGGAACCTTGATGATTGGATGGGAGAAAGGAAATTCACCCCAGGGATCACGTCAGTCACCCTGCTAGACAGGGGTCCAGGGAAGTAAATAGTGTGGGAAGAAATAGCCAGGGAATTGTTATGGCTAGGCTTGTATAGGCCCTAGGGCCGATAGCCTAGTACCAACCTATGAACCTATGAACCTACAAAATAATGCATATGTGTGAACATACATAGGGGGATTGGGGATTACTGCATTAAGCCTTTCTTAGAACTGTAGTGATGACATGTTCTTGATCTTCAGATTTGTTACACCTACAGAGGATATACAGTACATCAAGGGTGGAATGTCTTTTGTCAATGTGGCACACTGATCTCATGGGAATGGCCCTGTATAGTGGTTGTAATACCACACTGCTATTTGTTTGGCACTGTTGTTTTAACATATTATCGAGGGGGTTGCCCCTAGGGGACACACTACAATGGACTCCTGTATTGGGTATGTGATCGTACAGTAGTATCTGTCATGGCACACATGGGAATAGCTGACTATTGCTAGTATCTGAGTTTATCCAGACTGTTAGTATGTTTGCACACAGTGAAATATGACAGCTGTGATCAAGCAGTGGATAATGCCAGCCATTCTGTTCTTTCTGTATCTCTACATAGTGTACTTCCACGTATATGATTCTGACATGTGTTGCCATTTTGTTGTCTTTCAGGAAACATGCATGCCAGATGACATGCCCCTTTTACAGATGCTGAGACTGATATCATCCTGGAAGGCTTTTGCCAACACCATGAACTCCTACTATCCAGGGGGAGGCACAACAGGGAAGAGCAGGCATCATTGTGGGCTGACCTTGTCCATGATGTGATTGCCATAGGTCAGCAGAACAGGACATATGAGCAGGCTCGGCACTGTGCCATGGATATTATTAATGCTGCATGAAGAGCAGCACATGTGACCAGGGGTCATGGTGTCACAGGTGGATGGCTTGCAGTAGAACAACCACTCAAAGCCACAGAGAAATTCCTGACACACTTTGGAACACACGACAGCTCCCAGGCATCCATCACACTGTATATCATGGATGTGGGTGCCACGGCAGAGTAGCGTCCAGGTAGGCTTCATTTGATCAGCATTAGAATACTGTAGCATTCAGTGTGTCAGGGTGTAGATACATTTACATGGGTTTCAGGTGTTTGTTCTTTGGTGGGGGGAGAGGTTTAACTGCAGTTTGAATCTCATGTGCAGATTGTGACCAACATATTAGTTAACAAAGTAACTACTGTAAATGTGAGACATATGGATGTATTACCCTCTTATAGTGCAACATGTGGTGGTGTTTACATTACCTTTCCCTCAACTTTCCACAGGTCCCTCAGGAATCGGACAAGGCTGTGGGTCTGCTCCTGGTAAGCACAACACTGTTTTGTTACATATGTAGATTTACTGCAGTGTATTTCCTAAAATGTCATCCCAGGTCTGAAGGCTAGATTGCTGTACTGTCAGCATGATTGCCAACTGCACAGATATTTATTTATTTTATTTATTTTGCATTTGTTGACCGGGATAGTCCGACTGGATACATGTCCATTTTCAGCGGAGGCCCGGGGAGAAAAGCTCCACAGAGAAAAAACAGAAAACACATAGGTTTACAGGTACATAAATGATAGGCATAACAAATTAACATTCTTTATGCTTTCCTTGGCATGATTATTGTATCAACAAGACAGTAAAGAATCCAGCTCAAAATTACAAGTACAATACAAATTCAAGAGACAAATTCAAGAGACAATAATGTTACTATGTTCAAAAAGTTCTACACCATTGCAGGGTTCCAAGTGAACATGGAGAAACTGATTACAGTAGAACGAACTAAATAGGGTAGTAGTCAGTTTATTTACGAATTATTTGATGCCAAAAAAGAGGAGAACCCCAGTTAGCTAGTTCAAGTAGGATAGGATATGCTGTAGTTCAATTAGCAACTAGTCTGGATTTGCACATGAGCATAGCCAATGTGCCTTAAAGAATTGTATAAGATGTTTTTTTTTAATTGAGAGAGGAGTTAGTGAGTCTTAAGTAGTTAGGAGGGAGTTCCAAACCTTTCCTATTGTATTGGCGAAGAGAGCATCGCCGCCCATATTATTGGATTTGATGGTTTGGACCAGAGATCTGTTGGAGGAGTGAAGACTACTTAGGTTAGAGTAGGGGGTCAGTAAGTTATTCAGTGAAGGGGTTTTGTCAGGTTCCTTAATGATTTTAAATGCTACAGAGAGTTGGTTTAGTTTGAGAAGATTGGATAGTTCTAACCAGTCAAGTTTCTTTAGATTGTGGCAGTGGTGAGTTCTATAAGGAGCCCCTGTTATAAATCTGGCAATGTGATTGTAAGTCACGGATAGTTTATTAATATCGCATATGTTGAGGAAAGAGAATACAGGTGAGGCATAGAGAAGTGTGGAGAGGAGATGGGTACGGGCGATAGTTAGTTTAGCATTGGGAGTTAGGAAGTTCTTGATTCTATACAAGGATCCGAGTTTCTTATTTACAGCTTTTATGGTCTGGCTGATATGCAAGTCAAATTTAAGTTTGTTGTCAATAGTCACCCCTAGTAGTTTAGTGTTGGTATTGGGTTCAATTATGGTCCCATTTTTAGACTGAACGGAGAAGGTAGTATTGTTAGCTTGTGTATTGTGTTGCACTAGAGGACGAGCTGAGGTGGGAAAGAATAGTAGTAACTTAGTTTTTTTTGGGTTTAGGATGAGATTCCTCTCAAAGAGCCATTTTTCTACTGTAGCAAAGCAGTGTTGGGTTGTTACTTCTAAAGCAGGGAGAATGACATCTGAACAGATAAGGGTTGAGTCGTCTGCATATTGGATGCATATGGCTTTGGGGATGACTGAATAGAGTTCGTTTATGAAGACGGAAAAGAGAAGGGGACCTAGTAAGGAGCCTTGGGGAACACCTATGGTATTGGGTAGTAGTTGAGAGAGCTTATTTTGCCATTGGACTGCCTGTTGCCTTCCAGAGAGATAAGCAAGGAACCATTTGAGGGCTGAAGTGTCAAAGTGGAAGGTTTCTAGCGTGTGGAGAAGTAGTTGGTGATTGACCATATCAAAGGCTTTTGACAAGTCAAGAAAGAGAGCAGAAGATATTTTTCTGTTATTACGGTTTGTATTAATTGAGTCAGTAAAAGAAAGGAGGGCGGTGGTAGTACTATGGTGGGGTCTGAAACCATGTTGGGATTTGGTCAATAGGTTATTTAGGGTGAGGTAATGGAGAAATTGTTTATGAACACATCTTTCCATGATTTTGGCTATTGGAGACAAAATTGCTATGGGTCTGTAGTTGGATGGTTCGGTAGAAGAGCCACCCTTATGGAGTGGTATGACGTAGGATATTTTCCAGATCGAGGGGATAGTGGCCACGGTAATAGTTCGATTAATCAGGATAGAGATAGGATAGGCTATCGCATCTGCTGCTATTTGTAAGTATTCCGCTGGGAGTTGGTCTGCCGAGAGGGTGGTTGGTTTGAGTTTCTTCAGTAAGATTCTGATGTAAGAGGTGGGGATAGGCTGTAATTTAAAGAGGGAATGTATCCTCAGAAATGTTAGCTAGGGGAGTGGAAGGAGTGGGAAGTTGATTGGCTAGTGACTGGATAGTTTCAGTAAAGAAGGAGTTAAAAGTATTAGCTATGTCTTCTGGGTTTTTGCCAATAAGTGTCTCAGGGGTAGGGGTACCTGATTTACTGGGATGGAGGAGATTATTTAAGCCAGCCCAGAACTTTTTTGGGTTGTTCTGGTGTTTCTCTTGGAGGTGACAGAAAAAGTTATTTTTGTCCAATTTACTGGCTTTTTTCGTTTCGTTTCTAAGCTGCTGGAATTTAATACGGTCTAGGGGTGCCTTGGTGGATCGCCATTTGTCCCAAGCTTTATCTCTAAGTTTAAATTTGGATTTAGTTTCCCTGGTTAGCCAGGGAGCTATCCGCACCTTAGTTCTGGTAAGTCGGTTTCTGACTGTACACACTTGAGAGTCATACCTATGCCTTGTAGGTGTGACAACACTGATAGATGTGACAGCATTGTCAGGACATTTCAGATTGCCATATTTGTCAACTGTGCAGAGTCTTCACAAATGTCAACAGTGTACCTCATTGTTGCTGATGAGATTGCAGTGTAAAGAGCTTTCATTTACAAGTAACTACAGATGTTTGTGGGAAAAGTAATGTCCTCATGTCCTACTATATGAGGTTAGGGTTAAACAGGTCTGTAATAGTGGATTTACATATATAGCAACATAGTACTTCAGAGTATAATAGTGCAGGTATTAATGTACTGCTTTTCCCTTCCTTAACACAGGTGACCGGGGGGGGGGGGTTGGTCTCTATCCCCTACACAACCTGATGTCAATGTCTCTTCAGACTCTGATGATGATGGTGGCCAAAGTGAGGCACAGGTGGGGGTTTCTGTGGCTGAATCTATCCCAGAGGTTTACATCCCTCTTCTTCCCTCATTATTTCTGCACACAGTCAGTATGCCTACACATACCCAGTCCCCAGAGGCCACAGATATTGGACAGTCAGAGAGTAGGGATATTGAAAAGGAAAGTGTGGCAACTATAGCTCCAGTCAGTATAGACACTGGTCATAGCCAGAGAGCTGGTGAGGTTCCACACAGGCAGATAATGCGGGGGTGCTCATAGGGGGCCTGCTGTCCTTTCAATACCTGTTGTAGGTGTTTCATCACAGGTCACTCAGAGTATGTTTCAGGACTTTACGTAGGTACAGGCACATTCCAAAAGGGACTCCAGATGAATGCTCAGAGTTATGGATGTAGCACAGTCTGACAACCATGACTGCCTCAACCGCATTGGTGATACCCTGGAGTGGTTCACTGATGCAGTGGAAAGAAGGTGGTTTGAGACAGATCGCAGAATATCTGTGATAGAATGTCTGGTTGGAGTCAAACACTGGACCTGTGGATGTAGATCAGCAACTACATCTGCTGAGAGTCTACGTGGCCATGTTCAATCATGCTCCCATAGTGGCTGTACAGCCAGTGCTCCAGAGGGGAGTGTGCTGTCTACACCAAGACATGGCAGGCCATGAGCTTGTCGTCCTGGGTGTTCCCATGGAGGACATGTTCCCAGCAGATAGCAGTCATGGTAAGGTACTAGCGCCACTTCTGATCTTGGTCATGGAAGTGCCAGTGCAACTCCTGGCACAGCCAGTTCCTGTATTTGGGGGTGGATATGGTGAACTGTCATATCTACCATGCATGGTTCACAGCTGTCCAACATACACACATATAGGACTAGCACTGAGCTTGTCTATGTTCATGCACACACTCCCACACCACTGTAAAAATCAGGTCACCTACAGACACATACAGCACATTTCCATGGTTCATCCTGCCTGCTTCCCTTCCTGCCTCACACACATGCTTTCAACCTATTGGATGAGCCTAAGCCTCCTGCAGCCCCACACAACACCCTGTGCAAGTGATGATACCTGTGCCACATCCCTGTCATCCTCGTCATCGATGCAGGGAAGTGATGCTATGTGTCTGATGCACAGCGTGACTATTTAAATTAATATGCAATTGTGGGATGCAGTGTTGCTTTGGCATGCCACTTGTGCTGGTCACTGACAGATACTGTATGCTGACATTTGTAATGAGTAAGTCACATAATTTTGTGTACCTTTTGTTGTATGATATTGTAATGGCTGTATACTTACACAATGAAAGGTGTCATGGACCTGTTTATGGTTCAGTTGCAGAATCTGTAGGGGATATCTATAGATACACAGTGGCAATAAACCCACAGATGTCATAGCACAAGATGGAATATCAGCATAGAAGACCTATGTCTCCAGCGAGGTACAGTGGTATAGGTGCATGGTTCCACAGTGTCATATGTGTATAACAGGCTAACAAGGACAATGGCATCACACAGTCTACTCATGCATCCCTCATTCATGATGCAGTCTGATACCCTTGATAAGTGTCACCAGGTTTTCTGGACCTAACATATCTACAAGCTGTGGTGATGGAGATGACCCATCTACAAATTCTCTGTGTCCATTACAGACATTTGTCCTACACCAGTTATGATTGTCTTTTTCTGCATCCCATTGTGTAACTTGCACATGATGTGTGTTACAGCAGATGTGTGCTTCACATGCATGGGACGTCTGTGATATATAGGTTTTAGTGTCTGTATTACATACATGCTTTTCCAGCATGTACTTTTTATACCACAGTGACGGTGTAGGGGTATAGAACAGGTAACACATGTGTTAGTTCTGTCTTGGATAAGCATGAGGTACACATTTGGATCTGACATCTCTCTGTATGGCAGCCATACACATCCCCTCCAAAGCATGTAGGAGACAGACTACACATGCATGCTCTTGACATGAACTGTATCGGACATGTTATCTGCAATGTGTATTGGTTTACCATGGAACCTGTGTGGCTGCTACAGTTGTAAGATATGACTGTGTAGTGATATAGCAAAGGTGCCATTGCACTCAGTGATAGGTGTGATGAGTGCCAGATACAGTATGATAATGACAGTCTGGGATTTATGTGCCATACCTTTCTGTGTAGGTTGTAAAAAATTGAATGGATGCCCACATCTTACTGACAAGTGAAAATCAAGGGCTACATTACTCTCTGTGTCCATAAGCCCATGAGTATTGGTTCAACTGTTTGCAGTGTGTAGACACTACTATATTTTCCAGGGGTGGATGACTTCCAAATGTGCATTCCTTGGCATTTATTATTTGTCATTCGCTCTGACAATAACTGAATGTGTGTCTCAGACCATCCTGGATAATTGTTGGTTCTGTGTGGGATTCAGTGACAGCTCTGAATATGCAATCACCTGCTAATGTAGTCAGTCAGAGATCACTGACAGTGGCCATGACTGCAGAGAAGGGAATGGTAACAAGGGGCACTCTAATAATGATGTCTGAAGGAAGTCCACTGTTGACTGGCATCATTGTAGTGTTGGTCTACCCAGTGCTATCTTCCCAGATTATGACTATCAGATACTTGGCTATCCACCACCTGACATACTACTCTGAAAAATAACCTACACAGTTTCCAGCAAGGCCTGCTGGCCTAATATTGTCAAACACATTGTCAGGCCATGGTAGGTCGAGTGAGTCATATTCTCGTCATCCACTGCATACTGTAAAACTCAGTGAGGTCCACCAGTTAGGGTAGGTAGTTATGATCTGCCCTTGAGCAAAACAAACTGTATTTGATCCAGTGTCAGTAGGTATATGACATTGTTACTGATCGTATCCATGTTAACTCCTTTCATGGCTTTACATATCAGAAGACTGAGAGACCTGGGGACACTAATTGGCACTGCATGCTAGTTGTCCTCTGAACAACTAAGTATTGCAGTTACTTCCCTCATGTTCCAAGAAAAGAGTCATCTAAGGTGTCTGTACAGAGCACAGACAAACAATGAAGGGAAGCGTAATATGTATACCTTGTGAAGGTAAGTTGGGAGGTTTTACACATGTATTCTGCAGTTGGACACTACTCAAGTGGTAGGTACTGCAAGGACAAAATTACTTTGTGAAGAATGTGGAAAGCAGGGCAGTCCCCTGGATTTCTGGTGCCTGTCTACTTCTAATGCTGGTCTCACCATAACCACTTGCAAAATGTTACTACAAAACTCATGATGAGTAGCAGGACACAGCCTGTTTGTTCATCCACATGGTTGTCCCACATCATGAAAGACTCTGTAGGCTTCACATACCTTCCTCCAGGTAGATGTCTTGATTAGCAACCTGAGCAATCAGATGGCTTTTGCATGTAGTATGCCTTCTGTACAGGGTTGGTGGTATGTCACTAGGGAACTGACCAGATGGTGATTAGGAGCAAAGGTGCAGCATCACAAAATAATGTACAATGTCCTTTGACATAGATGTCCAGGTTTGCTGAAACAAGCAACACAGTGGTGGTGATCCATCTTAGGTGACACTTTCACAGCACTTCATGCATCCTGCCCTTCCACAGAGTAATGGTATATATCTACTTGACACAGCTGTGAGACCTACTACAGGGGGACTGGGCACCTTTAGCCAAAGTGTGTCCACCTGCCACATGCCATAAGTATGTCATATTGTACAGTTATGTACGCAGAACACATCTGTGTTCCCACATCATATCATGTAACAACCAGTTTGTATGTGGTTGTTTGACTGGCATTGAATGCTTTCAAGGGCAATGTAATGTCAGCAAAGCTGAACAAGCCCTCTGTGCATGCATGGGCATCCACATCTTCATTGCAAGGCATGCCTACAAATGCTGTGTTTCAGGCTGTCAACCCAAGGGTGTGGCAGCATGACCCTAACTTTGCAGGACTTCCAGGGTGTCACATTTGCAGGTATGGTATTGCGACCATGCCTAATGACAGGATTAAGGTCAATCCAAGGTCCACATGGCTGGAAAAGCATTGTATGCCACACTTTCAGGTGCTGTGTTATCTTAGGGGACCTACATAAAGGTGACTTGCTACATTTCACTATCTGTAATGACACTACCTAATGATGGCATGCTGTGAAGTACACAGAAGCATGACTGCATTGCTAATGGCACTATCAATGACTGCTGATGACATGTGGAAAGTGTACCCACCTCTCTACTTCTGTGCCACACAAACACAATGTGTGACAGATGTAACTGTACTTCAAACATTGATTGCATGGTGTCTCACACAGCAGTCAGTACATATGGCAATAAGCATTTTGCCAACATGCACAGCTCACCTCATGCACCACCCACACCCACAACACACACACACCTGCCTGTGTGCATCTCCTTACCAGACACATCCACAAACAACAAACACTCAGAACACCTACCTATGGAGAGCACAGTACACATAATAGTGCATGCACCACCAGTCTCACCAATCACACATCTGAGGCACAACACAAATGCAGACCTATTATTCATAGGTGAGTACGTCTTGTGACACAGTGATGTCCATGTCACCAGGCTACATATTGGAAACATTACAGTTAGCTGTGTGTGGGTTGACATGATAAACCATACCACACATTGCCACAACTCAAGGAATGTCAGGTGACATAATGATGACATCATATTTCCTGCAGGTGTGTATGACTAGAGACAAACGTCACCAGACTGTGTGCAGACACATGACTGAGCTTACATATTCTGTGTCTCTCTTGGGTATGCCCACAGCTTTCAGCTGTATTTGACCCTCCCCTAGGATGATGGCTCAATACACACAAACATGAGGGACTTCAATAATTGCCTTAGTGTGTGGTGTCATTGCAAGGGGATCCACTACATGTCTGCCTGGGATGACTTGCTCAACAGATGTCAATGCTTTGCCACAGATGGTCTTCATCTGTCACCCCTGGGATTTTGAGTACTGCCCAAGGCTGCTGACATCTCCACAGTGCATCTTATAGGCATTATCTACAAGGAAATCTTTCCAAAGAGAATGCCATCTTCATACATCATGATTATGCTGCTACACACTGGGAATGGCAATACTAAACACCACTCTGTGGAAGGTGTCCCCTCCGACATATGCAGACATTTGTGCAGTCAAAGACAGCTAGCTCATGGGTGAGGACAGCACCATAGCCATACCAGACTACACATCCTTCCACATGTTCAGGCCTCAAACTGTGTGCAAGGTAATGCAGGTGGTGTGTACATATTCATTAAGGATAGATACACATCCAGATTTAGTGAAATACTGTGCTTTCCTGGAGACACTGCAGGTGCTATTTTCTGCTGGAAGGGCATATAAACAAGCCATTGTCAGCTACAGGAGCAACTCCATGAATCCAGACATGCATTGTGCTTATTTGCACGTATGTGTGTATATCAAGATATTTCAGTACACCATAGTTTGAGGCAACACTAAGTAACCAACAACTGTGTAGGTTAGTTGTGCTGAAGATCACTTGCCCACAGGTTACTTCATGTCCTTAACTACAATGCCCTGGACCAGTGGTGTGATATCCCCACAAAGTGAAGTGACATAGTGCTTCATGTATATCCTAAATGTGTGACCACTTCAGCCCACCACTGTAAGGTCCTCCCAGGTGAGATCTGAACACAGATCTGTTTCATGAAAGCTATCAGACCTAACCCCCCTTGCATATAATACAGAAATATACTTCCACAAAGCCATGTATTACCCCATATGGGATGGTTTACATAGAGGGACTGCACCCCCCCCAGATGGGATGAACAAGTATGCAGAGCTCTACACCCATGCATTATGTAAGCAGCAGTACAACTGCGTAGACTTGGCTGTACCTGACAGGAATAACATGAGCTCCTCATGGCACAGCAAACCTGTGTGTTGGATAACTACCATTAGGAGGCTGTACAATAAGAGATGGACATTGCTGTGTGTCAGTTTGGGTGAGTGTGCCTCCTAAAATGGAGGCACAACCTCCTCAGCTAAAACAAGCATATAGTGTTTGTGTGATGTTGTGTAGAAACAGTATGTGACAAAGTCAGCATCCTCCACAAAGCAGAACCACAATGCACAGTGTAGTTACATGTGTAACCTCAGACAACAGGCCCAGATTGTCACTGAACTTGTACATAATGATGCCGCACATACCGGGTCTGTAATCATACCTAACCTGTTGTCCCACAGGTTCGGCATCAACTTCACTTTCCTGTCCCCACCACATGTGCAACATGACATTCCTACAACCTGTCTCATATCTTCCATATCTACAGAGCAGGTCATAACTGTCCTCTCTATGGGGTATACACAGCATCTTTTGGACATGCTAATATCCCAGGCTGTGTCCTACATGGGATCCATCATGGATTACTAACACCATTGGGAACTCCTTGCAATCATACTGTAACCACTGGCTGTATCCCGGCTGACTGGACAATGGCAACTTTTACCTCCCTGCACAGAGGTGGTGCTTCCACCACCCACTGGAACTATAGACCTATTTGCCTGAGTAGCCATATCTGTACACCCATGGGGCAATTCATCATGGAGCTGATCAGCAAACATATCTGTGATGTACAAACAGTTGACTGTAGCAGTTTGGATATCTGACAGGGAGATCATGGCTGTTAAACATGGTGGACATGTCTGAGGCAGTCACCAAGGACCTGGGTGAGGGGACATCAGGGCATACAATCCCCCAGATGTGGCCAAGTTGTGTGACTCTATCGCCCACTAAGGCATCATGGACAAAAGTACCCACATAGCCATCACATGGTGATATCATTGTAGATGTTGCTAAGGGGTCTATATTAGATGCACAAAAAGACTTTAGTGCGAACGCTCACATGAACAAAAATGCCGGGAATTGAAACTGTGATTGTGGGGTTGTGTTACAGTGAGGAGTGGGATATTTGCTCTTTCCTCACTGTAGTGTGACCTCGGAGTTAGAATATATATTTAGAGGGGGGTGTGGGGGGCACAGCCCCCCCACAATAGCAAGTTTGATTACTGACATTTTCGCTCATGAGAGCATTCACCGTAAAGTCTTTTCAATTTTATAATATAGACCCATTGCTAAGCGGCTAATTGATGGCACACATACTCAAAATAGGCTAATCCACCTGCAATAGCTGATCTGTAAGCAGCAGTCTTTAACAGGGCTCAGTCCAGGGTCCTGTACTGCTTGGGATCCATTTCACTAAGATACAAGTGAATACTGACTGTCTGTGGCAGAAAATGTTGGCTGATGCCTGCAAACTGTGAGCAGTCATAGACTCTTGTGAGTTATGTCAATATCCTACAAGAGGGTATTGACTAACAAATGCCTGTTGACATACTACTGGCCATAAACTTCACGGAAATATATATGTAGTGTCATTTCCATTGGTAACACCTATGTTCCTGGTAAGTAGCACATCTGTAGCAACATGTGATGTACATACTCAGGGGTGATAGACCTGGGCACACAGGTTTACACCTAATGTGCATGAGATAACTATGTCTCTCCAGTGGTATGATGGGAATCATATGTCATAAATGAATGCACAGTCACCCCAAATTGACATACTTATAACCTCCATGTACTCTTCCCTCAGCATGCTAATATGTGAGTGCAATGGCCATTTGGTACTGTACCTTTCCAAGCACTACTGGTAACTGCACACAACACAATGGTCCCTCACAAGGGAACTTCATGTCTTCAGTATCTGTTCAGTGGGCTTCATCTGAAATGAGTGGTCATTGTAGCCTGCAGCATATAGACTACTCAGAGGTGATCTCTGCCTTGCATATGGGGCAATGTGTGACCCTGCTTGATTGGATATGCTGCATAGCTGTAGGTGGCATGGTACGTGGATTACTCACTGTAAGGACATTAATCTGGTATGTGACATTAGTAATACGTGTTGGTGGGAGAGATTTGTCTAGCAGACTTTAACACCCCTTTGGAACAGAATCCTGCCTAATGGCAAACAGAGCACCTCAGTGGACCTCGTCAGATGCCATCTGTATGATTGGCTGTACGACAATCATTTCATCACAGGGCTTCTCCCTGTGTCCCTCATGGACATGGGCAATGTGTACTGATCATGTAAATAAGGGTATAAACTTGGCTAGGATTCTGAGGGCTGTAGGGCCATTATGCTACTAAAGTTCAAAGATCCTATGATTCATTAAGCTGATGTAAAATGCTCTAACAGCCTCACACACAAACTTGGCTACATTGAGGATAGCACCACTTCCACTTACTGTTTACAGGACACAGCACAGCACACACACACACACACACACACACTGCAAGTTGGCTGCATGTAGAGTAGAACATGTACCTCTCTAATGGTACACAGTATAGATCACAGTATGTGACGCACGTGCTACACCTCAAGTGTGCTATTTCTGTCTCTTTAGAACATTTCATTGTTGATGACATCAGCAGGCCTACTTGTGGTCAGGCATTTGGACGTCCACATCACTTGCTATAACCAAAATACTGCAAAGCCCTACCTATTTCTAAGTTACTGAGGTGATCATATTTATGTCATACAGAGATACACACACACACACACACACACACACACACACACACACACACACACACACACACACACACAGACACACACACACACACGCATGCACACACACACACACACACACACACACACACACACACACACACACACACACACACACACACACACACACACACACACTGAGTGGCCTGGAGTGAGATTAGAACTCCTACCTACCTACTCTTACATACTACACATTACAGTACTTATCATATGTGCCACAGCTTAAGTCTGACATTATTTTATTTATTTATTTATTTATTTTACATTTGTTAATCAGGAAATTCCAACTGGACCAGGTCCATTTTCAGCAGAGGCCCGGGGAGAAAAACTCCAACATCAATTTATACAAATACAGTACATCCAGCATAATACACAAAACAGGTTACATAATGTATTCTGAGCATAGTAATATAACAAGAATTAATAAAAACACTCCAGGTAAAAGAAGATATAGAACATGGGTAAAAAGACAATGTCAGTCATACATTGGTAAGAAAAGAAAATATATCAAGTAAGATTTTACAGTTAAAAGTACCCTTTCAGATGACCAAGCCTACAGGGGATCAGAGCTCCAGCATGTGATCAGAGAGGAATTTGGGGAGTTAATAGTAGTATGGGTAGGGTTATTTGATACAAGGGCATAACCAGGTACTAAGAAGGTGCGATTTGAGGGAGTTTTTGAATATGGATGTGGAGGGGGCAGTGGACACCGATAGGGGAAGAGAGTTCCAGTTTCTGGCAATGGTGTGGGAGTAGAGTGCTTTCCCTGCATTATTGTTAGCCTTGGTGATGGAGAGGAGAGATTTTTCACTGGATCTTAGGTACCGGTTTGCATTATAGATAGTAAGTAGGTTGGATAATGAGGGTTTTTTTTCAGGATATTTGAGAATGTTGTAGGCTGTGCCCAGCTGGTGATAGTTAAGTAGCTGTGGTAGCTCAAGCCATTTTAGTTCTTTAGTGCAGCACAGTGATGGGTTCTATAGGTTGAGTTAGTAGTAAACTTGGCTATTTTATTGTAGCATGATTCTAGTTTGTCTAGGTCACACTGTCTGATTTGGGTAAAGATTGGTGCTGCATATAATAGAGTTGAGAGGAGGTGGCTTTGTGCAAGAGTGACTCTTGCTTTTTGTGAGAGAAAGGACTTATGCCTGTATAGGGAGCCTAGTTTTTTGTGTACTAGTTTTATGGTATGTAAGATGTGAACATCAAAGTGGAGATTATTGTCTATTTCAATGCCCAGAAGTTTGGTGTGGTTAGAAGGGGAGATGGTGGTGCCGTCCTTAGATGTTATGGTAAAGGAGAGGGTTTTTTATCTATTAGGGGTAAATAGTAGCAGTTTTGTCTTTTTGGGATTTAGAATTAGTTGGATAACCAATATCCATTTTTCTACTGAGATAAAGGTATCTTGAGTGAGTGTATGTAGGGTGGTGGGAGATGAGGCAGAGCAGATCAGGGTTGAATCATCTGCATATTGCATGAGTGTGGCATGTT
Source organism: Protopterus annectens (assembly GCF_019279795.1). Taxonomy (NCBI): domain Eukaryota; kingdom Metazoa; phylum Chordata; order Ceratodontiformes; family Protopteridae; genus Protopterus; species Protopterus annectens. The sequence continues at coordinate 1,949,462,549 of NC_056737.1, forward strand.
GTGTAGAGCATTTTAGGTTATTTGTGAAAATAGAGAACAATAGCGGGCCCAGTATAGAGCCTTGTGGGACTCCTATGGTGGTTGGAAGTTGTGTAGACAGAGTTCCTTTCCACTGGACTGATTGTTGCCTGTCAGACAAGTAGCTTCTGAACCAGGCTATAGTAGAGGAGGTGAAGGATAATGATGTTAGCGAGTCTAGTAGAATGGAGTGGGAGACCATATCAAATGCTTTTGAGAGGTCTAGGAAAATGGCCGATACATATTTGTTATCATTCCTGTGAAGGTTTATATAATTAGTGAAAGATAGAAGGGCTGTGGTAGTGCTGTGATGTGGACGGAAACCGTGTTGTGTGGTAGATAGTAGATTGTGTGTGTTAAGAAATGTCATCACTTGCAAGTGGATGTATTTCTCAAGAATTTTGGATAAGGGGCAAAGGATGGCAATAGGTCGGTAGTTGGAGAATTCATAAGAATTGCCTCCTTTATGGAGAGGAATGATGTGAGATACTTTCCAGAGTTTGGATATGTAGGATTCTAGTATGGAGTGGTTGATAAAGATGGTGACAGGATATGATAGGAAGTCACTAGCCATTTTTAGGTATGCAGCAAGTATGTTATCAGCTGCTAGTGTGGTTGGCTTTAGTTTTAGGAGGAGTTTTTTGATAGTTGAGGTGGGCACTGGAGATAGGCTGAAAGAGGGGGTGGTGTGGGATAGGTTAGGTTGTGACTGAGGTAGACTATTTTTGGTTATTTGACTGGACAGGGCTAAGATGGATTTAGTAAAATGGTTATTAAATTGAGAAGCTATGTCTAGGGTATTGTTAGTAGAGATGTGTGCTGGGGTTGTGGTTTTGCCTGGCTTTAGTAGGGAGTTAATGGCATGCCAGAATTTTTGTGGACTATTTGAATATTTCCTTTGGGTGCTAAGAAAATAGTTTTGTTTGTTTATTTTGGATTCAGCCTTGGCCTTGTTTCTAAGCTGTTGATAGTATTGTCTGGAGCTAGGAGTTTTGTCAGTTTTCCAGATTTTCCAGGCTTTATCTCTAGCTTTTAGTAAGGCTCTGGTGTCCCTATTTAGCCAGGGTGCATAGTTGGCTTTAACTCTGATCTTTCTGCTGGGAGCTAGACTGTTAAGGATGTTAGAGAAGGTAGAATTGAAGTAGTCTACTGCCTGGTCTAACCCGAGTGTCCGTAGTGGTTCCCAGTTGCAGTGGCTTAGGACAGTATTTAGGTATCGTGGTGTAAGGTTACGGTCATCTCCTACAAATTTGTAGACTACTGGTTTGGGGTGATTGGAGTGTTTCTGGAGTAGGAAGGTGGGGAGATGATCACTTAAGTCATCTGGGAGACAGCCTACTGTATAGTTTTGTTTGGGATAGTTGGTTAGTGTCCAGTCCAGTATGGATTCTCTCTTTGTTTTCTCATCTATTCTAGTTGGTTCTTTAATTAGTTGAGAGAACCCATATAGATTGATATGAGTAGAGGGGCATCTGGAGTTACAGGCTGTCCAGTCAGTGTTAAGGTCTCCTAGTAGGATTGTTTCCTGAGGTAGATTGTCCTTTGTCCAGTGTAGGATGTCTTCTATTATGAGCGAGTTGTTGCCTGGAGGTATGTAGCAGCATATTATATTGATCTTCTTGGTGTTTCTTATGGACAGGACAGAAAATAGGACTTCAGCATTTTGAAAAGTGGGTGGTGTGGTGTGCAGGAGCTGGAGGTTAAGGGTGTTTTTAAATTATAATCTCAGCTGGAAGTCTTAAGGTTGATGACATCATCAGCGCTTGTAGAAGAGGGTGGTTTGGACACTGGCAGCAACTTACAAGGACAAAAAGTGCAGAACTATTGCAGTTTCATAGTCAATGAGGGATTCTCAGTTGTTTTGCAGGGGGATACATGTGCACACACACCAAATGGCCTGCAGTGAGATTAGCACCCCTACCGAACTATTCTAGATCACAGTACTTATCACACAGGCCATGGTTAATGTCTGTTTTAGACATGACTGCAGGCAAACTACTTGTAGATTACACAAACTAGGCTTGTGTTGAACAGCATCTATGGCATGCAGAGTGAAATTGCTTCATACTGTTATCTGCATCTAGTAGCCTAGCAGTCAGATAACTGTTATTTATCTGAGCTATATCACTACAGTTACCAGTTTGGCCACATGTAGCTGTTTGCATTTGGATGGGCATGTCTGTGGGCAAGAACAATGCGCTCTGTCCATGCGTGCATAGACAACATTACACATTACACCACCTGCTCACCTGTTGCTGTATGTGTGGTGACATCCAGCAGGCATAGGGGTCTGTAGGTAAGTGCATTATATACTATTGAGCCCTTACTTTGGATTATTTGAGCAACATTATAGATTTGTGACAGTGAAGCATTATTCACCATTATCAGGGTATGTAGGACAATACAGACATCCACACACATATTTATGTATATAACAGGGATGTATAAATATAAATATATATATATATATATATATATATATATATATATGATATATGTGTGTGTTACACAAATATATGGGGAGAGACCTGAGATGTATGTTTTATATATAGCTATATACAGGTATATATAGGAATATCTCTATTTATATATTCATAGAGACAGATATACTATCTATGGGAGAGAGAGATAGTGACAGACAGATATGTATACATATATGTATTTGTCTATAGACATATCTATACATAACAGGTAATTTTGGGCAAGGGGTAATAGAATTGTGCTCTGTGTAACTAAATGCATGAGCATACTCACTGGGATTGTCAGTAGTTATAAACTGACTCCAGGCCACACCTACCTGTACTCCAGTCTGGGATTTTGTGTGTTACAGACAATGAATCTGTCCCTGTGTCTGCAGTACTGAGCTTCACTGAAATTGTCCATGGCGTTCTTCAGCTGTCTGATGTAATTAACATGTGACAGAGGTTAGTAATGTTACACCACACATAGACTGGCAGTCTGTCAAAAAAAAAAAAAAAAACAACATAATACCACCTCACATCCAAAAGATGTGGATACTTCTAGAGTAGAACCATCAATGTCATCACCCATGCTAACTTCCCTAGTCCACTGAGTCACACAAGCTGCCAGACAGAGAGTAGTCATGCATCACATAATCAACGGCATTAATATGTACATTGTTATTCCTGCGTTAAGAGAGACATATAATGTATGATCAATTTCTATGTTACTGCCCTGTGATTGCCTGGACTACTGATATACCACTGATGAGTTACTGTTACAGCAGTTATATGGGAACACTGCTGTGTTGCGGGTGGGGGAACAACACCACATGTTCTGCTGGGATACACAGTAGTCCAAATATAATGTAACCCATCTGTTTAACATCTCCCTTGACCGATGCAGTGAATATACCATGCATGAAGCCTATTGACACATGATAGTGGACTGGGTATCTGTAGTCCCATGTGGATGTTACTTTTGTCCAAATAGCCCACTATATTTACTTGCATAAATGTAGCAGATCCATACGTACTATACCATATCATACTCATCTTTTCAAGTACTGTGCAGATTAGAGACTTACCTTGCAGATGCAGCAGTTGACAGAACTGTAATTCAGGGCTGACTCTAATGCAAGCAGTACATAGCCAATACATGAATAGGTACTGGTTGCATATGTTGTCTAGCATCATGTTTGATATATGTATGTGAGTAGGAGTAAGGTGGCAGTGCCTATTTCCCTAGGTTGTCAGTGAATGTGCTATGCATTGTCTCTTAGTCAAAGCCAGGGCATACTGAGCATGCCTACATCTGCCTATAGGGACCTCAGCAGGGGATTCCTCCTCTGAATTCTCCTGTGATTGTGGCATTGGTGACGTAGGCACTGGTGGGGGGCTGTGTATCCATTCCCATTTGCTGATCCTGCTGCAGGTGATTCTGCAGGATCAGATTGTGTAGCATATCACATACTGTGAGCATATGTGCACATGTGGCTGGCGAGCACTGCAGGGCTCCACCAGATATACAGTGGATATATAAAGTGTACACACCCTGTTAAAATGCCAGATTTTGTAATATAAAAAAATGAGAAAACAATAAATCATTTCAAAACTTTTCCCACCTTTAATGTGACCGATAGCCTGTGCAGCTCAATTGAAAAACAAACAAATCTGTTAGGGGAAAAATATAAAAAATAAAAAGTATACAATAAGCTGGTTGCATAAGTGTGCACACCCTTAAACTAATACTTTGTTGAAGTACCTTTTGATTTAATTACAACATTCAGTCTTCTTGGGTACACACCTGCCATCAGTTAAAGAGACTCTGATTAACCCCAAATAAAGTTCAGCTGTCTTAGTAGGATTTTCCGGACATTTACTCAGTTGCCCTATACAGCAAAAGCCATAGTTTGCAGAGAGCTTACAAAGCATCAAAGAGATCTCATTGTTGAAAGGTATCAGTCAGGAGAAGGGTGCAAAAATATTTCCACAGCATAGGATATACCATGGAACACAGTGAAGACAATCATCAAAAAGTGGAGAAAATATGGGACAACAGTGATGTTGCAATAAACTGGACGTCTCTCCAAAATTGATGAAAAGACAAGATGAAAACTGGCCAGAGAGGCTGCCAAGAGACCTACAGCAACACTGAAGGTGCTGCAGGAATTTCTGGCAAGTTATGGTTGTGTACTACATGCGACAACAATCTCCTGTGTTCTCCATATGTCTGGACTGTGAGATAGGGGTGCAAGATGGAAGCCTTTTCTTACAAAGAAAAACATCCAGGCCTGGCTAAAATTTGCAAAACAATACATCAAGACTCCCAAAAGCATGTGGGAAAATGTGTTATGGTCTGATGAGACCCAGGTTGAACTTTTTGGCCACAATTCCAAATGGTATGTTTGACGCAAAAGCAACACTTCACATCACCAAAAGAATACCATCTCCATGATGAACCATGCTGGTGGCAGTATCATGCTTTGTGGTTACTTTTCTTCAGCTGGAACTGGGGCTTTAGTCAACGTGGAGGGAATTATGAACAGTTCCAAATAACAGTCACTTTTGGCCTAAAACCTTCAGGCATCTGCTAGAAAACTGAAGATGAAGAGGAATTTCACCTTTGAACACAACAATGACCCCAAGCATACATTCAAATCAACAAAAGAATGGCTTCACCAGAAGAAAATTAAAGTTTTGGAATTGCCCAGCCAGAGCCCAGACCCAAATTCAATAGAAAATTTGTGGGGTGACCTGACGAAGGCTGTGTACAAGAGATACCCTCACAATCTGACAGATTTGGAGCACTTTTGCAAGGAAGAGAGGGCAAATATTGCCACGTCAAGATGTGCCATGCTGATAGACTCCTACCCAAAAATACTGAATGCTGTAATTAAATCAAAAGGTGCTTCAACAAAGTATTAGCTCAAGGGTGTGCAAACTTATGCAACCAGCTTATTGTATGTTTTGTATTTTTTATATTTTTTCCACTAGAAGATTTGTTTTTCAATTGAATTGTACAGGTTATAGGTCACATTAAAGGTGGGAAAAGTTTTGAAATGATTTATTGTGGTCTCATTTTTTATATCACAAAAACCTGGCATTTTAACAGGGGTGTGTACACTTTTTATATCCACTGTATACAGACACCATAACAGTGACTTTAGAAGTCCAAACACATGCTCTATGATGTTCCCAGTTTGTGTGTGTCCCTCATTATGGCATTCTTCCATGCATATGTGTGCATTTCTGATGGGTGTCATCATCCACGGTTCCAGGGTGTAGCCAGCATCCCCCAGAAAATGGCTGTCTGGGATGTCCTCTTTAGCAAACATCTGGCACATCTGTGATACGTGCCAGATATGTGAGTCATGATAGCTGCCAGGGCTGCCAGCACACACATTCAGAATAATACTCTGGGCATTTCACATGACCAGGCAGTTGATGGAGTGGTACCACTTGTGGTTGACATAGATTCTACCCTTTTCACCCTGTGGTGCCTTGATGTGTACATGAGCGCAATCTATGGCACCCAGTGCTTCAGGATAGTGTGTTACATAGGAGAAGTGTTGCATATTGCTGGCTCTCACCTCGGCATGGAGGGAAAAAGATATGTGCTTACTGGCATGTGGTAGCATGGCATCCAGGAACTGGTAGAGTATCCTGGATGCAGATGCCTGTGAGACACCCATCATGTCCCCAGTTGATCTCTGTTAAGTACCTGTAGCTAGTATCCTAAGGGGTACACATACCTTTGTTTCCACAGGGATGGGTTCCCCTCTTTTGGTTCTGCATCTGAGTTGAGAGTGGCAGAGCTCAGTGAGTTCCTGTAGTATGTCCCTGTCCACCCTGTAGGGTTCTACAAACTCCAGCTCATGTAGCTCCTGGAAGGTTACCCTGGGTCTGAACACTCTTCTCCTCTGTCAAGGCCTACTGTCAGCAGCAGCATTGACTTCAGCGTCTAGCACATGCAGATGTAGCAGACCCACAGCAGCCCATAGCATTATCTCAGATAAAATTCCAAATTCTGTACTCCAATGGTCCAGATTATTGAAGGAAAATCAGAATGTAGGGTGTATGCATAATTTATACAGCTCTGCTGTAGGTCCAGAATGTGTAATTGGCTAATTATGATGCAGTCCACCTACCTACAATATAATTGACCTAATTTAATGGCCCTATTTCAGTGTATGACGTTGCGCACAGTGCCACATTGCACAGCATAGCTTATACAAAGGTCAAAATGTCTAAATGAATGCATCTGGTTTTGAGAACATACTCAGCCAGGCAGCACACCATGCAAACATGTGTACCTAAGCCTAAAGAACTTAGAAGTGAGTAGACACCCCCCCCCCGATGTCAGCCACATCCCATGTAAACCTCAACATGGTGTAAGACCCTACATGAAGGGGATATGTGGACATGATTACTCCTTTCTGCTATTCAGTAACCCCACCTCATTTGCATACTTATCCATGCGGACAGCCAAGAAACTACATGCTTCATAGCCCTATCACCTTAGCAACAGCAGCAGTGCACCACTGTAGGGAGCCCATGCAAGCTTCTATAGAACATTTCTGTCACATATTATAAACTTCTTTTTTCCCTAATTTTTTTCTATTAAGCTTATGTGTGCACTGCGCTGTCTAGTACAAACGTTCCAAGATTATTAAAAAAATTATTAATTTAACTTATTCCCTTTAATCTTTCTGACATACAGACTAATAGTTTTACTAATATGTGTATGTGATCTTACATTTTCAGGGGATTTATGTCCACATTTCTACACTTTTCCACCCCCTTTTGCCTGTCTAGACTTCTGTACATGGAACTTTTCCACATACATTATGGACACTGACACAGGGTCGGAACAGATGCCTTTCTGCATGTTGGATCACTCCACCTGCCCCATTTGCATGAGATTCACCTGCTTATGATGCCATTTGCATGCCATGGAAGTTTCTATGTTTGTGCGTACGTGCACACCCCTATTGAATCCCCACCATTGTGTTTACTAACTTCTTGTGCAGTACTTTCAAATGCCTGAAAAATGTTAAAAACAGCCACATGAAATCCCACTTCTAGGTCTACCATCCTAGTTACCTAGTGAAAATGCTCGGTTAGATAGCCCTCACATGACCTTCTTACTGCAGGTCCATAACATCTTCCATCTCATGCCCCCCCTAATCTCTGCATGTTATGTCCTTCATTCCTTGATATTCAGGTCCCCAAACTGTTGCACCATGAAAGCAAAACTAAGAGATCAGTACACTCTGTGCCTCTTCCTTGTTTTTGGTCTTATTGTAAAAAACACATGGTATAACATCTTCCAGCCTTTGGACTCCTTGCCATTTTCCAGGAGTTTTTGGAAGGAATAATTGTTGTAGCTGTTCATTCTCCTACAGTTACCTAAAAAGTCTAGAGTAAATCCCACTGGGCCTCAATGCCTTATCCATTTTAACTTTGAAGTTTATTCAGAATCCTGTCAGGATGAAAGGACTCGGGTTACTGAACTCAAACGCTGCTTCCTCAGCAACTACATTAACTAAACATGCCACTTACATACAGCTAATGTTTTCCTATGCCAGCTTTACTAAATTTTAATATTGTCACACTCATCAATTCTTCATTGATCGCTTTTCGATTCTTGTTTACAACCAGCAGTGGTTGCAGAATTCAAATCGTTAGAAAGCTGTATGCAGCACTAGAAAAGGCCTGGAGCATTTCTCCTCTGAAAATTGGCTTCATTCCAAGTCAGACTTTATTTATTTATTTATTATTTGTTTATTTATTTATTTATTTAAATTTGTTGACTGGGAGTGTCCGACTGGACGTAGGTCCATTTTCAGCGGAGGCCCGGGGAGAAAAGCTCCACAGTAAAATAAACAGACAGTAGTTACATTGGATTACATAGCGATTAACAATTTAACATAGCAATTACTTACAACTTACAATATATTTACAGATGAAGAACATAGTACATCAGTAGACAACTAGAATCTTTATCTGTGAAGTACATAACAGACATTAACAAATGTTACAATGATAAGTTCCTGCTGTATAATAAGTACTAGGCTTATGAGCATCTGAGCTTGCTATAATCAAGGTAGTTAGTGGAGTGGAAAGAAAAGTAGTGGTTGGATGGGGTAGATGATATTAGAGTGGGAGTTGCAAGGGCATAGCCAGCATGTTTTTAGGTGCACTTTTAGTAAAGTTTTGAAGTGGGTGCATGATGGTACGGAGGTAATTGTGGGTGGGAGTGAGTTCCATAATTTGGCCATAATTTGGCTATGGAGCAAGAGAATAGTGCTTCACCAGCAGAGTTATTGGCTTTAGTGATCTGCAAGTGATTTTTGTTGCTGGATCATAGTGGTCTGGTGGTGCGATAGGGTTGGAGTAGATTCTGGAGGGATGGGACATTTAGTGGATGGTTTACTAGTTTGTGGGCGAGTGAGAGTTGATACCACTGAAGGAGGTGAGGGAGTTCAAGCCAGCCCAGTTCTGCAAGTGAGAGACAGTGGTGACTATGGTAGGATGCCCCTGTGGTGAATTTGGCGATTTTGTTGTAGCAGGTCTCTAGCTTGTTTAGATCACATTGCCTTAGGTTGGTATATATTGGAGAGGCATAAAGTAGGGTGGAGATAAGGTGCGAATTTGCTATTGAAATCTTTGCTGCTTTGGTGAGAAATTGCTTATTTCTGTATAACGCTCCTAGTTTTTTGTGGACTTTTTTATGGTCATGGATATGTGAATGTCAAATTTTAGTTTATTGTCTATTTCCACTCCTAGCAATTTGGTGTGTTCAATTGGGTATATAGTGGTGTTGTCTTTTGCTGCGATGTTAAAGTGAGAGTTGTTTTGAGTATGTTTGGTGGGTTGGAAGATGAGTAGTTTAGTTTTGTTTGGGTTGAGTATTAATTGGGCATCGGATAACCATGTTTCAACAGAGGAAAAGGCTTCCTGTGTGACTTTTTGCAGTTTGGGTAGGGACTGGGCTGAGCAGATGATGGTCGAGTCATCTGCGTATTGTACGAGTGTGCCATGTTTCCCAGTAAACAAATGCTAAATAAATAAATAAATAAAATCCTGAATAGAAATTGCTTCAGCTGAGTTAGGGCTGTCTTACCAAAGCAGGAAATATCTGAGATGTGCCCTGGTATATTAAAAGTTTTCCCCTTCCTGAGCTGGTTCCATGCGTCATTATATCTACAATTCTTTAAAGGACTCAAGCACATACACTAACTAAACCCTACTTCTAACTTAAAGTAAAGCACCAAAATGCTACTTCTAACCCTACACTAAACCCCACATACACAACTAACTATGCACTATCCTTAACCCCTCCCTAACCCTAAGGTCCGTAACTACCGCACACGTCCCCTACAGACATACACCCAAAAAACTAAATAATACACATACATACATTTAACAAAACCCTACTTCCAACACTACACTAAACCCCACATACACAACTATCTATGCACTATCCTTAACCCCTCCCTAACCCTAAGGTCCGTAACTAGCGCACACTTCCCCTACAGACATACACCCAGAAAAAATAAATAATACACATACATACAGTTAAATAAATCCCTACTTCTAGCAAAAAACTAAATAATACACATACATACATTTAACAAAACCCTACTTCCAACACTACACTAAACCCCACATACACAACTATCTATGCACTATCCTTAACCCCTCCCTAACCCTAAGGTCCGTAACTAGCGCACACTTCCCCTACAGACATACACCCAGAAAAAATAAATAATACACATACATACAGTTAAATAAATCCCTACTTCTAGCACTACAATATATCTTACATACATTACCTATCTATTCACTTACCTTAACCCACATCCTAACCCTAAAGTCCTATCTATCGCACACTTACCTTACGGAGCTATACAGCAGACGGGCCAACCATTACACTTTGACATTTCAGTTTTCACTGTTTTGGTCATTCAGCATTTCTGTCTTTCATGCAATTCATGTCGCTCTTTTCGTATTAGCGATTACGGTCTTTTGATCTGGTAATAGGAACCAGATATTTAGCTACGAAACCTGGAATTTAATTACCATTGAATTTTTACCTGTTCATTTATCTCATTACATCCAGATTAGTTTAAAGTTTTAAATATTAAAAGACTTCACCAAGGAAAGATGGTATCTATGAAAATACCAAAAGAGGCAACCTGTTGTTCACTAATAGTTATTTATAAAGCTTGGTTTAAAACCACAATATCGTATCTTAATCAGCTATTAAGAATATAATGTACATCTGTGGGAAAAGATGCAAACATACTGGAATAGATGACTGGAAGACAATAAGGTTATATAAATACATGGGAGTTAGTATTTTCTGAAGACAATGCAAGTTACTGATGGAAGGTATTTAATTCTATATGTGCACAGTCTTGATTTTAGCAAAATAACTGCATTTTGTTATCACACATTTTCTTTGCTTAACTAGCCCTTTGTTTTACGCTGAAATATATGGGAAGCCTGACTCAAACACTATTATTATCTTTAGTGTTGAGACCATCAGCAAGTAAACAGCAAGTAAAACTCAACCCTTGGAACCACAGCTTGTATCTTCCCTTTCAAGAAGAAAGGATGGACAAGAATAGGTAAGTTGGAAGTTACAAAGTAGATAGCTCAGAGAAATGTAAGTAAGTGTTATTTCACATATAAGATTGTGAGTAACTGGAATGGTTTTCTTAAAGAGGTAACAGGGTTAACCATTAACAGAATTTTACATTATACAACATAAATAATGAACAGCATTAACAATATTACAGGCTGTACCCTTGCTAGATCAGAATAACCCTCTTCAATTTACTCTGGGTGACGGGTCACTTACGTTTAGAGGAACTCAAGATCCCGCTAAGAGAAGCATGTGGAAGCTATGATATCCTACATGGCCAATGTTGCGTATTTGTTTTTTTCTTGTGAATTATGCATGATATAGAAAGGCCAGAAAGATGAGACAAGTGGCATTAATTAAAGCAACATTGAAGACTCCAGTAACTAAAGTTCTGTGACAACTCAATCACTGAAGGTGGAAAACTTTTAGCAGAGACTAACTTCTTATGCACTAGTATTCCAGTAAACTTTTAAACAAAACATGGGCAGATGAAGCAGTATCTTAAAAGCAGAGTTGTTGTGTCTTTTGGCTTTTCCTGGTTAGGGGTCACCACAGCAGAACTATGGTCCGCTAATGATTGGCAATAGATTTTTTACGTGCCGAGTTGCCAGCTCTGACGCACAACCTTCAATGAAGGTACGCCCATTCACGCATGTCTCCACACAGAAGACGCTTTAGCTGAGAATAGAACAGGACAACGTCTTACTGTGAGGCGACAATGCTACTGCAGCACCACCACCACAGTAGTATCTTAAAAGTAGAGTATGGCTTGTATATTCATAGTATAAAACAATGAGAGTTAAAATCCATCTAAGACAAAGTCAACATTGCAGCAAGCCTGAAATGAATACTTTCCACTCAACTTATCAGTACATTTAAAATTATGCTCTTTTCAGCTGTAGTGTCTATGGGTTTATATCACATAATCAAAATGTGATATCATCGAATGCCATAACATCGAACTGGTAACCTCGAATGCTAAAAACACCGAAAGCTGAGAACAGCGATTTTTTTTCCCTGGAAAAAAAAATCACTGTTCCAGCACACAACACAAAAGACAAAAACACTAAAAACTATTGATAATGTGGGGGGCTTCACCCCCACACACCCCAACGTGGGGGGCTGTGCCCCCCACACACCCCTACTTAAATATAACAACTCCAAGATAACACCACAGGAGGAAATAGCAAAGCCGTGGAAACGACCCACCAAATTCTTTCCCTGGGAAATAATTTGATGTTCCGCGGCTTCTCTATTCTCAGTCTTCAAAGTTTTGGGTTCGATATTATAACATTCAATGTCTTGCGACTTCAATGTTATGATATAAACCCAGTGTCTAAATGTCTATTTCCACTTTTAACTAAGGCTACCATGTTAGTACTATAAGACTCTTCAGTAGTTCTAGCATCTTGTAAAATGCAGTGAAGAGCACCAGGCCTTAGACCCAGTTCAAATGTTTACCTTAAAGGTAAGACTGAAGAAATTATAAACTTTTACATGTAAAGCATTTACCTGTCATTATTGTACATTTAACAAAATCAAATAAATATGGTATTCCTGGTCCACTATTTCCTACCCCTTCCCATAAAGGCAACTTATTTAAACCAGGAAATCTCCAACTTAGTAAGAGTATACCTAAAAAGCAAGGCTAGTCAGCTACAAAAGAGTTGCACTGCAGTGCTGATGGCAGTAACACAAAAAAGGCTGAAATTAATGAGCAACTCTTTCTGTGTCTAACATATTAGTCTATATAAGTCCAATCTTTTGGCCAGTCAGTCTCCATATTTCGGGGCTCGATCTAGCAGGTCCTGACATTTAAAATGGTTATCCCATAGCATTTATTTATTTATTGACATTTGACTTTCCTGGCAATCACATATCAATAAATAAATAAATAATATGAGGTAACGGTTTGAAATGTCAGGACCCATTAGAGCGAGTCCTGAAATATAGAGACAGAATGGCTGAAAGTTTGTACTAATATATATTAAGTCCAAAATGCTATTAATTGGATTATTGCATTTTTTCAGAGATATGGGGATCTTATTGGTATATATATATATATATATATATATATATATATATATATATATATATATATATATATGTTCAGGTGTGAAAAGAAGTTTAAAGGAGAAGAGCAATTTTCGAGATTTAGTCTTCTGTGTTTTCGGTCTTTTTTTTTCAACAGGGAACCAGCAGCTGGAGGCTGCAGTCCATAATGAAAGGAATCAACATGAATAATGTTAAAATAAATAAATACACAGATTGATGCCTTCTGTTTTCTTTATTATGCATCACATGCAGCAAACTGCAGATCTGGCTCATAAAGGCCAGTAATGGTGTAAGGTGGCAGAGTTGTGCAGGTGAGTACCGGAATTGTCATAAGAGAATCACAGATGAGACAGTTTTCAGTGAAAATGGTGGTTTATTATAACTCGTGTATTTGGTGCAGAATGCTAGACAGAAGGCACGATACTGAGACTGTCCCACAGAAATTAATACTACAACTGAACCTCTACATGCTAATATGGCTGTAATTAGGGCAGGTTGTTTAGTTAAGCTCAGCTCAATCCATAAGAGCAGCATCAAACAGTAGGAGGTGGTGGCTGCTGGGAAGGCTCCTACTTATAAATGACAACAATATTTAACTTCCACTGGAAACTGTGTCTTAGAGCCAACTGGTTCCCTATAATGAGACCACTTTATCATGTTTAGATACAGAGGGAAAAGTAACATCAGGATTAACTGCTTGAATGTCAGTGGAGGGGGGAAAGCTGTATTTGCTGGGCTATTTTAAAACACAACATAGCAGTCAGAAATGTAAGTAACGATATTTTTCTTTTCCCACAGTCACATCCATGCTGAATATTTAGATTTTTTTTCCCCACACCTGTTTTATTCCATCACAAATTGCTTTTTTTTGTTTAGTAATGAAATTTGCCATCTCACAAACAGTATGATATACGTAATGCAATGTCTTCTTTAAAAGGCAGTTACGTATGTTATTGAATAACATTTTATTGAATCTATTATCATCAAAGAGATGTGACAGAACTATCCTAGCAAGCCCTATGCAATCTCAGACCTGGCTATTTAAGTTCATGGGAAGCCGCAAGTGACAGTAGTGACAGTGCTTGGAGAAAGGGCAGTGGCTTTGCATGAAACCATTTCATTAAAATATTTTTTGGTGCTTTATTAAAGCAAAGATTCACAAACTGAAATGCATCCGTTTTGCAGTTATAATTATGAGTATGCACAATGAGAGAGAGAGAGAGAGAGAGAGAGGAGAAGGACAATTAAATTATTTTAGATGTCATTTGAACCTTCAGCTGAGTTAGAGCTGTCTTACCAAAGCAGGAAATATCTGAAGATGTGCCCTGGTATATTAAGAGTTTTCCCCTTCCTGAGCTGGTTCCATGCGTCATTATATCTACAATTCTTTAAAGGACTCGAGCACTTATGGAATGCATATTTAAAAAAGGGAAATAATTAAATGAGGACATTGCTATGAGGATGCCTGGTATGATATCTAATAGATGGCATCTTTCCAGAGGGAATTCAATATTTGTCAGCATGGGAGGACCTGGTAAACAAACCACGTTGCTTTGCAAAGGATGGTCTGTACCTGTCCCCATTAGGTTTTTGAATATCTGCTAAAACTTTATCAGCCTTCTTAGAGCCTTTTTTAGTCAAAGCCAAACTGACAAACCTACCGACATAGCACTGTCACTACTGTCACTCGCGGCATTCCATGAACTTAAATAACCAGCTCTGAGATTGCATAGGGCTTGCTAGGCTAGTTCTGTCATATCTATTTGATGAAAATAGATTCAATAAAATGTCATTTGGCTGTAAAAGACTAAATCCTGGAACTACTCTGCATATATTTAACCAAAACAACATTCCAGGTGAACAGGGTTGTAATTTGAACTGAGTAATACATACTCTTTCTCAGTGCCTCGTTTTCTTGTTGCCTATTGCTTCAAGCAGTTCTTTCCAAATATATTTTTGCTCTAGTCTCTGTTCCTCTTCTCCTTCTAACTTTGCAATTTTTAAACTGTGATTCTTGTTTTGGTGTTAAAATGTATGCCTTCTATGCAGTGAAATGTTGCAATGCTCTGGCAAGACATCTAGAAAGTTGTCTTTGAAAGCATTCAGATACCATCTTATTTAACACTTAGTCTACTTACATCTGCTAGTGTGGTATCAAGTGACTTATTGCCACTCCCACCCCGTTTAACTTTTTGATACTGATTTGAAGCTTCTCTTTAACATAGTATTGTAACAATTGTATGTACAAGTAAATCATTGAAACCACCCTACCCTGTCTTTCCTTTGCTTCCTGCTTTTAACTCTCTTGAGTATCCCTATCATTTTAGCTTATTTTATGTATCTGCCCTTCCTATGGTACATATGTCCACTCACTTACTCCCTCATTCACTGCAGTCTTTTTTTTTTTGTTACTCTACTATTTTTGCACCCATCTGAAAATCATCTGCTCCCATTTCCCTCCTTGTTCACTAATCTCCAAGCCCTCCCTTAGTATAAAAAAACAAACTGAAGCAGAACGGATGTAGCTGGTTTTAACAATGCTAATAGTCTAATGAAAAAAAAAAAAACACAGCTGACATGCAGAATATAACACATTAAAAACAGAATTTATTCAAAAAAAGGCAGATAAAATCAGATAAGCACTTTCACACCATCAGCAGGTGCTTCATCAGATCTGGAATAAACACAATGAAACAACACTTAAATACATTCAAAACTACAGGGCTAAAGCATTTGATTTCAGTAAAGGTGTTAAGGGACATGCATTCAGTCCTTTCCCTTTATCAGACTGAAGCATCAAAATCCATTTTAATTCAAGACATTCTGTCTTTGTTCTAATGTCCCCACCTCTAACACTTACTTTAAAACATTCTAAAACCAAAAACTTAAAATAATGACTATGGCCAACATCTAAAATATGCTTTGACAGCGCATTTCTACTATCACTCTTGTTAATATCATAACAGTGTTCATGTATGCAGTCTTTCAATGTTGGTTTCACCAGCATAATAGCATTCCCATTCATCACAGATAGTTAATAAACTAAACCATGAGTTCTACAGTCAGCATAAAAGCCAAACTTAAAAACTCTCTTGGTGTCAGGATGTACATAAATGCCACCAGTCTTCACCAGTCTTAATGTACCTGCACACATTATAACACCTACAAGGGTATGTACATTTTCTGTCACAGAGACAAACTTTCTTCTTAATGAAAGACTTATAGCAAAGCAACTTCCTCAAGAACTGTTATTCCTATAGAAATGTGGAGCATCACCAAGAAAATTCTTATATCTATAGTCTACAAACACTGCTTCCTAATAATGTCACACATAGAACGAACATCACTAGAGTAGGTAATACACATCTGAGATGAGTTACTATCTAGGAAAGGACTGAATGAACATCCCTTTAAAACCTTTATTGAAATCACCTGCTTTCAGCCCGGTAGTTTTGAATGTATTTAAGTGTTGTTACACTGTTTTTACTCTAGATTTGATGAAGCACCTATTGATGGTGTGAAAGTGCTTATCTGGTTTTATTTGTCTTTTTTGAATAAATTCTGTTTTATTGTGTTATATTCTGCCATGTCAGCTGTTTTTTACCTGTCTTAGTATCCCAATGGGCTAACCCATGTCTGGGGCCAAAAAGGAGATTGAGGACCCTGGAGCAGCATCACACTGCCAGGAAATGTTTTCTGCTATTTTCCCACCCCTGTTGTGCCCAGTACCACCTGGAGGAGGGGACATGCAATGGGTGTTAGCACTTCACCAAGCCTCACTTCTGCAATGTGCTGACATCAGTAGGACATTCCATCCACACTCAAGTAGAACATTTCCACTAGGGAAACTGAACCAGTATAGTATGCTCCAAGGACAGGCATCTCCATCTGCCACAGGCTGGACATTTCCATCTTCCCTGCCATCAGCTCAGATGCTAAGATGCAAACTGACCTCATAGGCAGGGCTCTATCTCTCTGTGTCACAACACTGGATAAGTCCCTGCTGCTACTCTTACCAACTTTGTCTTTTATTGCTGTCCTTCATAATACACATTCCTGTTTGCACTTACCCTCACTTCACCATATCTATCTATTCCTTCTGCTACAATTATCCTCCTCATTATACCTACCAGTTTCCACTGCTACACAAACTCCCCCTTCCTCTCCTTAACTCATGGGCTTTAGCTTCCCACATAGATCATAGGATCATAGGAGGTTACTAGGCTAATGGCCCTGGGGGCCTTACAAACCTAGCCAAGAGTTTATCCCCAAAAAGAAACCTCAGTCAGCACCTGTCACCCCTGTTAATGAGGGACACAGGTGAAGCCCCGGGACAAAATTGTGGTTTCCCATCCACTCATCAAGGTTGTGCTTGAAGGGGGTCAGCAAGGTGCTCTGTTTGACATGTATGG
This sequence comes from Protopterus annectens, assembly GCF_019279795.1. Lineage (NCBI taxonomy): Eukaryota > Metazoa > Chordata > Ceratodontiformes > Protopteridae > Protopterus > Protopterus annectens. Next base: position 1,949,480,149 of record NC_056737.1, read on the forward strand.
GAAGTCTATTCCAGAAATGGGGCAGCCTCTCGAGGACAAATCTGTCTCTCCAACAGGTTTTTTGATGTCGCATATTAAATTCAGCCCTTTTGAGCGGGTGATGTGGGGGATTTAGACTTATGGATATGGAACATCTCTAGTAGGGCAGGGTCCAAGATTGCCTTGCAGGTGAGACACAGATAACGCTTGAACAATCTGTATGAAACCAAACAGAGTGATAGTGATTTGAGCCTGTCTGCATAGGACAGGTGTTGGAGGCCATGGATTCTCTTTGTGAGGTATTTCAGTGGCCTTTTCAGTTGGTGCAGATGTTTGGAGAGGTACATACCAAACAAGGCGTTATACTCAATTATTGATCTAATGAGGGATGTAATAACTTCCTTTTTTTCTGGATGCAATCCCTTTACTTATGAGATGAACCAAGTAAAAGGCCTTTCTGACCAATGCCACTATATGATGGTCAAATGTGACGTTATCAATCTGAGTGTCCAGATCTTTCACCACAGGTTGTGTGCTTAGGAGGTTGCCGTTGATGTGGTAATCAGCAGGGGCCGTGTTTTTGCTAAATTGTGTTATGATATATATATATATATATATATATATATATATATATATATATATATATATATATATATATTTTTTTGTATTTAGCTTCAGGCCATGACATTGACACCAGTCATTAATTGCTGTGAGACCCTCTTGCAGTGTGTTAACATCATTTGGGGAGTCAATAACAGCACCCAACTTACAGTTGGCTGCAAACGTGGTCAGCCACAGGCCTTTTGTCTTTGCCTGGACCTCTGAGAAGTAGATACCAAACAGCGAACTTTGCTTAGAGTTCATGCATAGAGTATTTAGCACATTATTCCATCTTTTCCAACTCACTTCTGCTTTTCTGCTTTCAACTTTTCGATTTCTCAGTAACTTTAGGTAAACTAGACTCTCATAAACAATCTGTTTTATATTTTACTTAATGTCTCCTTTACCCACTTTGTTGTAAATGAGAGGCTTACTTTTTCAAGCAAGTTGTTCTCTGTAACTACCCACAGCACCAGTGTATGCTATTCTAACTTATTTACTCTGCAATTAACTGCATGCTTTGGTTACTATGACATAATTTGCAGCTGTACATTCCTTGCTTTTGCTATGTTGTTAAATGTGCAATACATACTATATCTCTTCTGCTCCAGCCTTCCATTAAATAGGTCTAACTAAAATAGAAATGCTGGGTCTGCCACACTAATAAATGAAATGATAAACTGTATGTATATAGTAAATAAATAAAGACTATATAAGTATCAAAGAACTTGCCATGGACTGAAGAAAACGTAAAAGTGTCTGTGGACACTACATATTCCAATTACTCTACTTGTATATCTGCTTACAAAATCAAAAAACTAAAACAGAAACATACCTGATTTTCCTCATATTTTTGTGCTGTCCCTGCAAATGTCTATTTTTTAACAGTTCTAAAAAAAATAAGCAACAGAGATTCTGTTTTTTCAATCGCTTCTCCTGCACTGATATATTCTGCAAGTGTAGGGACGTTAAGTCCTAATCAGTATATCAAAGACAAAGTAAGAAGACAGAAATGCCCTAATACAATAATTATTTGAGAAAGGTAAGTCATTTCTTTATTAAATAATGTTATTGTATAAAATCAATAATTCACTCCTGTTTGTGGATATATCAGAATTTACCCATGGTTGGCTATGTTTAATCACTCAGACTTTGCCCTCTTGATCAAGCCATATCAGCTGTGGGTAAATACTGATATACTTATGCAGAGTTGTGAATGGTTTAGTAAACTTCTAGCATACCTCTCAACTGTCCAGAAGTCTGCAGAATGTCCAGATGTTTGATTCTTACTTTTAGTCTCTTTCACATAAAATTTGTGCATTTCTGGCAAATCACTGAGGGTTTAAATGACTAAATAATGACATACATCTGAGTTTCAGACTTTATATCCCTCAGAAAATATATACTAATGCAAGACCTGTTATTTTAGCAATCAAGTTTATAAGAGCAATATTTAAAATCTGTCCTTGCTTTAGGTCTTTGCCCACCCCCCAATTATTTTTTGCTTTGTCCAGATGTCATGCACATAGAGGTTGAGAGGTATTATACCAAGTATTTAGATTTGCATATTCTTACAACCTGCATCCTTCTGTTCTTGCAAATTAACACTATTTTGTTTATTCCAGATCATACGTCATGCCCTGTTTTGCTGGGGTTCGTTTTAACATAAAGGGGAGTTTGGAAATAATGGTTAAGGTCTTCACCTTCAAGGCAAAAGGTACAAGATTTGATTCTGACCTCAGGTTATTAGCCATGCTTAAAATGTCCATTCAGAGCAGTTAGCCCAGTATTCACCTATACATTTTAATGTTTTCTTTTTTCTTCATTTTTGTGTAAGATTTTCACTTTTACACTTATTTTTCTAATTATAGAATTATTACAAAAATCATCCTCTGAGTTTTGCAGTGTGTCATAAGTTGGCTGCACTGCACTTTTAGTGGGACATAGGTAATGCATTTAGTGATTTTGTTGTGTTGCACTTGGAAACAATTCTTTCTTTTACTATTCCTCTGAAACAGCACGCTTTCTAGAGGAATGGACTGTTGCACACTGCCATCTACTGACTAAACAGAACATTGCTTTCTAGGAGGATACTATGCAGAATACTGCCATTACAGGATAAGAACAAAAAACATAATTTTTTTGTTTGTTTTTTTACCATTGATCTGCATTGGCAATCATGAAATTACTGAAACATGATTTAAAATGACTAATGTGTTTGACTCAGCTTTTCCAAATAACTGTGTATGTAAACCAATTTTCTTTCAGGTGCAAAACTGCTAGTGTGCAAGAAATTCTAAGTAATGAAGTTTAAATTTAACTAAATTTTCAACTAAGAAGGACAAAGCATGGAATTTAATTCACAATGATAGAAAGTATAGGATAAGGCTACATGAGTGGATGATTTCATTCAAGTGCTTAAAGCCAAGCATTTTCATATGCAAAACTTTATGTCTGGACACTAAATTTTTGTATTTAGGGGACTGAGGCCACATACTATGGCACTACCCAACAAGAAATGAACAAGCCCACTAGTTTAACACCAGCTTGTTAACAATGTAATAGGAAAGGCAGTGGTGATATACTGTTAATGTATGCTATAATCTGCTATCTATAAATATGACTTTATTTTCTGATTTATCAGGACTGGCAATGATGACACAGTGTTTATATACATATATATATATATATATATATATATATATATATATATATATATATATATATATATATATATCTATATATATATATATATATACTATAATCTGTTGACTTTCTGCAGATATGACTCCATTTTCTCATTCACATTGCAGTGTGGAGTATAGCCAGGTATCATGCCCATGTATAACTGTGAAATGGATGTTGTATAGCTCTGTATTCCAGAAATAGAACTGTTATCAGTCCATAGTAAAATTAGAGTGTAAATGCATCATAAAAATGATAGTCATAATTTTTGATAATCCCGATTATATCTAAATTGTGACTGCAAAGGTTTATCGAACTGTCTGGACAAAAACTAATGTAGTTCTAACCGTTTTAAGTCAATTACATGTGTTATGGCATTTAACAGACTTTATTTCAAAAGAAATGTGGTGCTCACAAGTAAAACAATCATTACTCACTTAGAATAAGAAACTTAATTTACAGCATCAATAATTATCTCCATTAGTGGTAGAACATATAGTGTAATACAGATGTGTCAGTCGTATGTTTGGTTGAAGAGAAGATTGTTGAGAAACATTTGCTCAGAGCTGTCCAACAAATTTCATGGTTTCCTAAAATCGATGTGTAAAAGGACTTGAACTTCTCCCCATGATGTGATATTCTCAGAGTTAGTTATAATTAAACAGGGGAGTAAATAACATGTGAGGGTCTGCTCTCTACAAAAAAGCCCAATTTATACTTCAGAGTGATAAAACTAAATTTGTCAAAATCTGCTTTTAAGTGCAACATGCAAAATGCAAAATGATAACTTAACAGTATACAGTATTGTATGGCCTGGAAATGTTAACGTGAATTTCTTTGTGAACATAATCAACCATCTAGCACATTTCATAATTTTTGTGATCTTCTAAATATACAAACCTTAAATGCAAAAATGTGTTACATACAAATAAACATACAAGATGACATATACATATGCATGTATACACACTGAAATTGGGATACAGACATAAGCTTGTGCAGGCATACATGCGCACGCATACACACAGAGATACACACACACATGCACAAACATATACACAAACACACATGCCAAATGATGAAGGTATACTCCATAGCATGACGGGAATGAGAGGTGGAAGGTGCTAAGGCCAGCAGGACTGATTACCTGACATAAGAACATAGACTGTTGAGATAACATATTGTGGGCCTACAAATGAATACTTTTAAAAAGTCTAAACATTCCCTGCATATCTTCCTTACATATTTTTATCCATGATACTCATTTTATCACAGTAATGGATGTTTGTATACTGCTAATTAAATGGCCCCTAAGCCCTTTCAACTAAATTTTCTTGACTTCCTACGACAAACCGACAAGAACTACATTAGCCACCTGAAGACTGTTTACCTGGATTTTGGCAAATAAAAAACCCATAGTCATTCAGTATGAAATACACTGAGAGACCACATCCTTCATCATCTTCAGTCTTCCAGCAGGGTAGTATAAGGCCCTGTTTACATCAAACAATACAATCTCCTCCCTCATCTAGAGGAATACTAAAAAAAAATAAAAACTGCCAAAATGAATAAACAGTTTAAATAAAATCTAAAATAACCATAGAGAAACAGTCAGTCTAATATTGTTACATCTGGGTAATATTTAGACACTCAAAAAGCTTGCCTCACACTTGCTATCCTTTCTGATGTAATGGAGTATAAAAATGTAGTTTTCCTTATATAAAAAAATAGTAAACCTATTAATAACAGGCTAAGAGTTTATAATATGAAAGTCACCTAATTAACATTTATTGCAATACATAAAAACATTGTATCTCAAATGGCATAAAAGATGTATCACATAAATATTTCTATCATTACTGTTTACACCTGTGTAAAGAACTTTTTCTGCCACAATGTTTCCAAGTCAATGACTTGTGAGCTTAAAACAAGAATTACTTAATCTAGTTTGTAAATATATTTTTCAGAGCATTGTGAAAAGTAGATTCTAGTCATCACATAATTGGTCTGAAAATTACTTTTTCTCATGAGCTCTCTTTATTTATCAGTGTTTTTCTCAGAGAGAAAATTGCAATGAATAGAGCTATTCAAAGATTCAATATAAGTACTAGGGGATAGTTACCGGAGTCTTGTGTCAAGTGAGTCAGTGGTTGTATAAGAAACAAATATTGCAGTTATATCATTGTAGCAAAGAGACACTAGAGCATACACAGATGGCTCTTTTATATCGGATGCTTGTCATGTCTGAGGGTTTTGTATACTAATGCAACCTATGCAACTTACAAACAAACTGGCACAAATAACATAAAAACAGCATAAAAGAGCAAAAGTTTCCACCAACTGGAGCAGCTGAAACATTTCTAATTTGAAAGAGCACTGATAAATGTCCTTACATTCACTGCTGCAGTACTCTTCACAGATGGGATCCCCTGCACTGGAAGCCCAATGTCCGGCCAGTCTAACAAAGCCTGCTGTTGCGTTAAGGCACGCCGAATGTCACCCAAATGCTCCTGGCATAGCATAGGGTATAAAGGTGATGTTTAGGCATACCATCTACAGAACTTCTTTGCCACCAGTCCAAATGCTTCTTTTTACCATTGGTCTGTTTTCCTACGTCCATTTTTCACCAGCTGTATGTATTTTGTGCTACAGATAACGCCTAAACCTATTTGATGAGTCCTAGCAAGTTGCAGATAAGTGCCCTATTGGGGTTTTTGTTTTTTCTTGCCTCTTTCTGTGCTCTTTGGAATTAATGTCATCCATGAAGGATAAATGCTAATGCAGGGGACAGATTCCCCATAAAGGTCACCACAATAAATGTCTTTTTTGTCTAGGAGCTTCTCACAATCAAATATCTTGTTTGATTTGTCAGGAGTTCATTCCAACAACCCTTTGTAGAAGGCTTTCTTCCATTTCCTTGTATTTTGAGAGCTTCTGGCTAAAGATGCAATGGAAGGAATCTCCTGCTCTGAGAGTCTGCCATTAGGGAAGAAAAAGGTGAAAAAGGTATGACTGGAATCTTCCTTTGTCCAGCTTCTATCAGGTGTTTCTCCAGAGATCATTATGAACCCAGAGGCTCATGTGGCTGTGTTGTCAAATATCTCTACCACGACTGGGCTGGAGGCCCATGAGGATCCAGCTAGCAGCATATCCAATGAGGCTTTGCAGGCATCCATTTTGGACATTCAGGGGGAACCACGGTTGATTTTTCCAAGGGGCCTAGGGGAGTTCTTCAGATTTTAGTTGAGGAGGAAGCTCCTATTATATTTCTTGACTGCCATTCTGGGTCTGAACTTTCTCAGTTTTATAGGGAGGACATTCTCTTACAAAAGAAAAAAAAAAAAAAACTAAAAATGTTTTTTCTGCTTCTAGGGATCCACAAAGTGAGTGGCATGCCTTTACTCAGGGGCTATTTACTGCTTTAACGTCATTAAAATCTCCTCTGGGGGTTTCTGTTCCTGCTTCTCTTTGGACCTCTCTTCCCCTCAAAAGGCCTAGAGAACAGGATTCAGCTGAGGAAGAGTCAGATTCTGATGACAAATCCATAACTTATTCTACTCAAATTCCTTCTCCTTTGGACTGTGTCAGAAGAGGAGGAATCTATTAGTCCTGATGTTCTTTTTGAGGAAATTTTCTTTGGGGACACACTGTCTAGGATGATGGAATGTTTTAAGTGGGATGATGCTCAGGTCTCTGATATCCACAGGTGGTTCTATGAGTTGCTACATTTGGAATCTCCTAAACCTGTGGCTATCCCTCCTGTTTTGGCTGCTTTGTTGGATGCTTATTTCAGTGCCTCTCATGTGCCTGATTCTCTGTCCCCTGCTCCTGTGATGCTTGATAGGTTTTATAGGGTGCCTGAGAATTGTTATTTTTTTGTATAAATGTCCTGCTACTGACCCCACTGTGGTGTCTGTACTTTCTGATAAGCCAGCTCAATTGGTTCCTTTGCACAAGTGATTGCCTTCTGACAAGGACAGCAGAACCATGGAAAGGCTGAGTGACAAGGTTTACACTACTGTTACCCTTGCTTTTAAGGCTATTAATTATCAGACCTTTATGTCTAGGTATGTACTGTCTCTTCTTTCTCAGACATGTCAATTTATTTCTGATTTTCCAGACTCTGAGGGTAAAACTGCTGCTCTTTCCCTGCTAGGGACTTCCTCTTAAGTAGTTTGGAAGTTCCTCATTCCATCAAATGTAGTTGTGATGTAGCAGATGCCTCTTATAGGGATGCTGTTTTTGTTTCAGTGATGAGAAGGTATTCTTAGCTTAGGCTTCAAATTCTACCTGATGATATCAAGGCTAAGTTAATGGATGCTCCTCTGGATACTAAACCTTTGTTTGGGGAAGCAGCTTCTGGTTTGTTTAAGTCCCTTCAGGATAAGGCTAAGGCCTTACAGGAGCTTAAACATGTGTTTGTTTCCCATGTGCCTAAATTTCAAAGAAAGCACCCCACGCCTTTGTTCGTGGACATTCTCGTTTTTCTAGTAAAGGTAAAAAGAGCTGCAAATGGGCTCCTCCTGCTACGGTTACTTAGTTTTCATAGTTTCTGAAGCCTTCCTTTCCTGATAAACCAGGTGCTGTATGACTACCCGTCTTTTCCCAGCCACATTCCTCTTTCTCTTCACCTTTCTCTTTCTCTTCTTGTTTGGCTTCAGATCACTCAGGATTAGATCACTCAGGATTCTTGGGTTCTGTCTATCATTCATCAGGGGTACTTCATGGTGTGGAAATCCCATCCTCATTTTATGGACATTCCTCAGCCTCTCAGGAACAACTTCCCTTTTTCCCAGAGGTTCCTCAAGATCTTTTGACTCAGGGTACTATTCAAGAGGTGTCTGTGTCCAAAAGTGGGAAAGGGTTCTACTCTAGACTGTTTCTAGTGCCCAGAAAAGAGGGCACTTAAAGACCTATTGTAGACCTCTCTCATCTAAACACTTTTCTGAAAGTGCCTTCCTTTTGGATGTTGCCCCTTCAGACTCTGCTTCCTCTCTTGCTTCCTCAGGCCTTTATGGTGTCTCTGAATCTCAAGAATGCTTATCACCATATTCTGATCCATCCTCTTTTCATGAAGTTTTTGCATTTGTCTGTTGTTTCCTGGTATCTTCAGTCACCGAGGATATTTGGGTCTATATTATAACATCAAAGTTGTAAAACTTCAAATGTTATAATATTGAACCAACTACATTGAAGGATGAAAATAGCGAAGCTCCAGAACATCGAATTCTTACCTAGGGCAAGATCCATGGCTTTGCTATTTCCTCCACTGTGGTGCGATGGTTACGGACCTTAGGGTTAGGGTGCGGGTTGAGGTAAGTGGATAGGTAGGAATGTCTGTATGGTTTAGTGTAGGGTTAAAAGTAGGGTTTTGTTAAGGGTATGTGCGTGGTTTATTTATTTTGGTGTGGTTGTGTTGTGTGTATGTTTCTCACAACAGCAAATTTTTTTCCTGGGAAAAAATTTGCTATTCTGAGTGTTTGATGTTATCATATTTCGAAATTCCAAGTTCGAGCTTATAGTGTTCAATATTTTGGAATTTTGAATATAAGATATAAACCCAGATATTCACCAAATGCCTTACTCCTGTGATTGCTTTTTGCAGGTGTCAAGAGATGCAAATATTTCCTTACTTAGATGACTTGCTGAGTCAGGTGTCCTCTCCAGAAATCCTTTAGCAGAATCTTCATTTTGCCATTTCCCTTCTTCATAGTCTGGAGTTCACAATACATTTCAAAAAGTCTTCTCTGATTCCTTCTCAGGATCATGTTTTTCTGGGTTGCAGGATTCAGACGGTGGCAGTGCTTGCATCCCTGCCTCCTCCAAAGGCCTTAACTCCACTTTATTTCTTTCTTTTCCACTCATCTTCCTCTGGTTTCCATTTTCACCAGGATGTTTCTGAGAGCTCTGGGCTTCATGGCATCCCCATTCTGATGCTCCCTCTGGCCAAACTTCATATGAGAAAGTTTCAGGGGTTTTTGAAGTTAGTGTGGCTTCAACGTGCACATCCGCTAGACTTTGTAGTTCCTTATCTCAGATGGGAACTTCACTGGTGAATTCAACAGTTGTCTCTGAATCCTGGGATCCCTTTTCATACCCCTCTTTGCTCTCCTCTCAGGAATTGTTCACGGAAGCTTCAGACATGAGATGGGGGTGACATTTGGCTACCTAAAGGTACAGGGGGTGTGGTTGCCTTGTCGGCAGAAGGAGCACATCAGTGTCAAAGAGATGAGAGCTCTTCTGCTGTCTCTTCAGGCCTTTCATCTTCTTTTCTCTCTGGGTCTCTCAAGGTGTTCATAGACAATACCACAGTGATGTGGTATATCAACAAGGATCTACTTCAAGACATCTAAAACCCATAACATCTAATTTCATAACATTGAGACCAGAATATCTAAAACCCAAAACATCTAAAACCCATAACATTGAATTTCATAACATTGAGACCAGAATATCTAAAACCCAAAACATCTAAAACCCATAACATCGAATTTCATAACATCGAAAATGTGCATCAGAACATGGAACACTACAAATCACATAAAAATAACACCCCCTCCACATATAACAACACCAAACTACCAAACACACATTTTACTACGTTTCCGCAGGGGGGCAAGCCCCACTGCACCCCACCCCCATGTGGCCCCAGAGGCTCTGTAAAGGCTGAAGAGCCGAGGCCCTAGAGGACTCTGCATTTTATGCTTTGTATTTGCTGCTAACCAGATTTTATTGGATCCAGTGTGTGCTTATTTTATCTGTTTTGTGGGACTACATTGTGGATTGGGTCTATATCAGAACATCGAAGTATTAAAAGTTTGAATGTTCTGATATCGAACACTATTCAGTGAATGCTAAGAATAGCGAAGCTGCAGAACAGCAAATTCTTTCCTCGGGGAAGGAATTCGGTTGGCTGTTTCTGTGGCTTCACTATTCTTAGCACTGTTGTGGAAAGTTACGGGTTGGGTTCAGGTAAGTGTGTGATTGTTTGTATGTTAGGGTTAGGGGCGGGTTAAGTGAGTTAGGGTTAGGGCGTGGGTTAGGCGTGTGTGCAATAGTGGCAGATTTTAGGGTTAGGGGTGGTTTAAGTGAGTTAGGGTTAGGGCGCGGGTTAGATGAGTGTGCGATAGTGACGGGCCTTAGGGTTTGGGTTTGGGTTAAGTTAAGTGGGTAGATAGTAGTGTATGTTTAGTTTAGTGTAGCGTTAGATGCAGGAATTTAAGTGTATGTGTGTGATTGCTGTTTGTTTGATGTGCTTGTGTGGTGTGTATGTGTTTCGGAGCAGCAAATTTTTTCCATGGGAAAAAATTCACTGTTCTGAATGTTTGCTATTTTCATGTTTAGATGTTTTGGGGTTGATGAAATAGCATTCACTATTTTCATCTTTCGATAACGTGATATAAACACTGTGGATCTACTACTGGACTGTACTATAATTTTAATAAAATATAAAGGTAATCACTGTTTTTTCCTTGTGTTGTGGTGAGCTGTTTTATATCCAGTAAGTGGAACATTTGTTCCTGAAATAACCGTATGAAGGCAAAGGAAACCATATAACACAAAGCAAAAATTTCTCTCCAACTAATAAAACAGCCAGTGTACAAATTCTGTAGTATCCAGCAAAAGAAGAAACACCAGCTGTACCACAGCAATGTAGTTTATTAAGATAGTAAGTGCTTTCGGGGATCCAACTCCTTCATCAGACAACAAGTGAATATACCTTACACAATTTGTAGTGGAATCAATTAAGGGCAATTAACTTCCCTTAAGGAAACAGTAACATTATTCTATTAAGCATATTAACCATAGTAAAAAAAAACATAAAATCATCACAATGTTGTGCATAAAAAATGTGCAACACACTACATATGAAATTATTAAAAACAATCAACATATAAAGATGTTATAGTCACACAAAAAACATACAAATCTATTAAGATCAACCATGATATATGCAATAAAACTACTTCATATATACCTATATATATATATATATATATATATTTATATATATATATATATATATATATATATATATATATATATATATATGTATAAAACATCAAATAGCTTCTAAGCCGTACTCATAGGAGTATAGTCGTATTGTGTACAATACCTTAAAAATAAGTATAAATATATAACAAAACTTATCAAATAAGCATAGAATAACAATTGATAGCTTATTTAATGTTTTAATGGCCGAGCTTTTAAAAAAGGTTTCAAGGACACCTTGTTATTCAGGCCAGGGGGGTTATCAGCACTGAAAAACATTATCCATTTCTGTTCCACAGCCTCAGTGTCATTCACCATATCTCTCCCCCTTCTATTATCAAATAGAATTTCTAAAACTAGAAATTTAAATGTATGTTTGGACCCTTCATTTTATTATGCATGGCTAGGGCACTTCTCTCTTTACTATTTCTAATGTCTCTGTAGTGTTCCAATATCCTGTCCTTAAACTGCCTGTTATTTTTGCCAATGTAGAAAGAAAAAAAAATATGACACAATACGCGAAATAAACATTAGATGTTTTACAATCAGCGTAATGGACACTGTTAAAACTAAAGCCCATGTTTGGATGTGTAAAACTCCTGCCTATGTGAACGTGTGTACAGGCTGTGCAACTTCTGCATGCATATGTGCCTATCCTGTCTGATTTACACCAGGTACTGGATACATCAGACCTAAAGCGTAAATGGCTCTTCAATGTTCTATTGTTACGAAATGTAAAATTCGGTTTAGCTTCAATTACACCCTTTAGACCTTCAGCAGTAGAAAGGATACCCCAGTTCCTATTAATGACATCACAAACAGTACTAATATTATTGGCAAATGTCAAAGGCATCCTCAGTTTGTTATCAGCAACATTACTGGGTAAACTTACATAACTGGCTTCTGCATCATTGGTAGAATTCAGGACAACTCTGTCTCTAAAATATGGTTTACAGCGGTCACCCCTGATATTCCATGCTTCATTTATATATCTATCAATCATCTGACCATCATAGCCTCTCTCCAAAAAGTCAGAATTTAATTTCTGGAGTGCTCCATATAACTCTACATCATCATTAAATAACCTCATTACTCTAAATACTTGCCCTTTTATTACATTGCGTTCAGTGTCAAAGAGATGAGAGCTCTTCTGCTGTCTCTTCAGGCCTTTCATCTTCTTTTCTCTCCGGGTCTCTCAAGGTGTTCATAGACAATACCACAGTGATGTGGTATATTAACAAGGGTCTACTTCAAAACATCTAAAACCCATAACATCTAATTTCATAACATTGAGACAAGAACATCTAAAATCCAAAACATCTAAAACCCATAACATCGAATTTCATAACATCGAAAATGTGCATCAGAACATCGAACACTACAAATCACATAAAAATAACATCCCCTACACATATAACAACACCAAACTACTAAACACACTTTTTACTACTTTTCTGCAGGGGGGCAAGCCCTCCTGCACCCCCCCCATGTGGCCCCAGAGGGTCTGTAAAGGCTGAAGAGCCGAGGCCCTAGAGGAGTCTGCATTTTATGCTTTGTATTTGCTGCTAACCAGATTTTATTCGATCCAGTGTATGCTAATTTTACCTGTTTTGTGGGACTACATTGTGGATCTACTACTTGACTGGACTATAATTTTAATAAAATATAAAGGTAATAACTGGCTTCTTTCCTTGTGTGGTGGTGAGCTGTTTTATATCCGGTAAGTGGAACATTTGTTCCTGAAATAACCCTATGAAGGCAAAGGAAACCATATAACATCTTGTCAGGTCTTAAAACTCTGTGAAAAAATGTTTTAGTAACTGACTCTCAGCACTGCAGCTAATTAATTATGTGCTTTTTGCAATATGTCTAAGAATACCTTCTGAGGGGATGTGCTATATAAGCTGTCATTAATCAGAACTTAGGGGCTTCTTGCCTCTTTTGGTGTGACTACATATTTTTCTTTGCATTAGTGGAATAACTGATATGAATACTCTAAAAGTTTTAAAACTTGCAGTTTAAATCACTCTTTTTGGGGAAAGTTCTTTAATTCTCTTCAGCAACTGTCATATGAGAGCATCACTCCAGTTTTGCTTATTTATGTAACTCTTATTATTATTTTCATAAATAACAGTTAGTCATCGTAAATGTAATGTTGCAAATTCAGCCAGAATGAAATCAACATTAACAATATGTGCGTAGGTATAGCCCAAATAACTTACTGACAAATTGACACAAACATAAAGATAAAATAAAAGATCAAAAGTGCCCACCAAATGGAACAGCTATTACAGGGTCTACATAATAATAATGGATCCCTATCAGATGATTGAGTTTTTAGACTCAAAATTCATATAGTTGGGACCATATGATCGAGTTTCCGAAAACGTGAACATCAAAAAAAAAAAAAAAAATCTGCCTTTTTTTACATTTTTGCAGGGGTCAAGCTCCCATTCACCCTCCAACCCCAGCAAATTATATATACCACCCTTGAGATCACACTACAGTGAGCAAAAGGGTCAATTTACCAATCTGCACTGTACCACAATCTCCATTCAAAACCTTTGAATTTTCAAAAACTCAGTCATATGGACCCAATCACATGAATTTCAAGTTTCTGACAACTCGATCATCTGATAGGGATTCATAATAATACACAGATGATTAAAGCAAAAATAATACATATCTGATCAAATTTCCCAACACCAATGGAAAATTAGAAAAGCTGACCTATATAACACTAGCAAACATTATGAACACCTTAAACTATGTAGATATGTTATAATCACCACCAATACCCATGAAGTCACTTTCATCAGAGAACAGCAGACAAAGAATTTAAACCAGTCCAAGCGATTTCAGCATACTATCATATATATATATATATATATATATCTATATCTGTCTCTCTCTCTCTCTATATATATATATATATATATATATATATATATATATATATAAATATAAATATATCTATAGATCTCTCTCTCTCTCTGTATATATATATATATATATATATATATATATATATATATATATATATATACAGATAGATATGTTGTTGTTGTTTGTCTTTCGGCTTTTCCCGGTAAGGGGTCGCCACAGCGGAACTCCGGTCCGCTAATGATTGGCAGTAGATTTTTACGAAACACCGAGGTGCCAGCTCGACGCTCAACCTTCAATGAAGGCACGCCCATTTACGCACACATGTCTTTCGAATGCTACCCAGCCATGGGGAGGACATGCAGACTCCACACAGAAGGCACGCCCAAGCCCAGCCGAGAATCGAACGGGAGAATCTCTTGCTGTGAGGTAACAACGCTACCGCCAGACCACCGCAGCATTTGTATGTATATATATATATATATATATATACATATATATATATATATATATATATAGTAGAAAATATTTTCCAGACTGTCTTCTCAAGGGGCACTCATTGAGAATCTTGCAGTGTGGCTAATCAACTAATTTCACCCTTGCAATCCCTCAGCAAACCTGTGATGGCTTTCATTTTGGAGGCTAGAAGGCCTAGTACTAGAAAATCTTATGCTGACAAATGGAAAAGATTCTGTGCCTGGAACCAATCACAAGGAATAAGCACAGCAATGCCCAATATTCCTCAGATTCTGCAATACTTAACTGAGATTCTTCACAAGGGCCTATCTTTTTCTTCCATAAAAATCCATGCCTCTGCCATTTCAGCTCATTACAACACAGAACCTCCCCTCTTCTCTCATCCTCTGCTAAAGCAGTATCTCAGAGGGGCCAAAAATTTAAGACCTCCCAGGAGAGCACCAACTCCTGTATGGGACCTCAGTTTTGTTTTGGAAAAACTCACTCTCCCTCCTTTTGAGCCAGCTGCTACTGCAGACCTAAAATTTCTCTCCTGGAAAACAGATTTCCTTTAGCAGTCACTTAAGCTAGAAGGATTTCAGAATTACAGGCTCTTATGACAGTGGAGCCTTTCATTATTTTTCATCCAGACAGGGTGGCTCTCAGGACCAATCCAGCTTTCATGTCTAAGGTGGTATCCAGTGTGGCTCTTAATCAGACCATTCATCTGCCAACTTTCTTTCCCAATCCACAGAACAAGGGTGAGCGGATTCTGCATTTATTGGATGTACACAGACGACTTAGATTCTACTTAAATAGGACAAAATCTCTAAGAAAATCTGAACAACTATTGGTGGCATTTGCTGCAGGGGCAGAGGGAAAGGCTATTTCAAAGTAGACAATTTCCAAATGGATAAGCCATTGTATTTGTTTCTGCTATATGCACCATGGTAAACCTATCCCCAAGGGGATCAGATCTCATTCCACCAGGGCTGCATCTACTTCTGCAGCCTTTCTCAGCGGGGTTCCTACCAGAGACATTCTAGAAGGTGCTACCTGGAGCTCAGTTCATACGTTCACCAAACATTACCATTTACCTCTCTTCTCTAAATCCAGAGCTGGCTTTGCTACTGCTGTCCTGCAGGGCCATATAGCTGCTCCTAATGCTGTATAAATCCATCCTCCCAACCATAGCTTTGGGATTCTACCCAAATGTGATGACTGCAACAGTGAAACATGGAGAACATAGTACAGTTGTGTACACTTACCATAAATGTAGATGTTTGAGTGTATTCACTGTTGCAGTCCTGGTTACCCACCCTCCAGTCCCCTGTTTTTCTCTTACTATACCTCTCCTTTCTTTTACTATGCTTAAAAGCCTTTTTGGTGTATTTGCTTTTGTTTGGAAGTAATTTTTTTGTGTTTTAAATTATATATATATATATATATATATATATATATATATATATATATATATTTGCTTCCAATTTGGGGGGCACCTGACATCTGGGGCAAGAAAGGCTAATGTAGTGGCATCAGCTGTGTGTTTTTTGCCCCTGGCAACCTGACGTCATGGATGGGGGGATGGTGGCCAGCACGGGACCCAGGACTTTGTTGGTCGGGCCGACTGGGAGTGGCCTGCCGGCAGATTGCCCAAATGTAATAACTGCAACAGTGAATACACTCGAACATCTAGATTTATGGTAAGTGTACACAACTGTACTTTGTTGTCCCTCTCTAATAACAACACTTAATAGAGTAAAGAGTTGATTATCTGAATGTCAATTATCAGAACCAGCCTTCCAAAATTTTTGGGTAGGAAAAATCATAGTCTGAATATGTAAACATTGTACGTATTTGCTTGACCATGTTTTTTGAGCTTGTAGCCAGCTCGTGTGCTAAAAAATATTTTTTATTGTCCATTGGAATCACTGAATGGTTGAAAAGTGTATTCCTGCATGCAGAAAAAAAACAAGATTTTAGAATTTTTGCATCCAGTTCTATTATATGTTTGATTTGTCCAAACAAGTTGATTAGCCAAACTACCCTAGGTCCCAATTAGTTTGGATAATTGAGACTGTACTGTATCTCAGAACAATTTTATTAAGGAAAGTTTGAATCTGAAGATTTTTCAGATGTTTGCTCATATACTGTTAGACATGACATGTAAGGAAAAAAATAGAACTGATTCCAACAGTAGTACAGGATTGAAGAGTATTAAATATAAAGAATAAATTATAAACGTATGATATTCTGTATTAGGATTCTGTGTAAAATGTAAAACCTAGAGATATAGTAATAGCGCAAGACAGAAAAAGAAACGGATCTGAATAAGTAAATATAGTTATAGTTAAAGAATATAAATTCGTCTTCAAGGGTGAGAGGTTGGTATACATAGTGGTTAAGGTGTTAACCTTTTAGGCACAAGGTGCAGGGTTTAATTCTCACATGGGGTAATTGGCTGGGCTTGGAATGGCCCACAAGGGCAGTTAGCCTGGTACTAATTTATGAACTTATGATCCCATTTTAGACAATATTAGATACGTATATTCCTTCTATTGCTAACATGTCCAAATTCTGTAATATCTTTAATCAATCTCCTTCAACCCATCTGCATAAATATCTAGAATACCACCCATTTTAATTTTGGAAATAATTAAAATGAAGGTTAAGGACCTACTAGACCACTAGACTGAAACTACAATCCATGATTACATACCATACACCATAAAATTATTAGGATAAGAAGTGCAATACTTTCTGTACCTATTGTCTTTATCTACAGCCTCTCTTTCACTTCCTCCACTATATTACTCAGCTTCAAGTATGCTGTAATTATCTAACTACCCATGGTCCCCCACATTGCATCCACTTATCAACAAATCACTAATCTATACCACTTGTTAGACTCCTTAGAAAACATGTACACAACCAAATCTTAGATTACATTACTAAATATGGCATACTTTTTGACAGGCAGCATGGGTTCAGACCAAAATATATTACTTTGGCAGTGCTTTATACACTTATCAACCAAATTTACAGTAACATGGATAATAGCATGCTAACTTCAACTATGTCCAGGGACGCTGACCCTTTGAAACAGTGGGCCATTGATTGTTACTTAACTTTCTTAGGCTTCTCTAATGATGCCATGTTGTCACTTAAAATTATCTCTCAGGAAGAACATTTAGGAATTTGGAACAAAATTTTCAGTTGAAACTAGGAAAAATATGTTCAGGTGTGTCAGGGGTCTGTATTAAAACCACTTTTATTTTCCTTAAATAGCAATGACATGTCATGGGATCTCCTTCATTTAAATTTCCTCCTATATGCTGATGATGTTATTCTCACTAAAGTCAGCTGGAATACCAAGAATATGAATTTTAATTTCTCTGGAACTGGCTGTCAGATAAACTGACCATGATCACTAGTAAAGCCAAAGTCATAAAGTATCATAAACACCAGTAAAACCAGTAAAACCAAGGTCATACTGTTTGTTACTCCACAGTACCTTCGTAAAACTGCCAATGACATCATCACTAACACTAGTGGTTCACTGCTACCAATTACTGCATCACCTTCATAAAACTGCCAATGACATCATCACTAACACGAGTGGTTCACTGCTACCGGTTACTGCATCACCTTTGTAAAACTGCCAGTGACATCATCACTGACGCTAGTGGTTCATGCTACCAATTACTGCATCACCATTGTGAAACTGCCAATGACATCATCACTGACACTAGTGGTTCGCTGCTACCAATTACTGTATCTCAAAATACCTAGGCCTTTGTCTTGTGTACAGCCTAACTTCACACAATGAATTAGTAGTAAATAAAGTCCTAGTTCAGTTTAAAGTTTCAGAAATGATCTCAAATGTGCTCACTTTAGAGGCCAGAAGCATTACTGCTGTCACTATCTTGTCACCAAAATAAGAATACAGACTATCAATCACTTCACAGTCAATTATTCATAACACTACCCTGGTCCAAACAACGGGAAATAAATTCTCAGATCTGTGCACCTGGCCAACCAGAGAGACCACTGCTGCAATATCATTGTTAATTATAACTAGTTACCTGTGCAATCAAGAGCTTACACATTACTAAGTCCACTCACCATTTAATGACTAAATAACAGCTACTGCATTCCATTAAAAACAATGTTATGAAAGGCAGCAAACTTACTCAATGTAAAGCACAGATCAACTGCATTTATTCAGAGTCTCCCTTCCAATGAGAAATCACTGAACTCTGCAAAATATGAAAAGTAGTGCTTTTACCCCTCTATTTTAGACAAACGACCTTTTACTTCCTCTTCCAAATCCTCTTTTAACTACAATGTATGCATTAAAATAAGTCTCTTAGAGCCTTTTCAATATGTGTCAAAAAGAATACCTGTTTAACTTTTACTCAGTATATTATTGTTCTACGTCTTACTACATACTCCTCAACATTTTGACCCTTTTTTCCATATTCCACTCTGTCAGCATGACAAATGATATACATACTTGACTTATGCCTGACAGACAACTGCCATATAAAACTAGTTTAAACCTGTTCAATATTTTTTGTTCTTATAGATTGTACTATAAGTTATAGTTAACTGTATTCTATTTAATGTCACTGTTTAGTTTACCATCACACTGCATAAGGACTGATATTTGTTATAATGGTATTTGCCCTTGTGGCCTGGGTCGTCACTGTAAACAATCTTTCTACTAGTTCATTTACCCAGTTAGCAAACTGAAATAAAAATAAAATAAATAAAAATAAAAATTGACAACAAAAGTTACTGATACAATAAAAAGAAAAAAATGTAACCACACAATATCATTGGCACACACACACACACACACACACACACACACACACACACACACACACACACACACACACACACACAGACACACACACACACACACTATCATACAATGCCATTCTCAAAAATAAATACAGCTATACTTGCAATTGGGAGCACACAACACACACACACACACACACACACACACACACACACACACACACACACACACACTACTCCTCAAAAACAAAGTGCCACCAACGCATACAAAATAAAGCAACAAAACCACAAGTACATCAATGTAACCTAAAACATTAATCTACAATACAGACATACATTAAACAAAATATAACTGATATTCCATACATGACACAAATCTAATTGTTTATTGTTTTACATGGGGATCTTCAGTCTAATACTCCCTGACATGGGGATTTTGTCCTCACATTGCATGTTGTTGTGTCTTTCGGCTTTTCCTGGTTAGGGGTTGCCACATTGGAACTCTGGTCCGCTAATGATTGGCAGTAGAATTTTATGCACAACCTTCAATGAAGGTACGCCCATTCACGCATGCCTCCACACAGAAGACGCTCTAGCTGAGAATCGAACAAGACAACGTCTAACTGTGAGGCGACAATGCTACCGCAGCACCACCACTGCAGTTATTGTCCTCACATTGCATAACGTACATATAATAACTACAGTTACACAAGTGCTGAACAACAAGTGATCCTCACAGAAGGCGTTACTTGACAAATGTGCATTCAGCCAAACTGGAACATGATTAATAGTGCATGTCACAAGCAATGCACAGCTGAACAAATATTGACACAATTAGTGTAACTGTATGTATCAGTATCAACAGGTGCCTTGTGCAGTGCACCGACTGGAGGCCCATCAACCCAAAAAGTAATTTAACTCACTCAAGCCTATAGCTCCTTTTTTGTATACTTCCAGTTAGCACCCAGAGTTCCATATGATGTCCAGACCTTTCTTGGGTCTGACGTATTATATAAATGACTTAACAGCTTATTATAGGCAGAAATTGAAAGGGCAAGGATTTATTAATAAAATGACACTGTAGTTGTTAATCTAGGATGTCCAGCAGTAGAACAGCCTTGATTATATTAAGCCTTTTAAGTTGATTTTTCAGACAATACCCTGCAGTGCAAGGATGTGTGCAAGCCACATGAGGTGCAATATTCCTCACCACATAAGTGTTAATAAGTTAAAGCAGCCATGAGATAGCATCATCAGCTGCTTAATAATGCACTCATGACTAATCTGCATTTCCGTTGTACTGCTGACCATGTCCCCTAACAGCTTGTGTCTAACTATATATCTAGTCACTTAGTTTCCCATAAAAGGGTAGAATAAAAACATGTTTGTTGCATAAACAATATTAAATAATGTCTAGAAGTTAATTACATCATCCGAAAAGTATCTACAGATTGAATTACCTCATCCTAACAAAAATAAAAAAAAAATAACAAAAAACAGGCAAACAACCAGCTGGTAAACGTAAACTGTCCCACCAAACAGGGAAACGTAACAGCAAAGAAAAATGTGGTAGCAGTTGTACGAAGTATAGCTCCAGACCACATAAAATAAACCAAGACCTTTAATATTCGGTAAGCGCTTTTACCACTATCTGTGGCTTCCTCAGACCATATACAAATGGAAAAACATACACAAAGAAGTTTTTAAATCTGTTCCTGTATACCTCATTAACCTGAACAACCACTCCCAGTTAATCAGGTTGCTGTTGTCACGCCCTATTTTAAAACATTAGTCCCTTCATCTATATTGCATAGTACTACTTTTAAAATACAATTTTTCTATCACATTAAAAATCTAGTTCAGCAATCAAAGCATTCATAGGCACCTACAAGCATTTCATATTTAGAAACATATCAAAGCATTGCTTCTATCAGCAGCATATCAAATGCTATATATTATGCTAAGCATCATTATGTGAACGACAATGATACTAAAGTTTCTATTCATTATATATGCTTTGCTAAGTTCATATTGGAACAGAAGAAAAGATGGCAGGACACTGCTGCTGCTCAATAAAACTTTTAATAAAAACTTTAAAACAGGTGAACAAAGTAATCCAAATGCAGACAAAATGAAAAAAGGTTAGCGCTTTCGGGTTACACCCTTCATCAGACAACAAACACTGCATGCACATTCATTTTTAAAAAGAGTCACAACCAATGAAAACCTTATAGGTCAATGAAACACACGCCTCTTTAGGGCTAATTGATAATAGACCTTATTTTCAATATAGAAGGAATAAGAACTTGAGTGACATTTTATGTAAGGAGAATAGTCTCTCTGAGAGCAGGCCATTTAAGAGCAGGGCAGGTACACTTCCATGTGGTACGTGTAAAGCTTGCAGCTTTATCAATAAAGAGGTTAACTTCATACATATATTATGCTAAGCATCATTATGTGAACAACAATGATACTAAAGTTTCTATTCATTATATATGCTTTGCTAAGTTCATATTGGAACAGAAGAAAAGATGGCAGGACACTGCTGCTGCTCAATAAAACTTTTAATAAAAACTTTAAAACAGGTAAACGAAGTAATCCAAATGCAGACAAAATGAAAAGGTTAGCTTTGGGTTACACCCTTCATCAGACAACAAACACTGCATGCACATTCATTTTTAAAAAGAGTCACAACCAATGAAAACCTTATAGGTCAATGAAACACACGCCTCTTCAGGGCTAATTGATAATAGACCTTATTTTCAATATAGAAGGAATAAGAACTTGAGTGACATTTTATGTAAGGAGAATAGTCTCTCTGAGAGCAGGCCATTTAAGAGCAGGGCAGGTACACTTCCATGTGGTACGTGTAAAGCTTGCAGCTTTATCAATAAAGAGGTTAACTTCATACATAGAACCACCGGGAAGAATGTTGTTTTTAAAGGTAGAGCCACTTGCAGGACCCCAAATGTGGTCTATTTGGCTGAATGCACAAAATGCCCCAGTTTTTATGTGGGCATGACCACAAATATGTTTAAGGTGAGAATCCTACAACATTTAGGAAGTATAAGGAATAGGGATGACAGCAACGCCTTGTATAGGCATATATGCATACACCCAACACATAGCTTTTCATTTAGAGTGATAGTTAACATTAGAATGAATAATCGGGGGGGGGGGATGTCAGGCTGCAGACTGCCTTGGATGAAACTAAATGGATTATAGACTTAATGGCACACCTACCCCCAGGTTTAAATGATGTTATTCCTTTAAAACCCACACTCCTGAAGAGGCGTGTGTTTCATTGACCTATAAGGTTTTCATTGGTTGTGACTCCTTTTAAAAAGAATGTGCATGCAGTGTTTGTTGTCTGATGAAGGGTGTAACCCGAAAGCGCTAACCTTTTTTCATTTTGTCTGCATTTGGATTACTTCGTTCACCTGTTTTAAAGTTTTTATTAAAAGTTTTATTGAGCAGCAGCAGTGTCCTGCCATCTTTTCTTCTGTTTTGCTCATTTTGGATTCGCAGGACTTTGGCAAGGCTAAGTGGATTCATTTTGTTTGTTGCTAAGTTCATATTGCACTTATCTGCTTTGCTTCAGATATATACTGTTACTTAAAAATTATTACAGTAGCATCGCAAGGTACGACCTTCCATATATTCTTATTACTTCTAACAGTATAAATAAAGTTGGTTTAAAATGCAAACAAGTTACCCATGCCATGTTTTCAGATTCCATTTTAAAAATCCTACTTCTTCCCATCACATTTTCAACTATTAAACTTATACAGCAAGTGTATTCCACTTAAGATATAATTATATTGCACCCCCATTATGTTGTTTTCCATTTCCAAAAGTTAAAAATGTTAAAAATGAGAGAGATGTGCTCATTGTCATTGCAGCGCCTTCGCACATGCACAATGACATCATCACATTTGGCAAATGCTCCGTTTTACTTCCTCCCACTTTCTTCATTCAATATAATAGACAACCAGGTATTATAAAATATATATCATTGCTAGATTGTTTAAAGTACTCCAAGTCACAAATTCATATGTATAAACAGTTCCAGTCTAAGGAAATGTATGCTTTTCCCATAGAATCAAATCATACTGTTGCATTTCTGTCTTTCATATCTCAGTCAGGTATATATGAATATAAGCACCAGACACATTTTATGCATACATCCAAACACAGTTTTATACAAATATAATAAACCAAACTTTAACTCAATACCTCTGGGCTCCCCATTAAAACCATAAAATATATATTCTATGGATAATAATAGTTCAGCATATATATATATATATATATATATATATATATATATATATATATATATATATATATATATATATATATAAGCAGTTTAGTGCAAATATATACATTACCAGTTTACTTAAAAATAGGACTTATTTCATATTCTTGTCCTACATATAGACCCCAAGTATATACTTCATAGCACACTCAGAACAATCTATTACTGTTTTCCAAAGGCATTCTTACACAGCTATATGGTACTTTAAATATAATGTATTTTATGTGAATAGGGGCTTCTAACAGCCATTTAAAGATGGATGGATGCTTTGGTTGTCAAATCTTATTTTTAGCAATCTTATCATAGACAGCCCATATTTACAAACGTATTTATGTGAGTGCTGTTACAACAGGTTGAGTAAAACTCCAGAGTGTTCTTACTAAGTGGAAAAATTTTCAGTACCACCTATTAAGTATAATATATGTCACTATTTTCTAGATATTCCTCGTGCTTCTAAAGCACTTTTAATGGATACTTTCCCATTCAGCCCATTCTCCTTATCTGCTCTGAGTTTGAGTATCCATCTGAGCTCACTTCTTTCTGTCAGATTCTTAATATTACCCAGCCTTTGCCCAATAATAACTTCTTCCAATGCTATAATTTAGAATCATGGTATATACCACTTCTCTCTATGTAATTAGACAAGGCACTTACAGAATCCCTATTCCTTATACTACTAATATGTTTCTTAATGCGTTCTCTAAATGTCCTGTTTATTTTGCCTACATAAAAGTGTAGGCAGCAGTCACATTGTGCTGCATAAATGATATTCATACTGCCACAAGTGATTGCTCCATACAATTTATATTTAATACCAGTGACCGAGTGGAAAAACTCATCAGTATTTTTAACATATTTTTAAATATGATTCTGTCATAGTACATGCTGGTGTGAATGACCTGAGACGTACCTCCCTCAACTACATGAAAAGAGACATAGAGGAGCTCTCCGATCATGTAACCCAGGCCAGTATGACCCTGACCTTGAGCAGCATCTTACCCTCACCTAGAATGATGCCGCAGTATAAAGACAAAATGATCGATTTTAACAACTGGCTAAAATTTTGGTGTCATTCAAAGGGGATCCAGTGCCTGTCAGCCTGGGATGACATGCTCGACAAGCCACGTTGCTTCACTAGGGATGGCTTGCACCTGTCACCCCTGGGCTTTTGGATACTGGCAAAGGCTCTTGCCACCCCCATAGTGCCTTTTTTAGGCAAGGCTCAAAAGACAAACCCACCTCCATAGAAAACACAAAGAACAAGAAACTAAAGGTAATGCTGCTAAACGCCAGAAGTCTGAACCTCAAAATGCACGCACTCGAAGCTCTCCCCAGTATGGAGAACATCGATATCTGTGCAGTGACAGAAACCTGGTTCAAGGCTTCAGAGAGCACCCCAGCACTACCAGGTTATACCTCATATCATGCTTTTCGACCCCAAAACTCGGACCGAACCACAAAAGGAGGGGGAGTATTCATACTTATCAAGGATACTCACACCTCCAGGTTAGTGGCATTGCACGAAGCATCAGAAACCATCCATGTGTAACTAACAGTGGGCAAAACTGCCTTTCAGTTTATAGCATGCTACAGACCACCGTCTCAAAATCAGGAATCCCACTCGGCTTTCCTGAAAACATTGGAGAACATGAAGATCTCTCCAAACACCATTATACTGGGTGACTTCAACTACCCAAACATAGACTGGGAGCATTACTCAAGCCCCAACACCCTAGCCCAAAGGTTCCTGGAATTTATAAACTCAAATGCCATGGAACAACTAGTCACAACTCCCACAAGAGGGGAAAACATACTTGACTTGATCATCACCAACATGGGGACCCTATGCTCCACACCAGAAGTATACTCCTCATTGGTAAGATCATAAATTAATTTCACTGGATATCCAAAACCCGACCCCACTCCCAGCCCAGAAAACCACAGTGAAAAACTTCTCAAAAGCGAACTTCACACTTCTCAAAACCGAGGTGGAATCCTTCAAGGCCCCCGGGACAGTGGAAACTACGGCCCAAACCACAGAATCTTATATAAACACATTCTATGGACACCTCCAGGAATGCATGGATCATGCTATCCCAAACAAAACCAAGACCCAATTGTCCAAAGGCAGGCGTCCAGTCTGGTAGACCTCAGCCATAAATAAGTTGTACAACAGAAGGAGGAAGCTACTATATGATAGAGCAAAATCCCTAAAAGGGCAGGCATCTGTGATCAGTACTAGTAAAAAATTACGATCCCTCATAAAATCCTCCAAGGCCAGCTTCGAGAGAAAAATTGCACAGGACACTAAAGACAATCACAAGGCTTTCTTTAGCTATGTTAGGTACCTGGGATGCAACTCCCAGATATGCTCAGAGTTGATTCTAAACGACAAAAAATACACTGAACCCACAGACATTGCCAGCATCCTGGCAGACAGGTTCAGTGCAACCCCCCCCCCCAAAAGAGCAAATATCTATTCCAGCAGAGTGCAGCCTCCCTAACATCTCAGATGCTCAGGTGAAAGCCGCCCTCTCCAAAGCAAAAATACTGCTTCAATGGGACAAGACGGAGTCCCGGGTTGCGTCCTACATAAACTCCAAGAAGAACTAAACCCTCACAAAAAACTGCTGTAAAATCTCAGCCTCACTACAGGATATGTACCCAAAGAATGGCGTACAGCAACAGTGGTCCCACTCCACAAAGGTGGTGCCTCAATGGACCCTGGTAACTATCACCCCATAAGCCTGACTAGCCTTATCTGCAAGGCCATGGAGAGGATCATCATGGAACTCATAAACAAAGACATTGGGGACCTACAGACACTAGATACTACCCAATTTGGCTTTGTCAAGGGCAGATCCTGCCTCTTGAATCTGGTCGACTTTTTCACCAAGGCCATAGATGAAGGGAAGGTAGGCCACATAGCCTATCTGGACCTTGCAAAGGCATTTGACACAATACCCCACTCGAGCATCATAGATAAGCTATCCAGCTTAAATATAAACCCCTATGTCACAAGATGGGTTGCTAACTGGCTCAAAGACAGAACCCACAGAGTCAGAATTGCCGGAGCCATGTCAGACTCGAAACCCGTTACAAGTGGTGTCCCACAAGGCTCTGTTCTGGGACCTCTCTTGTTCGGCATATACTTTTCCGAGGTACAGGCCAACACGGGAGGACTATGGCTGACCAAGTTTGCAGATGACTGCAAACTAGGCACCATAATTGACTCTCCAGCTGACATGAACATCCTCCAAAAAGGTCTCACAGAGATGGATAACTGGTGCCAGAGCCATGGCCTAAAGCTAAATGCCAAAAAATGTATAGTCATACCCTTTGGCAAAAACAAAGTGCCCACAAATTACCACATAGGTGGTAACCCATTAAGTACGGAAGAAGTAATTAGGGACCTGGGGACCCAAGTTGATAGCAATCTCTCTTTCGACAACCACATCGCTAAAGTGGTTAGAAAGACCTTCTACATAGCCCACCTTATCACGAAAGAATTCACATCTAGATCAAGTGAGGTAATAGTGCCCCTTTATTCATCCCTCATCAGGCCCATCATAGAATAAAATGCCCCTTTTGGGATGTACCTTACCCGACACCTGCAGCAACTAGAAAGACCCCAAAAGTACCTCACAAAGAGGATCAAGGGACTCCAACAGATCCCATATGCTGCCCGGTTAAAAAAACTCCAGCTCTACTCAGTTGCATACCGCCTACTTCGTGGTGATCTATGCCTGACATACAAAGCTATGTCAAATCCAAAATTAATGGACACGCTCCACCTCAGAAAATCTAAATCCCTTAGAACCACGTGCTCGAGGGACTTGAACCTCAGCACAGAAATAAATAGAACATGCTGGAGGGACAGATTCATAACCCAGAGGCTCCCTTTGCTCTGGAATAGAATCCCAGTCCATGTTAGGCAGAGCACCTCACTGACTCTCTTCAAGAGGAATCTTGATGAGTGGATGGGAGATCGTAGGTTTACCCCGGGGATTACTTCTGTGTCACTACTAGACAGAGGCACAGTAAACTAACCTTAGAAAGGGCACAACAAACTCAAATCAAAGGGTGGCGAAAGCCAAACACACTCGGGCTAGGCTTATAAATGCCCCAGGGCAGATAGCCTAGTATGAACCTATGAAGCTATGAACCTATATTGGCACATACTGCAACTAGTACATGCTCTGGTACTTTTCCATGTATTTGGATTACTTCCAGGTAAATCCCTGGGGTAGCATAGAATGTGTTTAAGATTTTTCCTGTTTCTAAAAATGAAACTAGGATACTCTCCGACCACTTCCCTAATCCTTCTATCTGTCATAAGAAGCATCCAGTGTTTATTAAAGGCATCTCTTACTTTCCTCACATCACTTGTGTATGCTATAGAGACATTAACTACATTCTTGTTAATCATTGTATCCGTTCTATTTAATGCTTGATCTGTCTCATTTGAAAAATATGGCCTTGCTCTTCCTTCCCTAAGTGTCTTTACTTCTCCCAGTTTATCAGTCGCTTCCTTCTTTTTATAACCTCTGTCATATAAATTATTTTCCAGGGTTACTAGTTCTTCTTCGAATGTGGGTTCCTGGTTGCTCAAGCATGAAACTCTCATTCCTTGTCCTTTAACTATACAATAATGTGTTATGATAGCACTCTTTCCTATGAACCTTGGTGTCAAACACCCCTTCATTTCCTTTCATTACAAATCTATCCAAGGATGGCAACCCTTCAAGTGAATGATTCATTGTAAACTTTAGGAAACTAGTACTAGCTTGTGCATCATTGACAAATTTATTCAATGCTGGAAGGGTACTATCCCACACAAGAAAAATATAATCCACAAACCTGTGGTAAAGCTTTACATGATTCTTATACAATTCTAGGGGAAACAGCTGTTCCACATCCCATTGGGCCATAACTGCGTTGGCATAGCTGTTAGCACAGCATGTTCCCATAGCTACACTTTTGAGTTGTAAGTAGTATTTACTATCAAAAACAAACATATTGTTTTCCTGCACTACTTCCATAAACCTACATATCATGTCTATGAGCTGTTCTCCATAGTCACTATTATGGTGAAGGAATCTATATAAATATTCAACACCTTCACCATTCGGTATTGATGTAAAAAGGGAGGTTACATCGAGGGTGACTAAATAGTGTTCCCCACTCATAGTTGATGTTTCACTATATGTATATAGGCTCTCTAGGAAGTGCTTGGAATCTTTTAACACTACTTGAGATTTATCCAAGATAGGTCTAATTTTCTTTTCTATGAAAATGGAAAATGGGTCAGTGATCCAACCTCAGCCTACAACTATAGGTCTAAAAGGTGGAAACTGAGGATTCTTGTGTATCTTAGGTTGCCCTTGAAATGAGGGTATAACTGGATGTTCAACTATCAGGAACTAAACCAATTCCATTGAAATACCATAATTAATCATAAAATCATTACTAATAATCCTAATAACTCTATACCTATCTTGAATATAATCGATAGTAACAAGCTTATACACTTTGTCATCAGCAAGCATTTATGTAATGAACTATCATAGTATTCTCTATCCATAATAACAGTCATGCCCCCTTTGTCTGTAGGTCTAACTACAATTTGTATATTTTCTATCAGTCCTGATAGGGCCTTCTTCTCCTTCCAACTTAAGTTCTTATTTTTGTCATTCTTAGAATGTGTATTTAATGTATTATACAGCTCATCCTTACACATTCTACCAAATGCCTCTAGGATAGGGTGGTTAGGTGGCATGTAACTGCTAGGTTTCCTAAAGGTTGCTACTCCTTGCTTCATTTCATTGGAAAAGTTAAATTTTAACATAACATTTCTTAAAAACATTTTTAAATCAATTATAGTGTCTGTTATCAATTATATATCTGCTGCCTGAGCAGGAATGAATGAAAAACCTTTTTATAGCACAAAGATTTCATCTTTAGTTAGATGTTGTCTCGATATATTCCATACAATGTTCTGCTTCAAATCTGGTTCCACATTTTCTTCAACTTGGGATATTCCATCATCTCTGGCTGCTCCTTCCTTTTCATCCTGCCTCTGCTGTTGGACCTGTATGGTTGCCTTCCTCTCTCTTGGCATATAGGTAGGGGAAAAAATGGGAAGGTTTGTGTTGTACTGTGTACACTCTCTTTCCTTCTGACTACTGGTTGGCCCGGTAGTATTTCATTGTCCACTTGTGAACTAGAATTATCCAAATTCATTGTTTCACCAGCTAGATTTGTAGGGTTCATTGTTGTTTGAGTTAATAGCCCCTCAGATACACAGTGTTGTACTTCATTTGGCTTAGGAATCACAGAATTATTCACTGTTACTCTATCTGTGTCTTGCTCCTCATAATTATGAGGTAGCCTGAGAGCTATTTCAAGTTCATTTCTTCTTTGATTAGATGCTCTCATCCCATCGGAATGAGCTGTGGCTATTACTGGTCTTTGTGGCCTAGGCCAGGAAAAGGCATGGCCTTTTTTAAAATCTGCAGTATCCCTCTCTAATGTTTTACATTTTTGTTCTATAGTTTTGCGTTCATATACACTAACATTGTCAGTTATTGTGCTCATGGCTTTATCAACAACAGTTTCAGGAAACTGTTCATGCAATGTCTCTTGTTGTTTCATAATATTGGTAGCAAGAGTTTCTTCCTGTGGTCTAAAAAACTCATTCATTAATTTTAGATAGCTACAGCTTGCTTCAAGATTTATCTTTTTCCATTTACTTAGCAGTTCTGGATACTGGGACCCATAGGTAGGCACTTTAGTATCATTGTTGTTCACATATTGATGCTTAGCATAATATATAGCATTTGATATGCTGCTGATAGAAGCAATGCTTTGAAATGTTTCTAAATATGAAATTCTTGTAGATGCCTATGAATGCTTTGAATGCTTTGATTGCTGAACTAGATTTTTAATGTGGTATAAAAATTGTATTTTAAAAGTAATAGATGAAGGGACTGATGTTTTAAAAGAGGGTGTGACTACAGCAACCTGATTGACTGGGAGTGGTCATTCAGGTTAATGAGGTATACAGGAACAGATTTAAAAACCTCTTTGTGTGTGTTTTTACATTTGTATATGGTCTGAGGAAGCCACGGATAGTGGTGAAAACGCTTACCGAATATTAAAGTTCTTGGTTTATTTTATGTGGTCTGGAGCTATACTTCGTACAACTGCTACCAAACTCATAAAAAACTTTCATATAGTATGTGAAATGTGATCTGTGGGACTGATGTAATTTATGCATTTTGAAATTTATGTTAGCTGTCTTGTCTTTGAGAGAGAAGGGGTTCCATGACAATGTCCGGGATGTTTCTTTGCAGAGGCCATTACTTAGTGGGATCTCAGACTGAGTACCTAACTTTTCAAACTTTTAGCCTTTACATTTCAATATGTTGCACAGCAGACTCGATCTACATCGTACTACCCAATGCATGAAGCTAATAAATTCCAGGAACTGAAGCCAAAGTAGTAAACCACAAAACACTATACAATGAACTGGAAAGGCAAAAGATGAATTTATTACAAATCAACAGCTGAAAAACAGCAACAAAACTAAATGCTTTCATCTGCTTATAACCAAAGACTTCTTCAGTTTTTAAATTCAGAAGTGTTGCATGGATTAACATTCTCTTTAGCTAAGCTGCTCTATGTTGCACTACCCAAAATCTAAAAGAAAAGATGAATAATTTGTTATCAAGTCTATTTACCCCCTGGAACCTGAGGAGCTGCACATCAGCCAGTTGATACTCTGTCACCTTTTCCATACCCAGCATCTCTTCTTCAGGTAATCCTTCATTCTATGTCCTGCAACATCAAAGTAATGTTATTCTATCTATGTGGTTTCTAGTGTATCTAAGCTATTATATAAATATAAAAGTGCAAACTGCTGCCCAAATGTCCACACCCAGAAAACAAAATATATCAAGTAAAAACAACAAGATAGGACCACCAGGGCTCTAAAATCCAGTTTTATTCATGAATAAATAAGTAAGACAATATGATAAGCGCTTTCACATGAATAAATCACGCTTCGTCAGATCTCAAGAAAGAGAACAAATAACTCAGTTTAAATAACAGCATGTCCTGCCCATTAATAGAACAACAAGCTTCAATTAATTAATTAAAGACAAAATCAATTAAAATCAATTAAAACTATAAAAACTTTAAAGTGCAAGGCATAGAAGCCATCAGCTTAATAGTTGATTTCCTTATTTATTTATTCATTTAAGGGGCCGTGCCTCTAGTGCAGGTTTTATATTAACATAATTATTTAGCCCAGGATGAATATGGGCACAGTAGTCTGAGTATCCATTTTAACTCTACAGACTTGTTTGTTTGTGTCTTTCGGCTTTTTCCCGGTTAGGGGTCACCACAGCGGAACTCCGGTCCGCTAATGATTGGCAGTAGAGATTTACGTGCTGGCTTGCCAGGCCTAACGCACAACCTTCAACGAAGGAACGCCCGTTCACGCATGTCGCCACACAGAAAACGCTCTAACTGAGGATCAAACGGGCAACGTCTAACTGTGAGGTGACAACGCTACCGCAGCACCACCACCGCAGTAACTAAAGATGTTTATTTAAATTACTCCTCTTACATTCTTATTGACAAGCTGTAGAACTATGAAGCTGAAGCTATGCATGTTGTATACAGCAACATGCTTTGCCAAAGCATTCTGTAAATTCATGTTTTTTATGTCATAAAGATGATTATATATCCTATCCTTTAACCTCCTAGAGGTTTTGCCAATGTAGAAGCAATCACAGCACTTACAGCTGGCGAGCTATACAGAATTACTACTGTCATAGGTGGCACTAAACCTAGGAGAAAACTTAAAATCCAAGATAGGGTGACTGAAAAACCGTGTCGTTGATATCACACTACACATATTGCAATGTCCACAGGGAAAGGTACCAAGTCTTAAACCCCTTACACTCATGACATCTCCAGCATATTTAACCTTGTCTTTACACAAAAGTCATTTTAGATTCAAACTATTTCTATAAACAAAGCATGGTGTCTCTCCAACTATATTAGCCATAGTGGGGTCTACAGTAAGTACATACCAATTACGTCTGACAATTTCCATCATAACAGCATTATCATTGGCATAAGTCATTGTAAAACGAAGTCTATTGCCCTTGAGATGTTTACCAATACCACACCCTGATGGTTTAGGATTACCAAAAATCTCACTCCTGGCTCTATCCAATATGGACTTACTATAGCCCTTTTCCCCAAACAGACGATCTAAAAGGTCCACCTGAATATTCAGATCATTAGAGTCCTTGCATATCCTTTTTATTCTACAATATTGCCCTTTAACTATGTTGGTAAATATAAACCTGGGATGCATGCTACTGAACTCCAATAAACTATTCTTCCAACAAGGCTTCCCGTATAAACTTGTAGTCACTATACCAGAATCATCTTTATGCAGAGTGACATCTAGAAAATCTACACTAAACTAATATATCAGCTTTCTGTGGCATCTGAGCCTTACTTATACTGATATTTATGCCATTTAACAGTTGTTCACATATGTTGCCCTGTAGCATCTGAGCCTTTTTGTTATCAACTATATTTTTGCCACAAACCCCCTTAATGCTACAATGCTATTGTTGCCTTATTTCTTTCATTGCAACCTACCATATAGCTTTCTTGAGTGTTTTTGCTTTATTGGTTGTTGCTTCCGTACTGCGACTCTGACATAGTATCACTCTGCTCTGATTATTGTTGCCTCCACAGTACTGTGCAGACATAGATTGTTCTTTCTTTGTGCTGCACTGACATAGTTGTCATGCCAAACATGAACTGAGAACTGGTACACTCAATGTAGGTTCACTGACAGGATGAAACTTGGAGGTGGATAACATGATTTTATGGAGGCTGGTGGACATCCTCTGTATCCAAGAGGCAAGATGGAGGGGCAGTACAGCAAAGCCACTGAGCTTGGATCCAGAGTCTACTACTTAGGAGGAGGGCAGGCTAGAAATGGTGTGGGAGTTGTGTTGCGGTAGAGGCTTCAGAATGCAATGCAGGATTTCATCAGAATTAGTAAAAGACTCATGTAAATCAGACTACAGCCTAATAATATTGTAGTATTCATAATCTCAGCCTATGCCCCACAGTAGGGTTGTGATAGTAAGAAAAAGAGTTAATTCAGACAGCAGTTGCAGGACCTACTAGATAAAGAAGAACAACATGAATTGGTCTTAATAATGTATGAATTGAATGCACATATCAGGACAGACAGACAGACAGAAAAGTATATGAGGACTGCCTTGGTCTACATGGTGGGGAAACAGGAAAGGCCATTCTAGACTTCTGTCTGGCAAATGGCTTGAAAGTAGCCAACACCTGGTTCAGAAAGAGAGACAGTCACAATATCATGTAAAAGAGTGGCCAACATGCAGCTCAGGTAGACTTACTCCTAGTAAGGGAAGGGCAGTGGGGTAGAATCAGCGATCATAAACTCATTCCCATTGAAACAGTCAGACAACAGAATAAACCACTGGTTGCCTCAATCAGCTACAAGCACTGGTCACAGAAGGCTCTAAGGTCAACAGAGACCAGGCTGAAGACCTGAAAGTAGACTGGAGAGAAAGCACAACAGTTTGAGGAATTACTGAGGGCTCCAGTGCCTCAAGAAAAAAAGAAAATAGGTGGAGTTGAAGAAGAATGGCAGTACCTCAAAACAGCATGAGTGAGGAATACATAACAGATATACTGCTGGGCCAGGTGTGGAAATAAGGTACATAAGGAAAGCTGGTAGTGAAATGCAGAATTCCAGGAAGTCATAAAAAGAAAGAAGGAGTGGAGGAAAAAGTGGGTCATCGAAACAAAAATGGACTAAGCTTGGAAGAAATACTGGTTGGCTAACAAAGAGGCTAAGAAAGGAGTTGCAATAGTGAAGAACAAGGCATCAGAGGCCTCTACCAGCTTCTGGAAAGTGAGTAAGTAGATGGTACACAAAAAAAATAACTATATGAAGTTGCAAAGCAAAGACATAAAGATAAAACAAGATGATTTGGCACCCTTCATAAGGGATGCCAGCAACAACCTGCTCACCAGTCCACAGGACATAAAGGCAGATAGAAGGAGTACATCCAGCAACTTGTGAATGGAGAAAATCCCACAGAAACTGTACTGACTCAGACATCACCCATGATGAGAGAAGAGCAGAAGCCCAACATAGAAGAAGTAAGAACAACAGTAAGGAAAATGAAGTCAGGGAAAGCAGCAAGCTCACCTGAGGTCGCAGCAGATATGATCAAGATGCTGGATCAGATATGCGAGAAATGGGTCCTGAGGGTACTCATAGCAGTGTGGAGAGAAAGGTGTATCCCACATGACTGGAAAACAAGCATTCTAGTGCCAGACATGCACAATTGTGGGCAGTATAGTGGTATCAATCTCCTGTCACACTGCATGAAAGTACTGGAGAGGGTGATTGATAAATGAATACACATAGTAGTAGAAAGTAAAATGGGAGATAAGCAGTTTGTATTCAGATCAGGATGTAGCACAACTGACCTGATGTTTGCAGTGAGAGAGATAGCTGAGAAGAAGAAAGAGAAAAAGAAAGAGTCCAACTGGGCATTACTAGAATAGGAGAAAGCATATGACAAGGTCATAAGAATTAGTGCAAGTTATATACAAAGACCCAATGACTCGAGTATGAACAGTGTTCAGTCTTGCTGAGGGTACCCATTGTGAGTAGGTTTGTATTAGGGTTCATCTCTAGTGATGGACAATGTTAGCTGTGTGCAGATGATGTAGCATTACAGGCAGACTTTGAGCAAGAATTTCAACAAAGAATAGGATAATGGAATGTAAAACTGAAGGCACATGGGATGAAACTGAATACAGATAAGACAGTTGTAATGGCAGCAAATGAGGGAAATCAGAAGATGATAATTAAGATAGAAGGGAAAATAGTGGAACAGTTTAACTGCTTTAAGTATCTGGGTGGGGGTGGTTGATGAGAACAGAAGTCTGAATGCGGAAGTCAAAGTTAGAATCAGAAGGGCTGCAGCCAACTGGCACAGAGTGTCTAGTGTAGTACATGACAGAAGAATGCCAAAGAAGCTGAAAAGTAAGATGTACAAAACAGTGGTGTGACCAGTACTACTATATTGTATAGAAAGTACTGCATGTCCTTGGAATGTGGGAGGAAACTAAAGCACCCAGCAGAAATCCACGTGAACACAGGGAAGTCATACAGACTCCGCACAGAAGGTACCCCAGCTGTGAATCAAACCGGAAAACCTCTTGCTGTGAGGTGACAATGCTAACTGCTACACCACAGTGTCGCCCATTTGTAAAGTTTCTTGCATTAA
Organism: Protopterus annectens; assembly: GCF_019279795.1. Classification (NCBI taxonomy): domain Eukaryota; kingdom Metazoa; phylum Chordata; order Ceratodontiformes; family Protopteridae; genus Protopterus; species Protopterus annectens. The sequence goes on from NC_056737.1 coordinate 1,949,516,248, forward strand.
AAATGTATCAACAGTGGGTCCTGATGGACAGAGAAGAACTATAATATACATGTATGACAGACTATATTGTTGTAACTGATGAAATGTATATATTTTAACAGAGGATATTGGAAGGGAAGGTGGTTAAGTTCATCCCAGTTAGCCTCAAGAAGAATAGCCTGAAATAAAATGACTTGGTTTAGACTATAAAGATTTTATCTCACAGGTCTGAATGCCTTGCTTTAGTAAGTAACTAGGGAACAGTAATTCTTCAGTCTGTTAAAAATATAGTGATATTAGCTAAATGTTTTTTCTGCATCCGTATGAGTCTTTCCATATGTGTTGATTTTTATATTTCCTGTGATTGAAATTTTGGTGTTTAATGTAAATAGGTATTCAGTATTTTCATGTTTTTTATTATTTATTATTAAAAATATCTAAACCTTTCATTGTGGCTGGTCTTTTAGAAAATATTTAACCTTTGATAGTACTTGCATTTATTTAGTGGTACTGTGACTCTACTTGCTGCTTTGTTAAATACTACCATTTGTATCAGTATTCATTTTACTAAGTGCAATTGGGTACCCTGGTAAGAACCTTAAAGTAGCTGGTTTTGGGTTTTTTGGTGGCAGTAAATCTACCTTATAGTCTGGATGCAGGTGGCAGAGGAGATAAGCTGTGCCAGCCTTTCCCAGGGGTGTATGTGTGTGTGTGTGTGTGTGTGTGTGTGTGTGTGTGTGTGTGTGTGTGTGTGTGTGTGTGTGTGTGTGTGTGTGAAAATCAAATCTCAAAGAGAATGTGTGTGACATCTACATTGAACAGGGACACTGAGAGCACTGATTTCACAGAGAGGGTGGAGGAAGACATGGCCTGGAACATCTGGCTAAGGACTCTGCTCTATAGCTATCAGCAGGGAGTCTTCCTGGGGCCTGGAGGAAAAAGCCCAGCCCCAAGACTGGAGTGTCCATTCCCTGGGTCCTCTTAAAGGAAATTGTACTTGGTGCAGAGAGCTACATCGGAAAATACTGTGTGTCTTATTTTTCTCACAGTGAACATTCCCCACCAGTGTCAGTGGCAAAGATTGAGGCTCTTTGAGGAGAAACATCACATATTGGTGAGCAGCGGTTTGGATATCAATTGAACTTCTATAGCCTGTAAGCAGTTGTCACTAAAGATGTGTGCACTCTCTGCAGCCACAAGGTAAACATACAGAATTTCTTTTTTCAGAACAACATATTTATTTATTTTTTTTTTTAGTTTAGTTTAGTCAGGGAAAGCAGGAAAAGATATCAGCAGAGGACTATGGAAAGCTGACAATAAACCAGTTGGCTAAGGTGTGCAAATCCAAAGGACTGGTGCATGCCAACCTGACTAAAGAAGAAATGATTTCAGCCTTAGTCACAGCTGCAGCACAGACCAGCAACCAGGAAGAAAACCAGTCTGCTGATGGGGATGTGTTGCCTTCAGAAACAGGACAGTTAATTTTTTTCCTTGGAGGACTTAAAAACCCATCTAGAGTTAAAGAGACTTGAACTGGAGGCAACACATATGTAATTAGAGTCAGCAGAGAGACTGTGGCATTTGGAGGCCAAAGAAAATGAGAAGCATTATCAACATGAGAGGGACATGCTTACTCTTCTACAGGAACATGGAGGTAATGGGGAAGGGAATAACTGAACCCCAGAAGCAACAGAGGTTGGTAAATTTCTTCCACAGTATACAAAAGGGGATCATTTTGATAGTTTTAGTATGGTGTTGACCAAAGATTCTGGTATGAACCCCTTACTCTAAGGTAAAGCTGAAATTGCTGTTCTAGATTGTCTGAAACTGATTGTTTAAATTATGACAAGGTTAAGTAATGTTTACTGGAATGTTTAAGTTAACACCTGAAGCTTACAGGAAAAGATTTCATGAGCATTGTGACATCTCCACACTGGCCAGTAATCAAGATGCCTGAATCCTCACCACTGACACTGAATAAGGATGTACACTTGGAATATAAATGGAAATACTCAGTACACAGGGAACACATTCAGTCCAGGATCTGGGTCTCCCTGTCTTTCTCTTCAGATCCCCAATAAGACTCCCCACTGGCACAGCTGTAGATTTGAGTCCTCAGCCAAGTGTCCAAGCCAAGACCTCCAGCACCATCTCTATAAGCCCAGTGCTTTGTGTCCCTGCTCTAAGTAGCTGACACACACACACACACACACACACACACACACACACACACACACACACACACACACACACACACACACACACACATAGACACACTGTGAGATTTGATTTCACACACACACACACACACACACACACACACACACACACACACACACACACACACACACACACACGCACACACGCACACACGCACACACACACACACACACACAGACACACACCTGGGAAAGGCTGGCACAGATTTCCCTGCTGCAACCCTTTCTGCCCAGAGTATAAGGTAGTTATCCCACCACCAGAAATTCTACAATCAGATACTCTATGGCCCTTAACAATGGGTGTCCAATTATATTGTGTAATATTCATGCTATTACAAATGGTAGTAGTTGACCAGGACAGCCAGGCCTTCTGGAATGACCCCCACTCACACAGTGTCACCAAATAAATATATGGACTCTCAAATGTGAAATGGTTGCTACAAGGACCAACCACAATAAAATTTTAAATATATTTTATAATAAATAATAAAATAGCATGAAAATACTGTATATATATTTACAGTAAACCACAGAGTTCAGATCACAGGAAATATTGAAAATAACATTTATGGACAGACTCATACAAACAAAGAAACACAATCTCTATACTAAGCTTCACTATATTCCTGACTGAATCTAGGAGAATTACCATTCCATAATAACTTACTTGATAGAACAAGGCTTAGTGAAATACATGAGCAGTCTTTCTAGTCAGGTTCCCCAAAACAGAATACTGAATACTCAGAAATTATTTCCTGTAAAATATAATATCCAAGATGACTTGCAGAATGACCTCATCTGATCACCTGACACTAGGATCTTACAGTATCCCCTTTGAAGTTGAGACAGGAATTTAGCATAGACATCTACAATACACATCTAAATGTTTATGGCTGTCCCTGGGGCTTTCCCTCTTTTACTGAGCTAATGAACAAAAGCTTCTTCCAGACCCACAGTCTGCAGTCCTATTTAGCACTATGGGGTGCCTCTTTAATGGTTTGATATCTCATTTACATTTCCCTTCATTTTTTTAAAGTAAGCTATCTGGTTAACCTCTGCTGTCCCAGTGTCCTCTATTAAAACATATACATTTAATTCAGTTCTAATAGTATATGTACATTTATTTTCATTACAACAGGGTGCACTGTTAGTACATTTTACCACAAGCAAACCTCACAAATACATTTTCAGCACAAACATCTGTACAAATCAGTTTGATATTCAAATGCCATACAGTTCTAACACATTTGTAACATAAACATTTGCACAAATCAGTTTGATATTCAAAGGACATATAATTATTTACAGAAATCCAGCGGGTAATGCTGACACTAGCCCATGTCATCACATCTCTCCTGGCATGGCTGGAGGCACTTCCTATCTTCACACCTCTCCTCCCTTTGAAGACTCAAGCTAGTTTTTCAAGTGACCCTTGAGAAATGTGGCTTCAAAGAAATAAGCTTATCTGGTAATATGTTACTCCATTCCCTGTCTTGAGAGGCCATCTGTGTTGGCATTGCTGACCCCACTATGGTGTTGTACTGTCAAGTCATATGCCTACAACCCTAGGCTCCACCATAGTAACTTGGGATTTTGCTGGCTGACTCCCTGTAGCCATAGATCCCCCTCAGACTCCTTCTGCCTCCTACTACAAACAGCACAAGGTCTTCCCTGTCAAGGTAAGGTTTCATAATGTTAACATGGTACAGTTTGTATCCCTGCCTCCTGCCTAGCAATTCTACCATGAAGTTAATATCACTGACCTTCCTTACCACTTTGAAGGCTCCCTCCCAAGCTGCCTGCAGCTTATTGTGTCTGACAGAAATAAGCACCATCACCTGCTGTCCCACAGTATACTCTCTGGCTCAAGGATTCCTGTCATACTAGGTATCCTCTTTCTGCTGTTGGGCTCCTGCCAGGTTCTCCTGGGTAAAGCCTGTGAGCTCCCTAAGCCTTGTCCTGAAGTTTAGGACATATGCCACAACAGACTCCTTGTGGGATTCATGCTCACTCTCTCACTCATCACAAATTAAATCTAAAGGCCCCCTCATCCTATGCCCATACAGCAATTCAAAGGGTGAAAAAATTATAGATTATTATGGTACCTCTCTGTAAGCAACAGGTGGGGCAAATATTTGTCCCACTCTCTCTTAAACTGTTCTGCAAATGCCAGTAGCATGATCTTTAGTGTAGAGTTTAACCTTTCCACAAGTCCATTAGTCTGGGGTGGTAGGGGGCATCTTTAGGTGCTTTGCCCAACAGCACTCCTACATACAAGCCTGCAGGTTTGACATGAAATTGGCACCTCTGTCAGTATTTCTTTTAGAAAACCTAGCCAGCTGAAAATCTCTAGCAAAGCATTTGCCACCTTTTCTGCCTCAATGGAGGACAGAGCCACTACCTCAGGGTATCTAGTAGCATAATCTACTAGGCACTAGGATATATTTCTTCCCTGTGGAATTTGGGATACTCAGTGGCCTCACATTATCCATAGCTACCCTCTGAAACAGCTCCTCAATCAGAGGCAAAAGCATCAAAGTAGCTCAGGAAAACAAGGCAGAAGTCCAGCAGCAGAAAAAGGTCTGGTATGACAGGAATGCTTGAGCCTGAGAGTATGCTGTGGAACAGCAGGTTATGGAGCTCATTTCTGTCAGACACAATAAGCTGCAGGCAGCTTAAGAAGGACTGTTCAGTGTGGTAAGGAAGGTCGGTGATGTTAACTACATGGTAAAACTGCTAGGCAGGAGGCAGGGGCTCAAACTGTACCATGTTAACAAGTGGAATCCTTACTATGATAGGAAGGACCCTTGTACTGAGTATTTACAGTGCGTGTCAGGAGGAGTCTGAGGGGGATCTGGTGACTGATCTCCTCTGTCAGGCTCGGACTGACACCTAAGTGGAAGGGTAGCAATGTCCCAGTGGCTATTCCCTACCTAGGATTGAGAAATCTGAGCAGTGTTACAGGAGTTTGGGGACATGTTCACTGAGAAAATTGGGTGCACCTACCTGGTGCAGTACCATGTGGATTCAGAAACCCAAAGACCTATCAAGCTGGTCCCTTACAGGGTGCCTGAGGGAGGAGATACAGGAAATGTTGGATCTGAAAGTAATCCAGGCATCCAACAGTCCCTGGGCCTCCCCACTGGTGCTCGTAGCAAAGAAGGATAGCAGCACCCAGGTTCTGTGTGGACTACAGAAAACTAAACAGTCATACAGAGTCAGATGCTTCCCCATGGGATGAAATATGCCCCAGCGACCTTCCAGAGGCTGGTAGATCATACCTTTGCTTACACTGATGATCTTGCCATCTACAGCCATTCCTAGTAAGATCACCTACAGCATGTCAAGGAGGTCCAGGGCAGACTGTAAAGGGTAGTGTTGACCATTAAGCTGAGTAAGTGTCAAATAGGTATGACAGAGTTCTCCTACCTGGGACATAGAGTGGGGAGTGGTAAGATCAGACCAGAACATGCCAAAGTGGAAGCCATTCAGGCATGGCCTGCCCCTGTTGTCAAAAAGCAGGTGAGGTCATTCTTGGGGACAGCAGGTACTATAGAAAGTTTGTTCCCAATTATAGTACAATAGCTGCTCCCATCACAGACCTGATGGGAAAAAACAGGCCAGATAAGGTTGTGTGACCCCATCATTCCAAAAGCTTAAAGGGGCTTTGGGAGGAAACCCGGTGCTAGCCAGTCCAGATTACAACAAAGAATTTGCTGTGCAGGTGGATGCTTCAGACCATGGGGTAGAAGCTGTACTCAGGCTTCTTCAGAGGAAAAAGAGCACCCATTTGTATATCTCAGCTGTAGACTCCAACTCAGGAAGGAATGTTATGCAGCTGTAGAAAAAGAATGTCTAGTCATAGTATGGACACTGCAAAAACGTCAGCCCTAGCTGCATGGAAGGAAATTCACTGTGGTTACAGACCACAATCCCTTAACATGGGTACATTGATACAGCCAGCAAAATGCCAAGTAATTAAGGTGGAGCCTAGGTTTACAGGCATATGACATGACAGTTCAGCACTGTAGTGAGATCAGCAATGCCAATGCAGATGGGCTGTCAAGACAAGGTATGGGTTGATATTTTCCCACACAGGCTACTTTCTGCGAAGCAATGTTCCTCCAGGGTCACTTGAAAAACTAGCTTGAGTCTTCAAAAGGGGAGAGATGTGATGATGTGAAGTAGTGCCAGCTGTGCCAGGGGGAGTAGGTAGTACATGTGTAACATATGCCAGCATATCTAGCTGGAGTTTTGTTAAAAATTATATGTCATTTGAATATCAAACCAATTTGTGCAGATGTTTATGTTAAAAATATACTTGTAAAGTTGCTTGTGTTAAAAATGTATCAACAGTGGGTCCTGCTGGATAGAAAAGAAATGTACATGTATGTGAGACTATATTGTAACTGATGAAATATATATGTTTTAACAGAGAATACTGGAAGGGAAGGAGTTAAGCTTGGCCCAGCTTACCTTAAGAAAAATAGCCTGAAATTAAATGACTTATCAAACAATCCAATTAGGGAAACCACCGTAAAAAACTTCTCCAAAGCCAACTTCACACTTCTTAAGACAGAAGTGGCAAACTTCATGACACCCATGCAGACGGACAATAGAGGTATGAATGCTGAATCCTACACAAATGCACTTTATAAGCACTTACACGAGTGCATGGATCATGCTATCCCTAATAGAACCAAAATGCTATCCTCCAAAAAAAGGAAGCCAATCTGGTGGTCCTTTGCCATAAACAAACTCTACAACAGAAGAAAGAAACTGTTGCAAAAAAGAGTAAAATCCGATAACTGGAGGAACTCCCTGGTCAACCTCAGTAAGAAGCTGAGATCCCTCATAAAATCCTCCAAAGCTAGTTATGAAAACAAAATTGCCACTGACTCTAAAGACAACCACAAAGCATTATATAGCTATGTCAAGAATCTCAATGGCAACACTCAGATCTTCTCTGAGTTACAGCACAATGGCACTAAATATACAGAACCAACTGATATTGCCAACATCCTGGCAGATAGGTTCAGTGCTAACTTTACCCCCCTCTCATCCCCTAGAGGGCCCATCTCTATACCGGAAGAATGCAAAGTTCCTGTAATCACGGCTGCACAGGTAAAAAAACACACTCTCCAAAGCCAAGAACACAGCATCCATGGGACCTCACAATATCCCAGGCTGCGTTCTATATGAACTACAGAATGAACTGGCACCCTACCTAAGCACCATGTTCAATCATAGCTTCACCTCAGGCTTTGTGCCCACTGAATGGTGCACCACAATGGTTATCCCACTCCACAAAGGGGGAGCCATGACAGGCCCCGGGAACTACCGCCCCATTAGTCTGACGAGCCTGGTCTGCAAGACCATGGAATGTATCATCATGGAACTCATAAACAAAGACTTTGGTAATCTCCAAACTCTGGACCCTACCCAATTCGGATTTGTAAAAGGCAGATCATGTCTCCTAAACCTGATTGTCTTCTTTGAAGCAATCACCAAAGCCATAGATGAGGGTAAGGTGGTTCACACAGCTTATCTAGATCTTGCCAAGGCTTTCGACACCATCCCCCACTCTGGAATTATAGATAAGCTCACTAAACTAGGTATAAATCCCTATGTCACAAGATGGGTTGCCAACTGGCTCATGGACAGAACCCACACTGTGAAAGTAGCAGACTCCAAATCCGACTTCAGACCAGTGACAAGTGGAGTACCACAGGGCTCAGTCCTGGGTCCTCTCCTGTTTGGTATCTACTTCTCTGAAGTACAGGCTAACACAGAAGGTCTTTGGCTAACAAATTTTGCAGATGACTGCAAACTAGGAGCCATAATCAAAACTCATAACGATATGGACATACTACAAAAGGGCCTCACTGAGTCAGATGCCTGGTGTCAAAGCCATGGGCTGAAGCTCAATGCCAGAAAGTGTACTATCATCCCCTTTGGTAAAAACTCTGTACCCATGAACTACCACATAGCTCGTAGTCTACTTAATGCTGAAAATGTGATAAGAGACCTTGGGACACAGGTGGACAGTAGTCTCTCCTTTGATAATCACATCACCACAGTGGTCAGGAAATCCTTCTACATGGCTCACCTCATCATCAAAGGTTTCTCATCCAGAAAAAAAGAGGTCATTGTTCCCCTCTACTCATCACTCATTAGACCCATTATAGAGTACAATGCCCCTTTTGGTATGTACCTCACAAAACATCTACAGCAACTGGAAAGGCCACAGAAATACCTCACAAAGGGGATTACTGGTCTCAAACAGATGCTCTACGCAGACCGTCTTAAAAAACTCCAGCTTTACTCTGTTGCATATTGCCTACTCAGAGGCGATCTCTGCCTAACATACAAAGCTATGTCAAACCCAGAGCTGTTGGACATGCTCCACTTAAAGAAATCCCAATCCCTCTGAGCTACACGCTCTAGGGACATAAACCTTGTTACCACAATAAACAGAACATGCTGGAGGGATATATTCCTGTCCCAGTGACTATTTATTAATGTGGAAAGATTGATTTGCATAGTAGCTTTAGCTTTTAAAGCAACTACTACCATATTATGGTTCTATTATTGTAGTTATTTAATTTTATCACAGTATTTTTACATTTTCAGTACTCCATTTAATATTATATTTCAGATTTTTATAACAATTTGATTGTTGTTTTTCTATTTTAGAGAACCTCTTGAACAAACATAAATGTTGTCTAACAATTTTATTTTAAGAACAATGTTTGAAAAAGGTTGTAATACCTTTAAGAAACACTCTGTTTTAACTAATTGATTAGTTAATTATTTAATTGTTTGATTAAGGGCACTTTTAAAGTATAAAAGGGATGACTTGCAACATGTTTATTGTACTCTGATGATGCCCAGCTTGATGGGTGAAAGCGCTTAGTATCGTGCATCTGTGGATTTCTTGTTGGTTGAAGTATTTTGTGTTATTCAAATAAATTGGACATTTTACAAAGACTGGGACTCAAGGTTGCCGCTTTCTTTTAGCTTACATGTCCCAGTGACTTCCCATACTCTGGAACAGACTACCTATCTATGTCAAACAGAGGTCTTCATTAGCACTCTTCAATAAAAATCTTGATGATTGGATGGAAAATAGGAAATTCACTCCAGGGATCACTTCTGTGGCTCTGCTCGACAGGGGCACAGGAAAATAATTTTATTGGTCGGCGAAAGCCAGGGTACATTTTTGTTGGGCCAATAGCCTAGTACCTACCTATGAACCTATGAACCTTAGTCTAGGCCATAAAGATTTTATCTCACAGGTCTCAATGCAGCCAGAGATGCAATGCCTTTGAAAAGCCTGGGCTAGGATCTTACTTCATTGTCCTTAGTGGTGAACTAATTGCTACCATGGGGTGCCAGAGAATGGCTTGATAGTTTCTGCAGGAAGTGTGGAAGTTTTAAAATTGTTTTACAGTTCCAAGATGCTGCAATAATCCTTAGTTATAGTTCTATATGTGTATGGTGGCACATCAGTGCTAGATCCTTTCTCAGTTTCTAGTGAGAGGGTAGTGTGGGAGCCACAGAGTCAGGTGACCAGATGTGATGTCATTCTGTAGCCAGCACTAAAGTTGTATTTGAATACTAGTGAGAGGTGTGATGAGTGCACTCTGTTTTTGGACCTGACAAAACACTCATCTACTTTCCTCTTGCCTTGCATTAATAAGTTGTGATGATGTGAGGTATTGCCAGCTATGCCAGGAGAAGTAGGTCATTGGATCTGTAATATATGCTAGCATAGCTAGCTGGAGTTTTGTAGAGAATTGTATGTCATTTGTATATCAAACTGATTTGTACAGATGCTTGTTTTAAAAATGTATTTGTAAAGCTGCTTGTGTTAAAAATTTACCAACAGTTGGTCCTGCTGGATAGAAATAAAATGCACCTGTATATCTGATTGTATTATAACTTATTAAATGTATATGTTTTAACAGAGGATACTGGAAGAGAAGAGGTTACTCTCAGTCCAGCTAACTTTGAAAAATAATTTGAAATTAAATTACCTGGTAGGCCATAAATATTGTATCTTACAGATGATTGCAGCCAGAGACAAAATATCTATGAAAACAAGGATTAGGAATCCTTGTTGTATTGTCCTTAGCAGTAAACTAATTGCTACCCTAGAAGGGTGGAAAAGGTTGACACTGTTTTATGACTTCCAGAACCTGAACCACATCTTAGCAAAGCTCTAGGTGTGTAAAGTAACACATCTGTGCTAAATCCTGACAGTGTCTATTAAAGGTGATAGTGTGGGAACTAAAATCAGGTGACCAGATGTGTGTGTCATTCTGTACACTGAAATGATGTTTTAATTCTAGATGAGACTGAAGACTCAGAGTAGTCTGTTTTTGGAACCTGACAAATAAGGAAGACCACTCACTAACTTCATCTTGCCTTGTTCCTATAAGTGACCAGGGAATATTATTTTTTAGATTAGTCAGGAAAATATAATGAGATTAGTTAAGTACTGTTTTCTGTATCTATGTAAATATATTCATCTGTGTTATTAAAACATTTCCTGTGATTGAAATTCTGGTATTTATTGTAAATAGATATTTAGTATTTTCATGTTCCTTTATTATTTATTATTAAATATATTTAAACTTTTCATTGTGATTAGTCCTTTAGATAATATTTTAACATTTGAGAGTGCTTATATCTATGTGGTGACTCTGTGGCCTCTCCCGAAAGCCTTACTGTATTGGTCAAACACTATCACTTGTATTAGTACTAATTTCACTCAGTATAATTCAGTACCCTAAGAGCCTTAGAGTAGCTAGCTTTAGAGTTTCTGGTGGCAGTATAACTACCTTATAGCTTGGGCAGAAAGGACATAGCTAGTAAATCTGTGCCAGCCTTTTCCAGGAGTGTGTGTGTGTGTGGTGTGTGAAAATCAAATCTCAAAGAGTTTGTTTGTCAGCTACTTGGAGCAGGGACACATAACACTGGTTTCACAGAAGCTGTTGGATGATTTGACTTGGACACTTGGCTGAGGACTCAACTCTACAGCTGTGCCAGTGGAGAGTCTTATTGGGGATCTGGAGAGAGAGATAGGGAAATCCAGACCCTGGACTGAGTGTGTTCACTGTGTGCTCTTAAAGGAAGTTGTGCTTGATGCAGATAGCTGCATCTGTAAATACTGGGTGTATCCATTTTTGTTCCAAGTGAATGCTCCTCTCCAGTGTCAGTAGTGAGGATTCAGGGTCCTTGGTTACTGGCACAGAGAAGGGACATCACATAAGTAACTAGGGAACAGTAATTCTTAGCTAATGCTGTTTTTTCTGTATCTGTCTGAGTGTTTCCATGTGTTTTTTTTATATTTCATGTAATTGAAACTCTGATGTTTAATGTAAATAGCTATTCAGTGTTTTCATGTTTTTTATTAGTTATTATTAATTATTTTTAAACCTTTCATTGTGGCTGGTCTTTTAGAAAATATTTAACCTTTGAATGTACTTGCATTTATTTATTTATTGGCATTGTGGCCCCACGTTCCTTGAAAGTATTGCTGCTTGGTTAAACACCACCATTTGTATAATTGTTAGTCTCAAACAACATTTTGTCATCACCAAGAATAATATCACAGTCCAAACAAAAAAAATAACTGATTTCAAAAAAATGGCTCAAAAATTGATGGGATCTAATTTTTGTCAACATGGGAGGCAGTGATCAACAGCCCTGCCTTCTCTGCTGTGGATGGCCAGCACCTGTCCCTCCAAAACTTTGCACATTGGCTAAAGCATTTGCTACACCATAGTTCCTGTTTGTATCCAGTGTTAGTCTTTTACACCTACCAGCTTAACAAATCCTCATCTGGCCTATATCAACTTGACACTGCTAGTAACAGTAGTCCTAAAAAATGCCTGAATTTGAGGCCTTCTTGACTCTCAAACACAGAACTGTCTGTCTAATTACAAAAACTCTTACCTACAGTCCTGCACTGAAGCATTCATCACCATCAATAATACTCTATGTTTACCTGGATTCAGTGCCTATTACTCATTCAGCACTTGGTGAGGTAGTGTGGGTACATCTATATTTACCTGTGATCTCTTTACCTTACATCACATTCAACATGACACCAACTTCAAGCTTTTACTAATGTTAGTATCAGTTGCAATATCAAAAATTGCAAGGCTAGATGCAAAGTATATGTTGCTACTTTTGTTAAGTTCAATCATAAAGACTTTTTAATTATGTTAGAAAACCCAGATATAGCACCAATTATTGCAGAGAGCTCATCTCAAATGATACTACTCAATCTAACTATGATGTCAATGCTAATATATTCACAGAAAATTTTAGTTCCACTTTTTCCCTGCCTTCCCCAGATGACATCCATTATTCTCCAATTTTTATATTACTCAAAACATTTCTGAACAGGTCCTCTCTAGACTTTTTAAAAGCAAAAATGTCAGCTCCATGGATTCCAAAATTATACTTGCATGTCTCCTAGTTAGCACTAAAACAGATGTACTTAACCCCTCTTTAGCTTTGTAAACCTCAATTTCTCTACTGGGTATGCACCTAAAACTTGAAGAACAGGCTGTGTTGTATTCCTCCCCAAGGGTGTTTCCACCACAGACCCAGGAAACTATAGCTGTGTCAGTTTTACCAATATTATTTGCAAAGTAATGGAATGTATTACAGTCAAGATCATAAATAATGATATCTGTAATATGTAAATCCTCAACCCTAATCAATTTTATTTTATAAAAAGTATTTTTTCCTATTAGTCTTACAATCTTCTATGAAAAAGTTACTGATGTCCTAGACAAAAAGCCAGGCTGCCCATGCAGCCTACCTAGATCTAACTAAAGCTTTTGATATTATTCTTCACTCTACTATTGTTTATATGCTCATTCTCTTCAACACTGACCTCATGTGATCTACTGGGTAGCAAATTAGCATCTAGACAACTCACATTGTGCCATTTAGTGGAACATCATCTTCCAAAAGACTCATCACTCGTGGTGTCCTATAGGGTTGTATAGGGAAGCTATCATCTTTGAATATACTTTTTTAATGTCAAACCCAATGACAAGGTAAATTGCTAAGTTTGATGGCAACTACAAACTCAGTAGTGTTAAAAGCACTTCTTCCTTAACACATATCCTTTAAAAAACATTCAAGCATGTGGTGTACTGAGCATAAACCTATATTCAATATAGAAAATACAGTGTAGTAGTTTTTGGGAAACAAAAACACTCATGCACCTATAAAATAACAGATTCTTCCCTTTTAAGGTTGATACCATTGTTATTGACTTGGGTACATTCATGAACAACAAACTATCCCTTGACCATTATGTATGAAATATAGACAGGAAAGAATTCAACTTTCTTCAGCTGAAGTTATTGTTTATCTCTATTCTTCCCTTAATAGTCCAGTAATTGAATATCATGCATCCATTGTCATATACCTCTCCAAACATCTAATGTAAAAGACTACAGTGTCTCCTAATTAATAAAGTCTCAGGGTGGGCTTCTTGAGCTATACATAAAGATTAAAGGCCTTGTCACTTCCCTCCATCACCTACAGGCTCCTATTAGATGACCCTTGCTTATTTTTCAGGACTATGAAAGATCCAGTCCTGTACAACTGCCAGCATTTAAAAATGGCAGTGCCAACAATACCAACTCAAAGGATCTAAAACTTTATTGCAATATTAAAAGAACATACTGGCAAGGCACACATCTGACCCAAAGAACTAAATTCCACATCTACTTCTCTTGAATAGATGAGGACTGAAAATTCACCCCTACCACCCCCAGCAACATAGTCAAGCCCTTGAAGAAAGGATAAACTAAATACGGGGATTTCACTGGCTGGGCTTCTAAATAGTCAGCTAGACTGAGTATCTTCTATGAATTTATGGGCCAACAAATTAAAAACCACCACAAAAATAGACTTATGGTGTAAAACAGCAAAACACTAACTCCAACTACAAAATGAAATTATAAGCTCACTCACGTCCAGCTAAACATAAAGAAAACCCACATAAAACTAGGCCTACTTTATAGAAACGATCACTTCCTCTCTCCTGCTAGCAGACTAACTCTCACCACTACTTGTCTCCTTCCCTCTCTACTGTATGGTGCCCCTCTGCTTCCTAATTTATCCTCCTCACTATCCTCCAAACTAGAAGTATGTTACAATAAAATCTCCAGATTTGCTACCAAAGCCAAATCTTCCTCTCATCACTGTTCCTCCCTTCACTCATTAAACTGGCTTGAACTCCATAGCCAACTTGACTTTCTCCAAATCATGACTGTCTATAGACTACTATTCCAACCTACCACGTGCCCTGCACTTTCCAGTATCCTCCAACCATATACTCCCCATAGAACACTTAGATCTACCCACCAAAACCTAATCATCATCCACAAACCCAAGTGTCCAGCTGGTCAACTTCTGCTTTCCTTCACCTTAGCCAAAAAATGGAATGCTCTTCCCTCCACTCTTAGGACCTGCGATAACCTCGAAAACTTTAAAACTCTTCTTCATTCTTACCTTTACTCAAACAGGAAATGCAACTGTACTCTTCACCCTATACCTCTCAAGGTCTCCTCCACTTTTACTCCTGGCTAACCTCTCACCTAGCTAACCTTGCTCATTTGTATTATGTATAAATGACTATACTGTAAAATCTAGCCTCAAGGCCATTTGCCTGTCTTTTACACCTAAATAAAATTGTAATTGTTTGTTTCTTTATGAATGCTACCTGTTTATTTGTCAGTAATGCAAAGTTTTTTAGTAATTATTCATGTAACTATGTATTGTTGGAGCTTTTCTCCCTGGGCCTCCACTGAAAATGGGCTCCCCGAGCCCAGTGGACCTCCCCAGTCATCAAACTGGAATAAATAAATAAAATAAAATAAGCTAGTACAATAAAAAAGTCTTACAAGAAATTATCTCCTCTCTGCCTTTCAGTATAATAGAAAACAAATCAGAAAACTAATCAGACGTGCATAAATTCAAAATATACACTACCAACCAACAAACATAGCATTCTCAAACAAAATCAAACTCAAAACTCAAATGTCAAAATTAAAAAAAAAAAACAATCGGAAGTAATAATAATAATGCTTAAAAAATGTCAGTCAGAGCACAGGAAAACACTCATAAAACATGCATTAAAAATAAAAATACAGTAATAAAAGTACAGATAAAAATAAAATGCTAGAAGAACAATTTTCTAGTTTGTTATAAAAAGAACAGTAGATATTCATAAAATTTACCACCAAGGAACACTGTTCTATTTATACTGAAGTAGGCTGACAATAAAAAAAGAAGTTAAGTACGCACCATAACATTCCATGCTTGTTATCCATAATCTCACCTTCTTTCTTGCTGGTTGAGTTCAGAACAGACCATTGGTTCTGACTCAGCCTTTTACTAAAGCTCGAGAGCTTCCACTGGTTCGAGGCTATACCCTATCCCATGATGCCTAGAGAAGGTAACCCAGATCTTGTTTGCAAAGCACTAAGAAAATAGAACTAACATCACAAAACATAGTGTAAATCATCATTAGCCTAAGTCTTATGAGGCAAGAAGGGAACCAGAGTACATTTGTAACCGATCCAAAAATTCCTCTCGATACTCCAGGAGCGAAGGTAGGGGGAAGGAGGGTGGGATGTAAGAAAGAAGGTGAGATTATGGACAACAAACATGGAACATTATGGTGATTACATAACTTCTTTATGTTATGTTGTCCTATCTCGCCTTCATTCTTGATGGTTGGACAGCATCCCCAACACCTTCTTTCTTGGGTGGCTCAAGGGAGTAAGCTCTTCAGAAAAGTGGAACTAAAGGAAGCCCTGTTCTGGGAGGCCATGTCTACTTTGTAATGAGTGATAAAGGTATGAGGTTTGACCCATGTGGCTGCCACACAGATTGAATCCATAGGTACTCTTGCCTGAAAGGCAATCAAAGTTGAAATAGCTCTAGCTGAGTGGCCTCTAATCTTTCCTGGCAATGGTCTATGCTGAGAATTATATGCATAGGAAATAGTGTCAGTTAGCCATTTTAATAAGGTAACTATTGAAACTGGTGCGCCTTTCTTGTTGTCTGAGAAGGAGACAAATAATTGATCAGATTTCCTAAACTCCTTGGTCCTATGCAAGTAAAAACATAGCTGTCTGTGTACATCTAATTGGTGAAGCTTATATTCTGCCCTGTGGCCATAATTTGGGAAAAAGACTGGCAGGACAATGGATTGATTTAAATTGGTCTCAACATATTTTGGGAAGAAAGGAAGGATTAGTTTTAAGAGAGACTCTGTCTTTGTGAAAAACTAGATAGGGAGGGTGTATGGACAAAGCTTGCAATTCTGAAACTCTCCTAGCCAAAATAATAGCTGTCAAAAAGACTGTCTTCCAGGTAAGAAATTTTAATTGACAGGAGGAAGCTGGTTTATATGGAGGTAGTGTCAGAGTAGTCAGCACTAAATTGAGGTCCCAAGGAGGTGATGGTTCCTTTATTGGAGGCCTTTGTAAGAATGTACCTCTCAAGAAGGCTTTGCATAATCTGTGAGACATTATTTTTGATCCCATATATCCTACGTGATAGTTGGATAAGGCGGCTAATTGTACCCATACAGTAGCTGCAGCTGCACCTCCTTTGAAAATCTCTGCTAAGAAACCCAAAATTGTAGTTACTGGAGCTGTAAAGGGATCTATATTATTCTTGAAAGCCCAACAAGAAAACCTTTTCCATTTGCTAGCATACAGTTTTCTAGTTGTGGTCTTATGGAATGAGACCAAAATGTGACACACTGCAGGGGATATATCCGAAAGCCTGGTTAAGATTGGAAGTGGAGCAGCTAAGCTGTCAACTTGAGGGATTGAATAGAGGGATGGAGTGTTCCTGACTGATGGGTTAAGGTAGCTGCTGCATTCAGTGTTTATGGATGTGGGAAAGGCTGGCCCCACTTGAGAAAAATTTAGTTCGCAATTTCCTGTTTCAGGGACCACTTGTGAGGCATCAGAATAGTTCTGCTTAATTTGCCTGCTGTCACATTGGATTTCCCCGGAATATGCATTGCAGTCAGAAAACGTTAAGAACATATTACCCATTGCCATACTGTCTGGGTCTCTCGACACAGGGATTAAGATCAGGTTCCACCTTGTTTGTTGATGTACCACATCACTGACATGTTGTCTGTCTGTATTGCAATCATACCTGCTGGAAGAGAGTTCTGGAATGCCTGAAACACCAGAAGCACTGCTCTCATCTCTAGGACATTGGTGTGCAAATGGTACTCATGTTCCTACCAAATTCCTTGGATGGTCTTTCCCAGATAATGCCCCCACCCTATCTGGGAAGCATCCATGGTCACTGTAGCTACTGATTGGGGGGAGAGTGAATGGCCTGCCTAGAGTCACCTGTGTGGATTGAAGCCACCAGCATAGATAACTGTTGCATGGGCAAGTCCTGCATGAACCATTGAGCAAAGAGCAGCTACTGTAGGACTCTCATATGTAGACATGCCAGAGGTAGTAGCATTATAGCAGCCACCATAGTGCCTAAGACCTTTAGAACAAACTTTGCCTGTACTTTTTTCTTCAAGAGAAAGATGGACACTTGATGGTGCAGTGTCTGTACCCTGTCATGAGGCAATTTCACTACCATTTCTTTTGTGTTTAATTCTGCTCCTATGTATGTAATATGCTGTGATGGCAACAAGGCAGATTTTTTGAAATTTATTGTAATGTCCAGTTCTGAGCATAGATGGATGGTGGTGTCCTTTGCCTTGGTTAGTAGAAGCTTGGTGGTGGCGGTGAGG